>NC_133976.1:4701979-5022812 GCF_047716275.1 Strix uralensis | reverse complement strand
AGTGATCAGTAAACATTTATGTTAGTTCTCCCGTTTTCTTTCTCTTTCTTCCCCTCCCTTCCTGTATATATATTAACAGACGTCCAAACCTATTTCTGTGCTAACCATTAGGAATTTGCTTATGAAAAATGTCAGAAGGCTGGGATAAATGTGTCAGTCACAAACCTTTCCTTTTTTTCATCAGTTGGTCTATGTTTACTGGAGATACTGCTAAATTCTAAATCAACTTCCAACAGTTACCATTTAAAATTTAAAACTATGATCGAACATTGCTTATGACTACAGAATCTTTTCCTATTTAAGGTGCCAAGAAGCAAGCAGTCATTTTCATTCCTGGCCTAGTGAAAGGGTTAAAGCTTGAGATCTCTAGTTTTGTTTTCAGTGGGAGGAAGAGAGATTAAATGGTCCTGTAGTATGACAGAAAGTTTACTTTGGCTCTGATTGCCTGTGTCCTGCAGGATGCATTCATGAGTCATATAGCGCTTGAAAAGTCACTCTAGTGAGATTTAGTAACAATAGCGTAGCACGGTAAAGTTTCCTTTAGTATGATGCTATTAGTGTGTATTGTTTATATGTGTTAGATTTCTGTTTTCTTCCTTGTTAAAACAGCGGGAAGGAAACATTTTCTTCAGTAAGGAAAGTGTTATAAAACACTCCACTTTATTATGTACTCTGGCCTATTTCCAAATAGAACCGGCTAGCTGAAGGGCAGAAACAGATGCTAAAGATAATTCAAAGTCAATTTTATCATGCCAGTAAGGGGTATATTGTTTGTGGTGAAGTATCTGCATTGTTATAGTGAACGTTGGACTGTGAAAATGATCTTGATATTTTCTTTGTCCCTTGCTTGCCATTGTGAGCATTATTCTTACTTTATCTTGCATTAACTTTTTAGGTCTTTGCAAGGTTGATGAGACCCCAAAAGGCTGGTATATTCAGTATATTGATAGGGACCCAGAGACGATTCGCAGGCAACAAGAACAAGAGAGGAAGAAGAAACAAGATCTTGATGATGAAGAAAAAACTGCTAAATTCATTGAACAACAAGTTAGAAGAGGTTTGGAGGGGAAAGAACTGGTGAGGAAGATTACACTGTATGTCAACCTTCAGTTCAGAACTCCTCTTGGTTAAATCAGTGGTGAATTCGATGCTGCTGGGATCCTTGCACTGGTATTTCCTTTGCAGTCAGTTAGAAGGTGATGAGTAAGCTTCATGCTTCAGGTTACAAGCTCATCACCAGTTCTAACCAAGAAACAGTGGGCATATTTGGCTGCACTGCTGTTCTTTTCTAAGCCACAAGGAATAGTCTTCTCCCAGATACTTCTGATAGCAGCCTTAACTAGTTTCTGTTGAAACTGCAGCTTGTTATGTTTCCTTGACTAACTGACTTGCTGATGGTCTTTACAGCTGATGAACATCAAGACCCTGTACGGAATCACAGTTTCAAAAATAAAATAAATAAGACAGCAGAGGTTTCAGCTCCTTTTAGATTTGACGTGATTTTGAAGTCTGGTAGAATTGTGCCTTGTGGCCCTAGTGTCTGATCCTGGCCATTTCAGACTTTGATTTAGACTGTCTTCTTCCATACTTGAATCACCACATCAGTTCACTTACGGTCTGAATTTTCTGTTATACAGTCATCTTAGATTATAACCTGCTCTGGAGGAAAACTTGGAGTTACTTTGTACCCGATTTGCTTTAGTACTAAAGGAGTAGTAATTACTGCTCTTCAAGTGATTAGTGATTTTAAAAATCACTTCTGAATTTAGGAAGGGAGAGTAAACAATACAATAAACAGCATGACTTGTCTTCATTTGTGGTATTTCACAACTTTTAGGGCTGCAAATAACAAGTACCTTGAACAGTGGGAAGGCTGAGATAATCAAGGGGAGCTGGCATAATCAAATCTGCATAGTGAAGAGTTATTTTGATAGTGCTGGTGTGGTATTTGGGATCTGTTTATTTGGAGTCATTCCATGACTTTCATACATGTTGTTGCCTGGGACTGGAACCTCCCATTTGATCCTGGGTATTGATAGGTACATTTAAATGCTGTAGTAAACAATTATCTTTTTCTTAATTTAAAACTAATTGAAATTTAAATGGTCTGAGCCTTCGGTGCTAAAAATCTGGAAAGATTCCAGAATTTCCTTCTTTGGGTTATCAAGTCTGTCCAGAAACCAGTCTAATCATGCTGGTTTAAATAGGAAAGACTGTTACAGTAAGGCCACTTTCCTTTCATGCTGGAATCAAGCAAGTTTAGACAGCATCTCTGTAGAGAGTGTTAATTAGAGAATTTTGCACAGGAGCCTGTAATGAGATAATGTTTTCAATTTATAATCTTCTTATGAATCAAGCCAGATTGAATATTACAGTTACTTGTAATAATCTCTCAGTAGTCTGTAAAACTGAGCTAATCAATGATCACCAAAAAAATGATCTCTTGGCTCAGTTTTCTGTTTAACTCTTGAAATGTGTTTTGTGTTCTTTTGGCAGGAAAAGCCAGTCTATACTGAACTGAACAGAGAAAATGAAGAAGAAAAAGGTAACCAGATTTTGATACATGTAATTTTCTAGAACCTACTGAAGCTGATTTTGTGATTAAAATGAGATGAGTGCTGAGGCCTGCTCGGTGCTTCATAAAGTGCTGTGAGATTGGTTATAAAGTGCTTTGAGATCACACTATAAATCAGTTACAACTGGAATATAGAAATACAGAATATTCTTTCTTATCATGTTTAAACTAATTTATTTTAAAAGCTGAACCAAAGCATAGATTACTAAATAGAGTAAATATTTTCAAATGTATGATCTTTTCCATTTACAGATTTTTTAAATTGTAACATCCTTCAATGCAGTTATATTTAAAGATAGAAATAGAGTAATGTCTTTTTATTTTTTAGTTACATTTAATTTAAACAAAGGAGCAAGTACTTCAATAGCAGCATCTTCTAAAACAAGGTGAGAAAATTTAAGGGCAACCCTTACTGTTGCATAGCACTTACATGACAATGATATCTGTATGGGCAGAAAGATGTAACTTGTCCTGAAATATTTGGAGTCTAATAACTCATCCTGTCATGTTATTCAGGAGGGGATACCAGGTGACTTCATGCTTCCTTTTGTAATTAAAATGAATGAATAGTGTATCTTAAATGTGTGCTGTGAGAAGCCTTCTTGAATTCACTATGGTTCATGGCAGATGCCCATAAAGTAATAGGCAGTTACAGGTTCCTCTGGGAAGATACTATTGTGTGAAAGGGTGGATAAGGGATCCAGTCAAAGCATTTGAAGTGAATGCCATCCAGTCCCAGCTGCCTTTATGAATGACTTGTTAATTTAGTTCCTAAAAGGTTTGATTGTCTTGTCTAATTGAAGGTAATACTTTCTCTGATCATCATTTAAGAAGCTGAATCTACCTGATGTAAATCTTTCTAAAGCTCATGCATTTAATTGTCATCATATAACCACGAGCAACGCAGGACAAAAGGGATCAATAATGCAAACAATACTGACTTATAGCAGTCTGTGAAACTGTTTGATGAGCAGTACATCTTTTCATGTGAGGCAATATTGTAATTAAATGTATTGCAGGTAAAACGAAGGCTTTCCTCTCATCACAAGCTCAGCTCTTAGATAAGGTATCTGATGGGAGATATGCCAGGGAGAAAATGAGACAATAAAGTACTTCTTTGCAATAATAGATACAGATTTCAGGCTTTGAGGAAAACTTGTAAATTATCCCTAAGTGTTGAGTTGTGCTTCAGATGAGTCTGAAACTTAATTCAGATGCTCAATTGAATAGTTTCAGTGAGGAATACTTAAGGTACTTGCTAAAATTTGGCTGAATGTGAAATCATGTATCAAGTAGTATATTTTTTTCGTAGCATATGAGAGATACTTGTCTGTAAACTCTGTAATGGTAGTGTAGCAGCAAAATTAGGATACCCATTTCATGGTAAAGTGGCTGGACTGTGGTTTATATGTCACTGGATGATACAGAAATCACTTCAGTGTCGTATATGGAAACTGCTTCTCTGTGTGAGCGTAGAGGCGTGTCCTGCAGCTGTTGGCTGTTACTGAGGATCAGTTTTGTTCAGCCTGATGTCCAGTACCCCAGCCCAGCGTGCGGTGGGGCTTCCTGCCTTCCCACTTTCTGTGCTCACAGCACAAGCTACAGAAACCTAGCACTTGTATTACCGGAGCAGGGCGCAGAAATAGGACCAGGAGATCGTAGGTAGTGGATGGCAGAGTTTTGAGTGCGTGGGGATACTGGTGGTTGGGTACAGAGATGGCGTTGGAGCCTTGCTGAGAAGGGCAGTGAGAGGGTAGGTGTGCCTTCCCTTGAACATCCGCGTGGCTGCTGTGAAACTGGGAGTCACCACCACTGCTGTGGGCACGGCTTCTGATGCTGACTGCCCTTCAGCAAACTGGGAGCCCTGGGCTTACTTCTGTTCCTCAAGAACTTGCATCCTCAAATCCCTGCTTAACTCACTCAGTGGGCAAGTAAGATTAGAATTACTTCTAATGAAGGAATGAGCAGAAGCTGCTATCAAGGTTACTGACTCCTGTCTGTAGTACTGCAACTCTGCGCACTGATCAGTGTCCACTGTACACAGTTAGGGTCTCCCCAGCCCTATAATCCCAAGAGAAGATCCTTCAGGACCCTGTTTGCTCTCATGGTTAGGACCTTGTCTGTAATTTCCCAGGTAAATGTAGTCCTTGGCCAGTTTATACCAGTTGCTCTCACATTGGTACGGGCGTTTAACATAAATAGTTCTTTTTCTCTCTGGTGTTTGCTTTCGCAGACAGTGTATTTGCAGAGAACAGTTTTAGCCTCTCAGCCTTCACTGTGCTTTACAAGCAGGCCTGCATGGTGCTTGCCTCCTCTCCCAGTTTCCCCAATCTGCTGAATATCCCTTCCTTGTCCTTGTTCCAGTTTCAGCTAATCTTGAAGAGGAGAGCTGATTGAATTTGTGCATGCTGCAAATGAAACATCACCGTGGCTTATACAAGGCACTAATGTTTGTCTGTCTTGATGCTTCCTAGGATTGCATTTGACTCTTTCATGACTGGTCCACACTGGTAGCTGTCATCTGTGATTATAGCCAGACCCCTTTCTGCTTTTGTTGTTCTTAAACAGCTCCCAGTAGATAGAAGGTAATCAGAGTAAACTTTTCCAAAGTATGTGAGCTTGCATAATGTGCTGTTGATCTTTGTGTTTTTTAAAACATGGTTTTCAAGGTAAACCAGTCCCTTCTGGTGTCCAGTTCTTTCTTGTGTCCTCCATATTGATGACACATCTGAACGGCGTTGGTGGTCCCACTCTTTGTCTCAGGGTCTGTAAGGAATATATTCAATAAGATTTGTTTTAATATTGACACCCAGCAATCCTTCAGTAACCTTACAGCTCGATATGTTTTGCTTCTTAAATGTAGCCAGTGCAGTTGTTATGTTTTAATTGTATGTTACCCTTTATGAGATGTTTTAAGTACTTGCTGTTTGATTTGTGTTTTAATGTGCTATTTCTTCTAGAACTCTGCTATGGAGATTATCCAGACTTCTTCTGAAATACCACTTTTCTCTCAGTTTTGCTTCTACTGCTATTTCTGTATATTCATTCCTATTACCTATCTTTCCTTCGCAAGTATATCCAACATCCTCACCGCAGGCAGAACATGCAATTTGTTGTAAGGCTGTATTAGTGTTACCTTACTGTCCGCCTCACAGCAGCCGCCTTCATCTCTTGGGATGAGAGAACACCTACATTTTTTTTACTGCATTCAAATGTCTTTTATAAAAACGGCTTAACTCAAGCTGCCTTTAGGCAGTTCTCGCTTTACCTAGATGTTTCCTGATCCCTGAGATGTAACTTTTTGTGCTGATTGCTCTTTTCTTTCAATAACTCATGGGCTGTTTGCCTATTTTGAATGTGATTGTGAAGATGGTGTTTCTCTTCTGGGTGTGGATCCCTTTTCTACAGATTCCCATGTGTTTTCTCCCTCTGACAGATAGGTTAAGTATCTCTGTCTGGAAGCAGTTCTAGGTGTCTACCATGATTGAGAGTTGCTGTGTCCAGGTGGCTTCTCTAAAGCCACAAGTTTGTCCTTTTGAATTTGAAAGCTTTATTTGCAGACCCGCATTTGTCTTCTCCATTGAACTCAAGTCCCTGATCAACTCTTTGCTTTTGCACTGGTGAACTGGTCGTTAGGTTGTTTTTGTTCTGCAAACATCAGCAGACATGGAGTTTACACCTCAAGGAGATCAGTTCTAGCTGCCAAATGCAGTCCTAGAGAAGGAGGTGTGCAGGGTCTGGAAGGTGACTTGCACAACTGAAATTAAATAGGTCAGCAGGTGTTTTTGCACAGCCAGTTCTTCAAATGCATCTTAGTAGAGAAAACAATGTCAGGTCTGCTGTGAAAACACCATCTTACTCTTCCAGCAGTGTCCTTGGACCAAATGCACTGAAGGTGGTGGAAGGGGCAGTTAAAAGAAAAGAATCAGCTCATAGCTCTGGTCAGTCCAAAGAGAAGAAGAAGAAGTCTGCACTGGATGAGATTATGGAGGTAATAATCATGCAGGATCTGTGTCTTTGTAACCCCATGCCTATGGCAATGTCCACTTTACCAGGGTGTCTCTTTGAAGTGACCTCAGATCTTCAGTTCATGTGGAATTCAGACTTTCGTATCTTATCAGGCAAAATGATTTCAATTCCCCATTAAAACTGGTTTCTGATGCTCATCTGTGCCTGTTCCCCAGACGACTGAGATGCTGGATGTAAAGGAATACAGATTTTGGAAGAGGAGAAAATATCTAGAAACACTTGACAAAAACAGATATAAATCTCCATCATTTTATCATGGATTGCTGGATCTCATGAAATTGATTTTTATGCAGCAAGCATAGACTGACTTACCCTTAGGGGGTTTTTTTGTTTTTTATTCCCCAATTGATGTGGGCCTGGAGAATTGCTTCAGCTTTTCAGAGGCATGGGAAAGCTGCAGTAAAAAGTGAAAGTTAATGGTCATTATTTGTTGTTGTTCTGTAGCTTGAAGAGGAGAAGAAAAGAACATCTCGAAGAGACTACTGGTTGCAGCCTGTAAGTGTCTTAAAAATTATTATTATTATACCAAACACAACCAATTCTGCATCTCCAAAGCCGCTGTTGATTTGTGTAAAGATCCAAAAGCAGATTCCAAAGTAAATTCACTCTTATTTTTCCAAGCTGCCAAATGTGAAACACTGCAGTATCTGTGAGGAGTTACTCTTGTGGTTGAGCATGGTCTGCAGTCTGAAGCATCGTATGCCTGATCTGAGATGGGGTGGAATTCTTTAATTAAAGAGTTGGTACTGTGAGTTTCTACAGATCATGTTTAAATCATGATATTGCTTACAGCCATCTTCTTTCTGCATAGCAGTTGACTCGCACAGAGGTGTAGAAGTCAACATCAGCCTTTGAGCTGAGAGACCTCACCTCTGCTTCTACTTTTTCACTGGACTTCTAGATCAAGGAGTCCTGCCCTTGTTGACCCATTGTGGGCTGGCACATTGTATCCTGAATTCCAGTTTAACTGTATTTATAAAACAAAAAAAATGTCTTGAGAAATGCTACTTCGAGGCAATAATTTGAGGATGAAGACAAGTTCCTAAAAGCTGAGTCTTTACTATCGTTGCTTCCTGTGCTGTGCTGTACAGTCTGTGGTTGGAGTCGGAGTGACCTGAATGTGCAATTAGTTTAGGTTGTGTAGTTGTTTGTGGCTTTTTATTTTTTTCCTCCTTTCAAATCTTCCAGGAAATCATTGTGAAAATTGTAACAAAAAAGCTTGGAGAGAAATATCACAAGAAGAAGGCAGTTGTTAAGGTAAGGTGTGCAAATGGAAGCATGTGGCATTGGTTAGACTTTTCTGGTATTAGATGACTTCTGAAATTTAGTTTCATTGTGCAAGTTGTTCAGCCTTAAGTCAACACTGACAGGGTCTGAAACGTCCCCTTGACTGTACTGGGAGTTGATCTGGGCAGGGGGTGAATCTCTGCATTGGTTTAATGTCATTTATTCAGTGATCCTTCTTTAAGCACTGTTTCGTCCTGCATATTTCGTCCCTATTAACACATCCATCTTAGAGAATAGTCACTTTGTCAATGTGATATGACCAAGAGCAGTGCAGTTGTGTTTTAATCTCAGACTAGTCAGTTTTGCACTGATGCTTAAGCAGCAGCCTGCCTTTGAACGAGATCCCATTTGCATACAAAATCTTCAAGCTGTAAGCCTCGCTCTGTTGTTTGGAAGTGCTTGCTTTTAGCCACTGCCAGTGAAATGATGTTGTACTACGTAGTCCAAGGCTCAACAGTCTCTGGCAAAAGTGCCAAAGACGACACCCAGGTGCATTTTGCATGATCGACAAGAGTGTATAGAGGTGAAAAATCACAGCTTTTTTTTGATAGACATCTGGAGGGTTGATGAGTCGCAGTGCTGACTTCCATTGAGCTGTGAATGTGAGAGGTTGACATGGTTTGTGCTAGGCACAGAGATGATCAGTGACATTTCTCCTCATTGAGGGGTAGTATCCCAGTTGTTACTGTGTGGCTTCCAGCCAGCTTAGCCTCATGTGAGGAAAGAAGCCTCTAATTTACTCTTTGTCTTTGAGAGAATAGCTAAGATAGCTGACCCAAAGGTTGACAAAACCTTCAGACAAGGCTGACAAAAATAGTGGTCAGTTAGACCAGTCACTGATGTTCAAGGGGAGCCCTTTTAATCTAGCCTTAACTTCAGAGTGGGGCCAGTCAGCACCTTGTGAAAGCTGGATGCCTTTAGGACAGTTCAAAAGTTCTTGCTGCTTTTGAAAATGTAGAAGTGCAGACTCATGGTCCCGAGTTTGTTGATTCTGAAATGTAAATTTACAGAAATTTTTTTTTTATTTTTCTGATTGGCCTCTGCCTTTCACAACAGGAAGTGATTGACAAATACACAGCAGTTGTGAAGATGATTGATTCTGGAGACAAACTGAAGCTTGATCAGACACATCTGGAAACTGTAATACCCGCACCAGGTATAGCTGTTCTGTTCATTTTTCAGCTTAGCTGTCACTGCAAAACTTAACGTTTCAGTTCTTTTAAACAATCATTCATCCACTTGAAAGTACCAGAACAAGAGCCATCTTGCTCTTGGGACAACATTTCATAAGCTACTCTGATCATTTACCAAATATCCTCTGGTTACTTTCTAGGGAATTACTACATTGCTTCTGCTTTGAGTCTTCACAGTCCCTTCTCGTAAGAATTAGATTGTTTTCTGAGAAGACAGAAGTGCTTTAGGAATCAGTTCATTTGATGAGATGAAAGCACCTTCAGCTGCCAGGAAACATCTCTGGGAGCCCTACAGAGCTCTTGGTCATGTTTATCCTGTACCTTCCCTCCAGAGTAATGCCTCAAATAACTGTGGGCACTTGGCAAAGCTTACCTCATCTTCTGTTTGGTTCGCTGGCATTTCTTTGGCTGGTACACACTAATGTCTGTGTGTAACATCTGATCAGTATTTCAGGGAACAGTCAGGGTAGCAATGAGCAGAACAATGTCAGCGTAGGGGGAAACAGGGTGTAGGGTTTCAGGATTCACAGATTCTTCACCAGACCTGCCGCATTCTGCATTTCTGCAGCTGGTGAAGAGCTCATTGATGGTGTCCGTGAGAGCTCTTTAACATAATGGCACTTGCAGGTGAGCTCTGCCCACCCTTGCACTAGGATTGATGTCCGGAGGGACTGCCTGTGTGAGACAAGGCAAAAAGGAGGTACACTGAGCCATTAGTACACGGAATGGGACGTGGGAGAAACAGCTTTGGCATCTTCCTCTCAAGCCTTGACAGGCTGCAGAGGTGGGCCTGTGCAAACCTCATGCAGTTCAACAAGGCCAAGTGCAAGGTCCTGCACATGGGTTGGGGCAATCCCAAACACAGATAGAGGCTGGGCGATGAGTGGATTGAGAGCAGCCCTGCAGAGAAGGACTTGGGGATATTAGTGGATGGAAAACTATGAGCCAGCAATGTGTGCTCGTAGCCCAGAAAGCTGACTGTAATCTGGGCTGCATCAAGAGGAGTGTGGCCAGCAGGTTGAGGGGGGTGATTCTCCCCCTCTGCTCCACCCTTGTGGGACCCTACCTGGATTATTGCATCCAGCTCTGGGGGCACCAACATCAGGACACGGACCTGCTTGAATGGGTCCAGAGGAGGCCACAAAGATGATCAGGGGGTGGAGCGCCTCCCCTGTGAGGACAGTCTGAGAGAGTTGGGGGTGTTCAGCTGGAGAAGAGAAGGCTCCGGGGAGACCTTATAGCACCTTCCAGTACTTAAAGGGAAAGATGGGGAGGGACTTTTTACACGAGCTTGTAGTGATAGGATGAGGGGTAATGATTTTAAACTGAAAAAGAGTAGATTTAGATTAGATGTAAGGAAGAAATTCTTTACCGTGAGGGTGATGAGACACTGGCAGAGGTTGCCCAGAGAAGCTGTGGCTGCCCCCTCCCTGGAAGGGTTCAAGGCCAGGTTGGACGGGACTTTGGGCAACCTGGGCTGGTGGAAGGTGTCCCTGCTTATGGCAGGGGGGTTGGGACTAGATGGTCTTTACTGTCCCTTCTGACCCAAACCATCCTGTGATTCTGTGATTCTTTCCGTGATGTAGTTTCAGTGGTTTCTGCCCATAGTATCAGCGTAGCCTGGAGCAGTAAATGTAGGTGTGCTTTGGAAATGGGCAGGCTGTAAGGCAGAGCTGGGCGCTGCTTGCTGGAGCTCCTGGGAGAAACCTGTCCTTCAGCTGTCAGTGGAGTAGAACACAACTCCATCAAAAGAAGTTGGGAGCCCTGTTGTGTAACCGTTTTCCTATTTCTCATTTCAGGCAAGAAAGTGATGGTGTTAAATGGTGGTTACAGGGGGAATGAAGGCATCTTGGAATCTATCAATGAAAAGAGGTTTTCAGCGACAATAATCATCGACTCTGTAAGTATCAGACGCTGCAGGATCTCGTTTGCGTAGCACACTTTTCATCTGTATGTTGGAGAGCTTTCACAAAGACAGATGGTATCATTAATCCTGTCTTACAGGTGGGATTTATGGTGTGCAAAATGCTGTGGTCACCCCCTGCCTGTTTCCAACCAGTAGGAAAACAGCCACATATTCCCCATTGCAGACTAATGCTCTGCTGTTTGCCTTTAAAAAGATGCCAGGATGCTGAATTTAGCAAGTTTTGAACTTGAAAGAGACTTGCAAAATATTTTGTATGTTTATTTTGAATGTGGCTGTTGTACTGTTTTGTGGGAAGGTAAAAAATGTGAAATATGCAAGGAGGTGAATTTTCTCCTGTCTTTTCCAGACTGAACGTGGGGCTTTATGTGCTTATCTGTGTCTTGTTCATGGTTAACAATTATGGTTGTTTGTTCATTTTGTTTTTAACATACCACCTTTCTCTGGGCTAAAATTAGGCCATGTTGTCATGTCTGTTGTGTGGCTACTTCTTTGCTCTCTGCAAAACCAATCTTTAAACTCACTGGTATGGCAGAGAGAATATTGGCTCAAAGTCAGATTTCTTAAACACAGCTTGCAGGAGAGAGACCCCCATTAGGATCCCATTCAAAGAAGGGCTGCAGAAACTCAGTCCATATTGGATTCTGGACAATTTGCTTGAGAAGAGACTGTGCAGATGTCCTAACCACAGAAGGAGCGTTGGTTGGAGCTAAGGATTATGATAATGCTAGTCTTGGAAAGCAAGAGTAGTTTTTCTGTAGTTCTGATGCTTGTAGGTGTTAAGATTTCCCCTTCCTGCATGAACTATGAGTTTATAAATTAAAAATGGATGCAACTACTCCTAGAAACCAGTGAAGTCTGTGAGCATTTTCTTACTGATTGTAGGGTGACCAGGATTTTTGTATTTAAAATTTAATCTTTTACTACTTATAAGTTCACAGTGAATTAATTCAAAACAGCTCTTATGTTTGCCCCAAAATTGCAAGGACTTTAACTAACACAAAAATGTCCTGAAAGTGAAAAAGATTCCTGGGACAGTGTTGGCCCTGTCACATCCTTTGGTCAGGTTGAATATAACAAAACAGAAAACATTGTGTCGTAAGCAAATCCCAAACCTGCAGTTTTTTGGATGTGTTGTGCCCTGTACAGCCTCCCACGTGCAGTTATATGTGGCTTTGGGACAGAGCACTTAAACACAAAAGTAGTCGTCATGCTTTTACAGTGTGCAGCACTGAGTAAAAATGCTAATGCTTGTGATTTCCAGTGCTATTCGCTTTGGTTGTGCTTCTTGAAAAATGTCTAAATTCGGTGAGATTTTATACAGCCCCTTTACGTTAAGCTCCCTATTGGGAATTCAACAAACAAGTTTATATTTTGATCTTATTTCTTCTACTCCAGGGACCTTTGAAAGGACGACGAGTTGAAGATATCCAATACGAAGACATTTCCAAACTCGCCTGAGGCGCTAATTGTGGATCAGAGAAGAGTTTGGTTCCCAAAAACATCTTTCTGGCATCTTGCAGGCAGACACAAGACTCTACCATGTCAGGGTTTTAATTGTGCGTGTGTATGTATTTATAATGTATATAGAAATTAACCACAAGCAAACTGGATTTATTTAAAGATCGCTATACAGAACGTGTTTGTGGAAATCTTATCATTGGAAATATTTCATCTGATTCTATATCAAAGTTATAATATTTGGTTCAATTTCCTTTTGTAAAATATAGCAGATAGCTGCAAGCTGGAGTATTTTATTTACTGAAGTATGTTAGCAGTTCCGTAAGAGAGGGAATTACCTACAAATAGCCGCTTGAGGCAGGCAGTGTGTGTGTCAGCGCCAGTGGAGTCCAAACAACACACTTCTCCATCTGCAGGCAAAATGGAGTGCTGGCTGCAGGAACAAGGGGAAGGGATTAAGAGAATAGCAGGAAGGTAACAGTGCTGCAAGGGATTATTTTCCTGGGTGTTGTAAGAATGGTCTGATTTATTACGTGCTGTCACCAACTGATTGTTGGTTAGCACATCGGAGATTCTAGAATCCAAGTCATCACTCCTCCATCATCTTGTTCATCAGAATTCCTAATAATACTAATATGCAATTTATCTTCAGATGGGTGTTACTCATGGGGTTTCTGAGGTGCCAGCCAATGTGTGTGCAGATACAAATTGGTGATCACAGTTTTGGTTTTCCGGAGCCTTTTCCTTTGTTCGTGCTTCCATTGTTGCTCTGCTACACGAGCAACCTTCCTTGTGCTAAATGATGTAACATTATTTTTTTATTTTTTTAAAAATGTCACATTTTGTACAACGTTTAATTTCTGAGGCAGTTCAGGAATAAACATAAACTTTTCTTAGGTCAGTGTATTTCTTATCAGTCTTTTAAACGCGTGAGGTGTCTGTTGGTTACATCTACCGCAGAGCACAGTAAGGTGCCCAGCTGGTGCACTGCCTTGGTTGTGTAAAAAAAAAAAAAAAAAAAAACAAACCCCAAAGATGCCAAGTTGTCCCAGGCAAAACACAAACCATCACCTGATGGTCCAGTCTGCGCCTGGCTAGGCTGTGTGTCTGTGGAAGAAAACCAATCTCCCCCACACCCTTCAGAGGAGATCTTAGCTGTGGGCCGAAGCGCAGGATGCGCTTTTAAAAGTTTAAAAGTTCAAGTCAGAGTTCCTTGTCCCTTTCCTTGGCGCAGAGGGTCACTGTCTCGTTGATTTGTGGTTTCCAGGGGACCCCTGCAGGAAAACTGAAAGACTGCAGAGCCGTAGTGAAACAGCTGCTGCCTGGAGTAGCCTGAAATAACCTCACACAGGACATCAAATGGCTTTCCAGGAATCCCGGACATGAACGCAAGGCAGAGTCAAGCAGTAATGCGGTATCTAAAGAGTGGAGAAGTGGGAGGAAGGGAACTGGAGGCAGAGGACACACTGGTCTGTAAATTCAGGCTCTTTGTGCAGCGTGGATTGTGTAAACGGCTCTGCCCTTACTCAAAGAATGGGTACAGATGAGAAGAGCTATGTAGGAGAGTAGTGAGGATAAGTGAACAGACAGCTTCGGTATCACTGAAAATAATTATGCTTAATGTTCCGGAGTGAGAATAATATATATATATAATATTATTAATAGCGTATATTAATAGTATTATTAATTATATATCATATAAAATATAGAGAGAGTAAATATAATAGTCATGTTAAGCTACAAATGGTGTGGAGAAGACCAGAGAACGATTATTCACTGCTTGTATTCACATACAAGCAAGGAAACAGACAGTGGAATTACTGATTTGGGGATTTAAAACCACACTCAACAGGTTTTTCCTCCCCCCACACAGAGCCTGGTTAAACTGGGGAACTCGCTGCTGCAGGATGTTGCAGGGGCCAAAGCTAATAAATGAGTTCAAAGAAGCAATAAATGGTTTGTAGGGAAGTTGCTTACGCTTCGAGAGTTACTTTGAAGAGACACTTAATTGATCCTCTCATTCCTGACACTACAGCTGTGAGAAAGATCATCTACCAGCCTTTAGTTCATAAGTGAAGGAAACTGAAGTTCAGAAGGGCAAGTAGATTACTTGAGTCCCCTTTCTAGATTAGGGTGGCTGAGAAGAATCTGGCCAACAGTTTTTTCCTAAGGTTGCTGGAAAGCAGAGTTTTAAATCTGGCTCAAAGTACATACACGTGTATATTTGTTTCACTACTGATCTCACTCATTGCTGAATACTCTGGAAGAGCAAGGTATCTTTTGGAAGCTAATCCCACTGGAAGGGAAGCTTTTAGTATTGATGGTGACTTCTATATAGTCTGTTTCCTGCTCTCCCAGATTTGTATCTGTGTGTGAACTCCACTGTGATGTTGAAATTTTCACAAAAAATAGGCTGGAGGTTGTCTTAAGAGTCATGTAAGTAATTTTCCTGCAGTATGGCAGCGTCAGTTATTTCAAGAACATTCCTTGCCACTGGTTAACCCATCCTTAAAGACTGGAGACTCCTCATGATACCCACTGCAGAGCCCATGTTCCTTTTCTGTTAAATTTCTTTCGTATCTAATGCATATCCTCCTTTTTGCCCAGTCCAGCAGTGCACAATTTACATTTTCCCAGCAGTCTGAAGAAGCGAAGGTGTAAGTATTAAATCTGGTTGTGTGTGTTACCCACACTGCAGGAGCCACAATGCTGCTACAAGTCTATGAAATGTATATTACAAAACAGTTGAAATTTTTAATGGGGTTTAATATCCACTAAATCAGACATGGCAAGAGCAAGATACCTACTACAACCCAGCAGGTTACTTTATTACAGATTTCATTTTTTAACAGAAAAGGGAGTTAGTTACATCGCTTTGAAACACTGATCATTTATAAAGCAAATGGTGGTGAAGTCGCCTTCAGCTGATCGGGCTTGCTAGGCTGACAGCTGCTGTTCAGAAGAGTTGTTTGGGCGTGAAGGAGCAGATAAGAATTTTTTGTAATAAACTGGTTTTGTGTTGGAGCATTCAGGGTTTCTTCAGAAAGCTGTACAGGTGGGGGACGAGGTAATCCTTGTAGTGGCCGTCTATGAAACCCTTCCCGCTGTTGTGCACAAACCAGCACTGCACGTCAGTCCCGAGCACGCGGTCTGTCCTGTAGTCCTTCTGCAATCCCCTGTGAGGGAGAGGCCACCCGAAATGAAACTCACCCCATGACACGTAGACAGGAAGACACTGATCATCCTGCTCGTTCATGGCGCTGCTCTGCCGCAGTGCTGAGACAGGTGTCTTCCACCAGCAGAAAGTGGAAACAACCACAAAAAGCAATTAATTTTACAGTTCTATGACCTCGGGGGCCCTTTTGTGGGGGTTCCAGGCAGTTCTACGTGGCCTGTCCAAGGTCAGATGCTGGGCAGCTGTACGGCCAGAATTGTTCATGCACAAATATGAAAGAACCCAACTTGTCCCAAATGTTTTGCCAACTGCTAAAACCACGTTATTAGCAGAGAGAAAACAGGGTTTTTTTCCCCAAGATCCAATCAGCCTGCAGTCATTGACGTCATTAGAAAGAAGTCAGATTTAGAAAGAGAGCAGTAAAGCACTTCATTCCTACCTGGTAACAGTGAGCTTGTTGCCTTTCACTTCCATGGTGGCTTGTGGTTTCCCTGGATCTTGCCCAGGTCTTTGGTGGTGGATATACACTTCTGGTTCAGACGCAAACTGACCTGATCAAAGAGAGGTTTAAAACTCTTTGCATGTCCTAACCTTTGAGGCACTCATGTAAGCTGCTGCTTCTGGGCACTTCTGGAAAATCAAACTAGCTGCAGCTGGCAAACCACTCCTGCGTGGATCACAGGGCACCGTGTCTCCAGCGCTATCAGATCACCCACACTGGGAGAGTAAAAAGCTCTGCTTTTGCGCCAGCAAGCTTATTCTAAGAAAGAAGACTGGAGCTGCAAAGAGTATTTGGGAAAACAACCTCTGCTGCTCAGGATTCCTACATCTTAAAAGGAGCCTTGGGCGGGTCCAGGGCTTGGAGAGCTGATTTTCCGTATGAACTGAGCCCTTGGTTTTGTTTTATACCGTTGCCAGAAAAGGGCTGTCGTTCAGGGGAGGGCTGAATTACAAACATTTGCACAGAAGTCTTCTCAGAAAGAAGTTTTGAGGGGGTGGTTTTAATTTTTTTGCTTTCAACTCACAGCAGATTAGCCAGGCCGGGAAAGCCCCATCACAGTGTCGCCAAGTCTAGTCAGGTCTGTTTTGAAGACACCCTCCCCAGCTGGGATGAGGAAAAATCTCGTTGACCCTGATGTTCTACAATGTCCTTGGGGTTTCCAGGACATTAGAGGAATCTCCCCCATTTTCTGTTAGAGCAATTTTCACACCTTCCCCATCAGGACACTGACACCAACTAATTCACTCAAAGATCTAGCTAAAACCCTTTGTGGTTCCTCACCATTCCCACTGACCGACCCTCAGCCCTTACCTATCAGCCCATGGGCTTCAGGAGAGAACTGGTTTTCAGGGGGAATGTAGATTCCCAGGAAGTCAACATTAACTGGGTGATTCTTCCACACACGGTGCAGCAAAACCATGAAGGACATCTCCTCACCCACAGTGATAGTAACGTTGCTTTCTTTCTTCACAGATATGAGAAGCCTAGCAGAGATGAACCAAAGGAAGGGCTCAGTTCAGCTGCTCACACATAAGCTTTCTGGCCCCTTGAGATGCTTTTGGGCATCCAGAACAACCACAGGGGCCTGGCAGATATGACAGAGGATCCATCAGAAACCTACAGCCTTGGGAGTGGTACCCAGAGGTCTGCCAGGACAGTGCCTGATAGGACAGACACTTCATGCTCATGTTCAAGTTCCAAATCTTGCCCTACAAATTTAAGCTCTTGCTACAATGAATGGAGATTTTGGAAGGGATCCTATTGCTTAAATCACATTGTCTAGTGCTGCAGGTGAAGGTCTCCTGGATGTTGTGAGTTGTGTCTCCCATCATGTCAGAAACCCTGAAGGCACCTCAAATACATTAGGTGTTTGTCTTTAGGCAGCTGAATCCTGGTATTGGCTAATGCAGTCAGCAGTAAGGAGAAGAATTCAGCTCTTCCTACTTGTTTCTGGTCAACTGAATTGCTCTCTTGTCCCTGCTGCCTAATTCTATCAACTACAAGGCGATCTCAGACGTCTAAGATTCATGTGCCCACATGTAGGCATCCCGTGACAGGGATCCCACCCGTAGCTGGGTCAGCCCAATGCTGTGTCGCAAACGGTTTCCACAGGACAGACAACAAATGCTCAGCAACTTACTGTTTCCGAATGATGTGCCCCGTGTCAGACCAGGTCAGTGTGATGCCATAAGATCCATCTTTCAGCGTTATTGTTTCTGTGGTGATCTCCACTTTCAGGCCTTTGTTTTTGAAATAAAACCCAATTTTGCCAAAGTATGTATTGAGTTTCTTATTCTCTGTTTTCTTGGCCCCAACAAGCTGCCCGTTGACCACAACTCCTGTTAAAAGCAGAGAAGCACATGTTACCTAAATCTTGGAGCACCACCTAGAGACTTGGGGTTCTGACCACAGCAGGAAGTACCATGGGATCAGCAGAAACATGTAACCATCTTCGCAGTGAAAAAGTTTTTCCTAATAACTCACTCCTACTCTGAATTTCACCCGTTGCAACTCATTTCTGTTGCCTCTTGTCTTTTACCTATGCATCTTGGAGATGTGTCAGGCTCCATCTTTACCTTCTGATTAGGTGGTTGTAGACAGCCACAAGATTCACTGTGGGTCTTTTTTCTTAAGATTGACCAAGCTCAGCTGTCTCAGCCTCACCCACTATGTCCTGTGCTCCAGCCCCATAATCATCTTGGTGGCCACCACTGAATTTGATCCAGTTTGTCACCATCTTTCTTGTACTGGCAAGCCTCAAACTGGGCAAGTACTCCAGATGTGGAGGGAAATAACCACTTCCCTCAACTTGCTGGCCACACTCCTGTTTAGCACACAGTCCTCCCTCTACGCATTTCCCCTGATCCCTCTGAGCATCTTTCAGTCCTGAGAGAAGAAAAGCATTCTGTAAAGTAAAGCATGTTTTATTCCCTTACCAGTACCAGGATCAGAAACCAAGTTTAGGATCTTTCCAGGATCTGAGTTGATATTGAAGCAGATGTTCCTTTGGCTCTTGGGCAGGTATATGATGAAATGTGGGTCATTGTCAACTGAAATATAGAAAAGAAACAGATGTGAGAAGCAGGCCAGTTCCTGCCCTAGAGGTTAGGGACACAAAGACTGAGACACTTTCCTTGGAGGATTTTGAAGCACTTTTCGGGACTTCTGAAAGTAGGATGACAGCCCTTACCACCCCTGCCGTAGCTAAGGAAGTTCTCAGATGCTCCTCACAACAGCCCCTCAGACACTTTCTCCTCATATACTTCCCCTGTTTAAGGAAAGGACATGACATTATTGGCTTGAGGAGCACCACCAAGTGCAGTGAACTTCTGCTTTAACTGGTCAGCTGCACACTAGGCTGCCATAGGCTCAACCTGGAGTTCTAGAAGCCAAGCTTCGTTTCTTTATGACGGAAGCCACTCTTCCAGTGAGCCCAAGGATACCAGACAGACAGAGACACATCTTTTGAGGCCTAGATCCAGGAAAGAACCTAAGGCACGGAAAGCAGGACTTGTATGACACCTCTGTTCAAAGCTGATATCCACCCCCCATGCTCAGCTGTTACCTATTTCTAGAAGTGACATGCTCCCAGTACATCACTCTCTCAAACTAAGAAGATCTCAGACACGTTACAAGTCCATACCACTGTACTGATGTTGGGTAAAGATACATCCTGCCTACCAACTCCTCTGAGGAATACAGTCCAGGACTTGTTCTCATAGTATGTTTAACACCTGGGTAGTATTGGGCCCCTCTAAAAGTGATATGTTTTTTAAAATTGGCCTTACAGGAGACAAACACCTGCACTAGTGATTGAAGGCAGCTGCCTCCCCTCTCACCTTGAAGTTCAAAGCAATGCCCTGCTCTGATGGTTTGGTGGTGGTTGGCATCTTCCTGTCACCATTCAGAGACATGCCTGTACTTAGTATTACCTATGGGGATAGCCAGGCCAGCTTCCACTCATTCACTGGTGTTCTTCAACGTTTCATAGAATCACAGAATCACAGGATGGTTTGGGTTGGAAGGGACATCAAAGACCATCTAGTTCCAACTCCCCTGCCATGGGCAGGGACACCTTCCACTAGTCCAGGTTACCCAAAGCCCGTCCAACCTGGCCTTGAACCCTTCCAGGGAGGGGGCAGCCACAGCTTCTCTGGGCAATCTGCTCCAGTGTCTCACCACCCTCACAGGGAAGAATTTCTTCCTTACATCTAATCTAAATCTACGCTCTTTCAGTTTAAAACCATTACCCCTTGTCCTATCCCTACACTCCCTGATAGAGTTCCTTCTCATCTTTCCTGTAGCCCCCTTTAAGTACTGGAAGGCCCTGGATCCTGAATGACCCCAACTCTCTCAGCTTTAACTCTTCTTGTGCACTAGACAAATCCTAAAGCCTTGACCAGGAATGTCTTCAGAGGAAACAGTGGGGTAAGCACCCTTCAAGGGGTGAAGGAGCTTTTGAATGTCTTGAATCTTTTGAATATATCAAGAGCCTTGAATATCAATTATTTTTCCTTTTTCTCACCAACTGCTTGATCCTCCTCAACTTGATGTCAAAGCCTGTTCTGATCAACATCTCCAGGTACAAAAAGAATTTGTAGTGCAAAATACATGTATAAGTTGGACAGGTAACTTTGCCTTGCTCACCTTCTTTTCCAAGCAGTTTCTTCACTATCCAAAGTCTTAGATTAAGCCTTGAGCCATGCTGAGAAGGAGTTTCATAGCTCTTTGTTTGATAGGTACATAAATACACACATCTGCACACAGGCACACTCCCAGAGTTATTGTAGTTAAACTGCTTTTATAGGTGATAGTTCTCAGAGCTGGTTTGTTTAAGTAGGCACTAAACCATGGCAAAGGCCCAAGCATTAACAGGATCCGTCAGTCATCAGTGCATTCAGAGATTTTTATCTACCACAGAACATTCATCTGTCATTCACAATGGCAGTAACTTTACATTAGCTTTGTTACTGCAGAGGAGCTGAATATAAGCTCAGTGAGCAGCCTCAGCCTCAGGGAAGCACACAGCAGAAGATGGGTTTGCTGGCATCCTGTTAGGATCTAAACTAGTCTCATGCTTGTAATTTAGAGCTTATTTTTACAGGGTCATCTATTCAAAGTCAAAATGACTTGGTATTTTACAAAGAAAAGCTTAATCCTTGGGCGCTAGGTGGATTTGCAAAGATTTGCCTGAAGTGGCTGTGATTTGGGATGCACGTGATTGTGCCTCGCTCAGACCTTCAGCGGGAGCTGTATCAAGGACCTTTCACACTGATGTCCTCTGCAACAGCAGTGAAGTAACTTCATCAGCAAGTCACAGCGGTTGATTTATTCTCTTGCAGACTAGCCCCTAAATGAAGATACAGTGTTTACAACTCAGAAAACTGAACTAGAAAAATTAGAACAACTGATGGACGACTCCATTGCTATTGGCTTAGCATCTTTTCACAGCAGCTGAAATTCCCAAAGTGCCCAATAACTTTGTTTATATTGCCTTTATTTGTTTATTAGGTGATGAGTGTTGTCTGGTGTTTCTTTGCAGAGAAATACCATATCTTTTACCTCTGTTTATGCTCAGAGAGGACACAGGAGGACTCCTTTGCTCAGGCATGAAGCTGACTGGTACAGCTGTGACATTGGCCCAGGCTGGAATACCTTTGTTATTATTAGGTGCGTTTGGAGTTAATCCTAGAGTACCTGTTAAAAGAGTCATAATTAGGTTTTTGCTAGTGCTGACATATTTAATAGTGTAATTTTTAAAATAATGCAGTAGATTAGAGCTTGATGTTGTTATATCAGTATAAAGCAACACCATTTACAACAGATTAGTATAATGAAGTTAGGATGGATTTACTCTGGTGTCTCCACCAGAGGAATATGATTTACCAGGGCAGTTGAGCTAACCATAAGCTATTGGTGAAAAATGAACCCTGACTTTCAATTCTTATTCATGTGAACAGGTCCCACTAGCAAAGTGCCCAACACAAAGGCTTAATTGTTTTTCCAAATAAAAAGCTGAATTTTAAAAATTTAGCATGTGGTAAAAGCTTTGCTGGCTTGGGTCCTGAGTTTGAGGTGCCTGAGAAAATGTAAGACTCTTTCTGCACGCCCTAGGATGACCCACATGAATAAAGGTTGCAAATAAGTGCAAGCATTTAATATAACACCCTTTAACATGTGCCCTTCTGCTAGAGCTCTCTGCCTTTGCCATGATGGAGGTAGGAGAAAGTAACATGTCCTCTCTCTCCCACTTAGTTCATAAAGAAATATGATCTTAAATGATCCATGAAACTCGGTTTGTTTAATATGTTGGACTGAAGATGACAAGACCTGAAGCGGGACATGGCATATGTGAAGTCAGTGGAGATAATAAAGGAACTAGAAACTGGACAGAGTTCCGAGTTTCCGGATCATATTAATTTCACAGACTATTATGCATGAAGAAGCTCTCCCATGCACAGTCCGGTTTTGCAATAAGTTCGTCATGATAAAAGAACAATTAGTCAATCCTTTGAAAAGTGTGTGATTTCAGTGGAAGACACAGTCTCTGTCTACAAAGACAGACCATGCAGCTCTGATAAGAGTTGTGTAAGGACAGAGAGAAAGATTTTTCAGATTTCAGATTACCCATTCTGTGCCTTGTATATGCAAACTTTTTAGTACACCCCGTGTGTTGCATGATCATAAGCACGGATTTACCTTGATATTATTTTTACAAACTCTGTCCTCTGCTAAGGTTCAAGAGTCATGTCCCACTCTCCCTGAAATCTACAGCTGCCTCGACCCTGATTTCAGTGCTGTTAAGTTTTGACTATTCCATCAAACTTAAAGACACAAGAACCTGTATTTAAATCACTTAAAACCTTTGCATCACCTAACTCTAGATAATTATGGTCTGAATTAGTCAACTGGTGCCATGTATAATGAGTTCATTATACATCAATGCAATACATGCTATTTCTGTGCTGAACTGTTTGGTGGTTGAGAGTTGTAATATACAGTACAAAACCCAACTATTTAATTTCTCCTTGGGTCTCAGCTGAAGACTTCAAAATTGAAAAGAAGAATAAATGAACCTAAAGATAACAACTGACAGACATAAGAATCAGACATAAGAGCATGAGAACTGAGCATGCAGAACATGTGCTTGGAGTTTCAGCAAAGTCACAAGCACTTCCAGTGTGAAATGCCAGATGGATGATGTTGTCCGTTGGTGTAAAGTAGGTTGCTTCTTTCCTTCACAATCAATTGTAAACTCTACCATTTATTAATAGGTTTTAAATCACCAGACTCAGTTGTTCAAGGACTTGATCTTTTACTTTCAGCACTTCCATTGCATCGCACTGTCAGCCTTTTCCTGACGTTCGTGCTTTTTCAAATCACTGACTGGTGAGGGCGCAAAATAGCTGCTGTTAAGTTTCATTGGAAGCCCATGGCTGTGCAGGGATGACTCTGGATATGAGAGACACCCACGAATGCCAACAGCTATTGCTTTGAGACTGACTCTACCATATCATGCCAGAACAAGCCAACCCCGCCTCATTTGGCTGGACATAAGGTTTCCGTGACAAGGACCTTGGAACACGTACTGAAGTAAGGGATTTAAATCCGGAAGTTTAATTAACGAGGGACTCTGTTGTTACGACAGCTCAGATTCCATGTGGGCTTGTGGCTGATGGATAACAATCTTAGGAAGCTTCCAAGGCTTGAAAGTGGTGATAAAATACAGTTTAGTCAATTCTACAGCTGCGGTGCAGGGAACTAGACATATCTGTCCCAGCAAGATGTTCAATCTGCGACACTGTAGGCTTATTGGAAACCTCTTCACTGCAATGTTGGCACATTCAGTCCACACTGAAGCCAGTGGCTACAAAGAGCACTTGCATAACAGAATGCTCTCAAACTGGCTGAAGATTTGGTCAGCTTTCAGTGAAACTAAAGGTTATCCTATAAGCACAAACACTTGGAGTGAACAATGAAGACAGTCATTCTTCCAACAGAAGAATGAAAACAAAATAAGAGCTAGAGTAATGGACAGACTGAGACACTGACCTGGGCAGCAGCCCCTTCTGGGGTCTTTGGGCTGGTCTGCCAGCATTATCTCATCCTTTTCGGCGTTCTCTATCAGCATGGATGTGAAGGGGGTAACAATATGATGGTCAAGAGACATCTGTAGGATGGATTTGGTGATGTTCCTCTTCAAAGCTGCAGTGGGGGCTGTGTTTCTGGGTGGAAAAAGAAACAGAAGGCACGGTTAGCAGCTCTACAGGGCAGCTGCCATGACAAGTCCTCCACAGAGCAGTCATAGAGACAAACTAGTAGGTGTTGCAAGAAGGAAAGGCTGAAGGCCTTTGCAAAGGGCTGAATGTACTCTCCATGAGAAGACTATTTTTGGCTTCTATGGGCTTTGGCCTGGACTCAGAGAAGCCCAGTCCATCTCCTGGTCTCAGCAGAAGATCTCCTTCTGCTTCAGAGGGGATTAATCCTGAATCACTCCATAGATTTTACTCAGGCTCCGTAAGGCAAATCTCCCATTCATTTCATTCACAGCCCCACAGCCAGGTCTGTTTGACCCTTATTTCTCTGATTAACTGCTCCCAAACTCTATTCCCTGATATCTGTGAGTGCTAAAAATAGGAGGAACATGTCTGAAGATATCAGCTACCTATTTGGATTTGTTTACCTTACCCATTTGAAACCCTGAGGGCAGCCTTATGGCTGTGGTCTCAGCGAGAACCAGATTGCTCTCAGGTTTCTCTTCCCTCCCATCACAGACTGCATTTCTCCTCACCTCTCTGCCAGCATCTGATTGACAGTCAGATAAGCCCACAGCTTCCTAGTGAAATCAGGGTCTGCGTATTTGTCTTTCTTCATGAAGCCATCCAGTTCTTCAACATCTCGCAGGGTTTCCATGACGAGCTCTGCATTTGCCTATGCAATCAATGAGAGATAAAGATAATGGAGGATGAGCCAGGAGAATGGGGTGGCTTTGAGTTCCCCTCTTAGCATGGTTGGCACTAAGGACCCACTCTGGCTCTGCCCATGGGCACTTCTAGATCAGAAAGTCCCAGCACCATTGGCCTGACTGCCATGAGGAGGGGAGCTGTAGCAAGAGGGTCTTCTGTTAAACACACTTTTGTGACAGTGGATTAAAATAGGTAAAGGAGCTGTCAGCAGTAGCCAAAGAGGGTGCTAGCTCATGCCAAAAGAAGAGGCTCTTAGCAGAGCTCTGCTATCACCCCATCAGACTTTTTCACATCCAATTCCTACTGAGGAACAGGAACCAAATTCTACATTCTCCCACAGGCCCTTGGACTGCACTGGGTTTTGGCAGGAAAGAATATTCAACATGCTTGATTTTTTCCAGCAAATAACAAATGGCAGCTCCTAAGCTCTGTAAGAGTGTGGATGTTTCAGTTCCTCCTCAGAAAGAAGGATCTAGATGTAGTATTCCCACCCCATCCCACTCCACCTGGAAGAGCAGCCCTGAAACATGGGCAAAGCCTCATCACACATGCCACAAGGCAAAGCATAAAAGGACAGTGCTAGGAGTTGACACACTGTAGACCCACCAAGTTTGAACTTCCCAATAGTGGGAGGTTCAGCCATGAAAGGCATGGAAGAGGACTCCATAGTCTTAGTCTGGTTTGCAGTTGAATTTTGTATGGTACATTTATTAGAAGGAAGTTCCTCTGGCAGGCTGCAGGATGCAGGTAGTGACTATTTGTGGCTGTACTTGAAGCTGTTGTGAAACATTGTTGGACGAACCCCCTGTGAGCTTCCCCACGCTCCCACCCGAACCCAAGCAGATAAAACACTCCACTGGCAATGACCTCCAGCAAGGAGACTGCACACACGAGTGAATGAAGCAGCCCAAACCCCCAGGAGCAGGTATGCCGAGGAGACCCTCACTCACTGCTGTCGCTGTGACAACGCTTTCCAAGTGCTGCAGGTTTTCTGTGTCAACTTTCCCAGCTACTACTATCTCTGAGCCACCAAAGTAGTTGTGGAAGCTGCTCTGGGTGACGTCTGACACTGACTCCTGGGGGTAGTTGAACTGAATCTTCTTCAAAAGTGGGGTGGAGACCTGGTTGTAGAAATTCTGAGATGGAAGGAGACAGAGAAGTGAGTCTGTTGTACGTGAAGCAACCTTCCCACATGCACCAATCTTACTGAAAGGACAGCAGGTGACAAAACCCAGAGCCCTAAAGGACAAGTGGGACTTTCTTTGTCCCAGAGAGCGTGGACTTTTTTATACTTAGACCTTAGTACACTTGCAAGGGCGTATAGCAAGACAATTTGGTCCAAGTCCAAGGATGCTCAGAAGCCCATGGGCTGTGTTCCTAGGCCTAAAAAGCTTGAGCACAGGTGCATATGAGCCTGAATCTATTATCAGGTTGGTCAGCTCTTGGCTACTGTGTAAAACAGACAACTGCTTCCCACCTAATTCTTGCCAAAAACTAGACCTACCTCTCACTTGCATTCGCTTCTGTGCTGTAGACTGACCCTGTTGTACCTGGCTGATGTGAACAGAGATGTGTCCACAGCTGGGTTTAGGACCAGAGAAGGAAAACAGGTACCCCTATAGTGCTATGGATGGAGGCTCTCTCATACTGAGGGACTGTGCTCTCAGAGCTGCTTTCTTTGGCAGAACACCAGGTAGTGTGTCCTGGCACACCTGCGTGTGTCCTATCACGCCTGTGTTGGGAAAGAAGTATGAGAAGCCTGCACAGGTGATGAAACCAGTGAATAGAAACAGAATAAGGATGTAAGAGTTTTTTCATCAGCAATTGCTGCTTACAGAGGTGGAGCCAGAGCCTCCTAGAATTGAACATTTTCTTATACTGTCACAGTTAACATTTAGCATTTATACCTGTGCCTTTTGTTAGTGCTGAAGTGGCCTGAGGTAAAATCCAGGCCTTAATTTTAATTTAGAAAATATTTTTTTATGGTTAGGACTGTTTTATAGAATATTAATCCAACACAGAGCAGTAAAATATGTATTATAGATGCTACAAAATTATAACTAGGAGCACTTAAGCTAATACATGACTGTCTTCTCACAGGACTCTCCAGAAGAAATGATGCTTTTTGCGACCCCTGCTATAAACCTACAGTAACTCTACTCTTGCTGGTAGAGTTACCCAGCTCCACAGCTGTAAACTGAATTGGATAGTTTCAGCAGCAATGGGCCAGAAACACACCTTCATTTGGGCAGAAGTCTCCTGATTTCCAAAAATCCTCTGGGCCATGCCACGGTTGTCAGTCGCGATTCTCTGCAGGAAATCGTAATCTACATCAAACCCAATCCCGAGGCAGAAGAGAGAGAATTCGTCCTTTATGCTCTGCTTCACATTCTTCTGGATCGTCGTCAGCTTTAGCTCACCTTGGAGACACACAAAGGGTCACATCCATCTGAGCAATGGAGGAAGTCTCCATCAAGGTAAGTGCATTCATGCTCTTCCAGTGTCTCTGGTTCTCGCTTAATATAAGGGAAATCTAGACAGCTAGCTCAGATGCCAAATCTCCATTTTGCAGTGCCTACTGTGACATTTGAGCTTCTTCTGGATGGAGATTAACAAATTGTTTCCACTGAAGAAGACTCCTTTGAACTCTTTTTTTGGTATCTGATGGGTATCTTTTGTATATCTAGGGCTCTTATTAACTTCCTGGGGAGTTTGTAACTGCAACACATCTAGACTTCTCCCAGAATTACTGCTTCAACCTCTCTGCAGACTAAGACATCTCCATAAAGACTTTACTTTGTTTATTGTACTTAAGATGTTCTCTGCCACCATTGGGACTGACTTTTTTTTCAGACTTGTTTTTAATGGCAGCCTCTTCTGGGATGGCATCTTGCAGTAAGCGATTCTTTTTGACCTGTACCAAACCCAATCCAAATTAATTTGCTTTCCACATTATTTTCCTGATTTTGATGTTACACTTGGGACTGCATAGATCTGTGTGGGCCAAGGTCATTGGAAGAGGAAATTTTTTTTCTAAGGTTGTGATTACCTCTCCTACAGAATTTATGCATCTCTGTAATTGCAAGAAGCAAATAATTTACATAAAACAATCTGCTCATCTTTTGAAAGCTTCTGTGCAAAGCCCCGTGGCACCTACAGCACTTGGCAAAAGAGCAGCACAGCCATTGGAAGAAAAGGGAACAGAATTTTTAATCTTACTGTCAAAATGTCTACATGTTGAACACTTTTCTCAGACTAATCCCACTGGCCTTTCTTCTCCCCTAAAGCAGGGTACTCACCTACTGTCGGGTCTCCGTCAGACACCAATACAATCATAGAGACTGAGTTAGGGTCCAACATGCCTAAGTTTTGGGCTTCATTCAGGATGAATGTGGCCCGGAGAAGAGCTTCATTGATATTTGTGCCTGTCAAAGACACAATGAAGAAAACAAGTCTGATTCTTGTTGAGTCTCTTGTTGAACCCAGATTAGCTCTGAGATTCTAGTGGAATTAATGAGCATAGACAAGACCTGAGATCAAAGCAGCAAAACCTCTCCTCTGTGGTGCTTACATTACATCTGCTTGCACTCTGGTTCACTTTTTCATCCCAGCCTGTCATCTTCATGTGGCCTCCCCATCCCCCCTCACTAATTCCAGTGGGACTATTTGTGGTGTTGGGAACTATTTTCTGGGGGAAGAAGTAATGGGTTTGCAGGCAGATGATTGAATGAGAATGTGAAGAAACTTCCTTTTCTGGTATCAGTCTGTTCCTTGGACATCTTGATTGGAAAAGAAGAGGTGTATGAGCCTATCTAAAGGTTTGGCTTGTGGCACAGAAAGTACAGAGTAAGAAACTAGTATGAGAGGAACAAGAGTGGAAAGGCTGAGCAGTCAAGAAAAAAAAAAAAATTAGCAGCTCCAGAGACAGGATAATAAAGTGTTGCATTGCAAACTGGCTTTGCTGGATGGGAGCAGGTCTCCTAGGCTATCTATCAATTCTTTTGGGGTTACAAAATCAGGCTTATGAGGCACTCATATATCTAATATGGTTTCCTATTCCCAACACACTGATGATCTTGGACAAGTCTATAACCTCAGGTTGATTCTACCTTACATGTTGCCAGTGAAATATTCTGGAAATGAAGCCAGCAGCCACAGCACCAGAAGGCTCTGACACTGGGGAGAGCCTCTACACACTATTGGTGTACAAATAACTAAACAACTAAACCAGAACTGCACTTCAGAGAGCAATGGGTTAAAATGATCATGAGCCCCTTCTGTACAAATAGCTCAAACACTAACAAATGAAGCACCCAAAATGCTGTAAGGCTGAAAAAGGCATCTGTCCTTGTTTATCAGACGTGGAATGAAGGCACCAAAAGGATGAAGTTTGCCCAGGGTGTCATTTAGTAGATCACAGTGTAGTCTACAGTATACAGCCAGTGGAGACCCTGGAGTTGGGCTGCTTATGGTCTGCTTTACAAAGGCATGAGACGGCCTTGGTCTTTCAAGGCTATTTGGGATCTGTGAGGCTGGAGATAGAGCCTATAGATCAAAGGCAGCTGTTCTATGGTCTGTGTTCTATCTGTCATAGCTTATTCAGTAGAAGGACATGCCATCCCATCCCCTAACACAATAAACCAGAATCCTTGCTCTCCTTTAGCCCCAGGGCATGCTTTTCCCATCTTGGGAATCAGACTTTTTTTTTAGGAATACTCTGCCAGTCTGAAGGTTGTCTGAGGTTCCTGTGATAGCTAACTTCCATGAGCACCTTGCAATCAAAACCTCATACCCCCATTGGGATGGATTGTCTGGATGTACTTCTTAGCATCTTCAACCTGGGCTGGGGTGGCTGAGACTAGATTATTTCTCCAGCATCGGACATTGTGGTTGAAGTCAATAAGGGAGAACTGATCAGCAGCACGGAGCTCACTCAATATTGCCTTCATGGCCTCGATGGTCTGAGAAGAAGAAATTTAAGAGAAGATGAGTTTATGCTTTCTGTTGCTGTAAACATCTTCTTAAACTGTGACTACAGGCAAACAGATGCCTCTGATGAATAAGAACATGAGCACTGGAATCCAAAATAGCATCTGCTATCCAAATCTCCCCTTTTTTGCACTTCTTGCATAAAGCTGAACCTTTCACCAAAGAAACACAGAAAAAATGTGATTAGCAAGAACAAACCCATGTGACTCAACCCATCCTTTCTTAACTCCTGCTAACACAGAGTGAGGTGAGAGAGAGAAGCAGTTTGTGAGACACTGGGGTTCAGGAGAGAGGAATTGCTCGTATCAGCTCAGGAGACTTAGCTGCCTGTAGTGCTGTCACTTCAGACTGGGTAACATCTGTTTGAAGATGTGTGATTTAAACAAGCGACAATTAACCTGTATCCCAGTTTTGCAGCATTGATTTTCCCAAGGAAGCAATCTGCCAAGACTCAGTATTGTGCTCTGAAGCAAATTCAAATATACCTAGATCATTCCCAGCTGATGTCTGTCTAGCTAGTTCTTAACTTTCAGTGACACAAGACCTACAATCTCCTGAACTCCCCTCTCAGCACTACAAAGTTTTTGCTAATATCTAAGATAAATCTCTCCTGCTGTAAATCCACCTGATTCCATCTTATTCTACCTTGGGTGGGCATGAATGTCAGTTAATGAGTTTTCCTTTTAGAACGATCATTCGCATATTTGGAGGCTGATTATGGCTCTCCAAGTCTTTTCTTTTGCAGACTAAAACATCTTATTTTTTTATATTTTCTGCTCCCGCCCGCCCCGCTCTTCAGTGGGCTGTCAACAACTTGTCCACAACTGTTTGAAAGCAGGGAATTAGTATCCTCACTGACACTTTCCCAGGATTCAGTAGAGGAGATTACAGAAAAGGGGGCCAGAGCCTTTGCAAAATGTTTTGTGATCTGTCAATTAAAATTTTAATTTAGAGTTAAAATCCATATTCTGATTGCATCACCTCTTCCTTACATCATGGAAGGAGCATTACAAATAAAGAGTAAAACCGTGAAGTCACCAAATATTCTTCAACTTCGCTAAGACTTTTGATGGAGTAAAATGTAAAGAACTAAGCTGGTAATTCTGAGCCCCAGTCTATTACAGAATTGTATAGCAAGGCACATGGGAAAAGTTAGCAGGAGGTTCATTTTTCAATAGAGGTCAAACACTTACTTGTTTCATTTTCAGTCCCCACATCGAGCCACTGACGTCTATAACAAATAAAATGTTTTTAGGCAGAGGATCAAGATTTTCCGGAGCAAAGAAGTGAATAAAATAGCCATTAAAAATCTGCAAAATAAAATAAAAAAGTCACAGTGAAGTGAGCTATGGTAAAGATGTCAGAAAACTCAAGAGAATAACAGAGCAGAAAATGTTATTCTTCTTTATGGGCCAATTCTAACTTTCAGCTCTGCACTTCTTCGTAGCCTTACACCATCTATACTCCATACTACAGTCTTTACTTTTTATCAAGGAAAGCAGAGCCTGGTTCTCAGACAACTGCCATGGACTAGTATAAGGAGGAATGAAAAATGTTTTAAAAAAGACTGTTCTGTCTGTAATAATTCAACCCCATAACTCTGCTTCATGTTAACATAAAAATAGTGATGTTCTGGTTGTCTCCTTGTGATGTATTGGTACAACATCCAATGACTCTGTCCTCTGATTCAACATTAAATCACCACAGTGCTGCTAGGTATAAAAGACATTGGCTTTAGGACAAGACAGGAATCTGCTCCAGACTATATGTAGGACCACATCTTACTCATAAATTAAACAAATCCATTCTGCCCACTTAGAATCCCTCTGTTCTTTCAGCTGGATACAGAGCTCTTTCTCATCTTTATTCTCCTGAACGATTAAGTTTATTTAGCACAGTTTGCTTAATGACAGCAATTCTTGTATTTACAGATCTCCTGTCCCAGTTAAACAGCAATGCTTACTTCCAATTCTCCACCTGTGGTTTCTCTGTTCACATCATATTGCACCACAAAATTTCCATCTACTGCTGTGGATGAGCACGTGGGGCATTTTCGTTGTTGAGCCATCGTTGGCTTGAAAGAAACATGAGCCTTGAAATGAGAAGTGATCATCAGTCAATCAGATGTCGTGAGAAAGGTGGATCATTGAAATATATTTCACTGAACACTTTTCTTCTTTATTTGTACTCTTGTTTAAGTGGAAAATGGACTTGGTCACTTAAAAAGAAAATCAGCACTAAGGTTTGACTGGATATGCTGATTCTGTAGTAGCAACTGTGACACAAATAAGATGACCTATCTACAGCACCGAATATTTCAAAATAGAGCTGTGCAAACCATTTCTAGCAAGTAATATGTTGGCTTATTTAACATTTTCCTAGTTGAAAGTATCCATAATTTTATCAACATTTTTAATAGCTTTTTAATTGATTTTTTTCCCCAGACAAACGAGAGCTTGTAATTTGACTGTAAATTGAGTACTAGAAATCATTTGCGTTAGTCATGTTATTGGTTATGCAGAATTTATGGCATTATTTCTCTGCTTTGACTGAATAACTTGGAATTTCCAGAGAAGATAAGACATAACATATATAGCCACACAAATACCTCTGAAATAATTTGCTAAACTAGGGATGTGGGTGAATGAGACATAAAAATGAGCGTCAATATCAGGAAACAATATTGCCTGATATATTATTATAGCAGTATAGACAGACTTTTTGGGCCTGATTAACATATCCTGTATTAGATGTCTATGTAAGAGTCAAAAGAGTTGTACCCTCCCAGAGTCACTGCTTGAAGTTTCTTGAGAAAAACTGCTCCACTGTTGGAGGGTTTACTTATACCCAATATCTATGTTGGAGAAAGCTAGGGTAAGAATATTAAGGAAAAGAGCAGTTCTAAAATAAGTCCCTATGCAGATATTCTCAGTTGAAACTGAGATTGTGGAGTTATTCTAGAGCGGTTATTCCACTTGATATTCATCACCTATCCTTTCCACATCCAGCAATCTCAGTTTCAGAATTACAAATGAAAAGCTTTGCACAAAGATGGACAGACTACACACTGTTTCTATACTGCTGTGACTGTAGTATTTGAGCATCTTGTACATACATTTAGGTATCAGTAATGAAGACACTGTATTTTTTTGCCATATTTTTGCATGTTTCCAGTGGGTATGAAAAAATGTCATGACTGCATAGGAACAAATGTGAAAACTGATGTTTTCATGCTATTTCTAGTCTGTGAGTGTTACCTTTTTCTCTCCCTTGGAGATGGTGGTGATTCCATCAAAATGATCTCCGAGGGAATTAGGAACATGCACATAGCGAAGTCCCTGTGGCTCAATAATGCGGACATCCACCTAAAGGCAGGAGGGAGGACATTTAATATAGAGCAGTGCCCGTGTTATACCAGGATCTTATGAACGCTCCACAGGCAAACTCCATCTGGGGGGCGGGTTGCCCTTGAGAATGCTCCAGTAGGGCTAGTCTCATTTGTGGTGGGGATCCATGCAATGGTGAAAATAGACCACGATGCAAAGACAAAAAAAAAAAAAAGGGTCCAAAGAATGGAAAGAATTTGGCAGAAATGTTCATTCCTGCTCTCTCTCTTACCCCCTGGGGCAAGTGGTGGGATAGGAGTCAAGAGTGATACCCTTGTTTACACTGAAAGCATGACAGAAGCATGAAGTGACTCTGCCTTAGTGCTGCTTTGGGTTAGGAGGCCAGGAGGAACACTCAGTGATGAGTCCTCTCCCTCTCTACTCATGCCATTGACAGGACAGAGAGTATTTTTGCTTTTGTTTGGATGGCCAAGGTGATTTGGAAAATAAAGGTTTTATCTTGTCAGCTTGGGATAAAGCCTTTTTCTGGTTGTGTTTGTGGTTAGTAAGACTACTAGGAGGCAGGACACAGCGTCCCTTTCAGTAGGACTAACTCAGGCCTTTGGACAGCTTGAAGCAGGTCACAGCCTGTACCACGGAAACACAAGCAGCAAAATTTCATATACACCTTGTGCTGAAGCCATGGAAAGCTGAAGAAGACATTTATGAAACAGGAACATAAGAATGGCCAGGTGGAAATGTCCAGCTATCCCTGTATCTTGTGACTGTTGATGGATGACAGAGGACACCTTTGGATGAGTGTAAGAAAGAGGGTAAGAATAAGACAGATCATCTTCTGGCAGACAGTTGTGGAGGGACTGTCAATCAGAGAACATCTGCTCTCACAGGACACTATCTCATGAAGTTGGGGTTATTGTGAAAAGCACTGTTCCAACTAAATAGCAAGTATTGTTTGTTTTCCTTCAGTCAAGGCAAGTTTACACAAGGGTATATATAGGCCAAAGCTTGTTTGCCCAAGTGGGTCTGACGTGAGTCAGTCACGATTCAGGAGGTGCCCAACTGTGTTAGTACAAGAGGAGGCAGGACACATTTGCTCCTCACTCATGTAGCTACATAGCTCCTCATTTAATGTGTTTCATGCTGGTCTACACAGTGACCTCGAGGCTATTTGTACAAAGCCCATATGAAAGGAAGGAGCTGCAGATGAAGGGTTCTGCTGTGGGACTTGTAGGAACCTTGACTGCTTTCTCAGTGAGGATTCACCTGTGGGGTGCTGCCTACAGACACCAGCTCTACTTTACCTCCATGTGCTTTGCCAAGCGTCCTGGCTTCACTGAGATGATGTGCTCATAAGAGCTCAGTTTCCTCCGAATCATTTCATGGTAGTGAAGTTCGAACTGGATCCTCGTCCCTGGGGGCACATTCACTTCGGTTTGGAAGTTTTCCATATCCAAGGCATTGCTCCTGAAAAGTCAGCTGTGGGGTTATTTTGAGAAAATACAAGGAGAAAGAGAGCTTCTTTGCATTTGCTGGGTCTGGTTCTAACTGTAGCCTATATCAGGGAACAGCAGTTTTCTGTTAGCACAGTATGTTTTGTCAAGCTGAAAGCAGAAACACAAATTTAGTCCTTGATAATTAAATATCAGAGTTGCTGTAAGTAAGCAACACATTTTCCTTCCCAGGGTTCCTCCCTCATCTATCTCCTCCTGGGATGGGTCTCTTCAGTTCTCCTATGAATACGTTCAGCACAACACCCACATGCCAAAGTCTTTATACCTTACTATTCCAGCAGCTTTGCCTTTGGCTTTTGCTTGAGAGTACATTTTTCTGGCTTCAGATTTTTCCCGAATTTTGCTGGTAAATGTTATACCATTGACATCCCTAGGAGAGAGAATCACAGTCAGTTTGCAAAAGAAACAACTTTACAATTGACGACTGTTTCTTCGCTTTAGAAAAACATCAGTGAAATCTAAGCTGGTGGGAAATGAAATAATAAGGCTCTTGTTTAACCCCAAAGTAATGAAGTTTGGTTTCCACTAGATCTGTATCTTTTTCCCTACCTGCTTTTTTATTTCAAGTAGCCATCACTCTTGTACTCTGAGGAGGATCTGCTCTTCCTTACCTCCTTCACCCTTTCCCTGTTCTTTGGGCAGGGCAGGCAGTTACTGATGTCATGGCTGTTTTGGAACACGGATCAGGACATGTCTCCTGACCAGCAAGCTGGCTGCTGCCTCTCTGAATGAATACTTAGTTTCTTTCTGTTCAGTGAGGGCTCTAATGTGGGTCTCTCTCCTTCGATCTGGTGCCAGCATGCACCAGACAGGTAGGAGCTTAACCTATTCCAGACTTCTGTCCTTTTGTCAAATTTTGTTGATGTTGGCCAATGGCCCAATAATTACTGGAGAGGAAGAGATGGACAGACAGACATTATGATGACATGAGCCTTTTTTCCTCGAGAAAGCCTGCTAAAATGACACTGAACCTGGAAAATAATGAGATGTTTTGCTTTTACAAATAATTCCCTCCCACCACATTCTGCCACCACACTGAACACTGCCAGAGCACAAGGCTGATAAATGCCCACTACTTACATGGTAAAGTTGTCAATAAAAGCTCCTTTGGGGACTTGTACATCAAACACTATGTGCTGGGACCGTTTTGCATTATTCACCATTTTGGCTTGGATCATTGTGTTGGCCAACCGTGACGTTATAGTGGATTGAACTTTGTAGCTGTAAAGACCTATCTTGTCATCGTCCTCCACCTGTAATTGACACAATTACTCTGTAAATTTAGGACACATCTGTAAAATGTGCCCTAGAGTGCAGTATCAACCCCTTTTATAGTCTCAGTGCCTTTTTTTCAACTTACAATATGGCAGCTAGATGGGACATAAACTGAAGTTCAGGACACCTCCATATTTTACCCAGCAATATGGCAGGATACTCATGTGAATATAGTTCATTATAACATTTAAGCTGAAAGAGGGAATTTATTAAGCTGGAATGTTTTCCTTGCTTTTGACCATGCAGTCAGTCCTTGAAACGACTCTATTGGTTCAATTCAGCATAGAAGGGTGCACAGTAATCCTCAGCATCATTTACTGAGGAGGAGAGAGCTTACATTTTAAATAAAAGTCCTAAATAAAGGAGACCTACAGCATTGGTACCGACATTGTCTTGTAAATGGTTAAACCATGGCAGTGGGAGAACAGTATTAAACTGGTATATTAAGATATTGTCTTCGTCTAATCATTTTTGATGATTATTTCTTCATATTTACCATACCCTTCTCCCTCCAAGAGCAGTTGTATAAACAGCGTTGTGCAAACAGTGCTTTGTTTAAAGAAAATAGGTTAATACCCAACCAGCAGTAAAAACAAGGAACTGAACAAACAAAAGGATTGATTTCCAAAAAATGGTTAACTAGAAAATCACTTTGTTCGGTATTATTTTCCACAGAGGAAGAAAAAAACTCACCAGGTCTCCAACATACCCCCAGTCAGATGTGCTTCGCTGGAAGAGAAAAATATGGAGAACGTATTTCAGCAAAGCTAACAACACAGATTGTGGCTGAATCAAGACAGGGATCAGACAGTTAACATCTAAAAGCTGCTTTCCAAGATGATGAAAATTGGTTTGAGTTCTCAGACTTAGTGTGCATATTCCTTTTGTCTTATTTTATGTATTTATACATGGGATGATCTCTCTTCCCCTGTTTTTTATTTTTTATAGAAAACATTCTCTTCTAGAACAAAAATATATTTCCTGAAAGCAAAACAGGCTGACAAGAAGTCATACTCAGAAACTCTAGCTTTTAACAGAAAAAATCTCTTTTTATTTTTCTAGGAAAAGTGGAAAACCTCAAAACCCAGACCATTTTATCTCATTCTGTTTTCACTTACATTATAGAATACATGTTTATATTATTGTATTATATGCAATATGTATGTATAAAACCCCCTATGTGTCATTGATATTACATTTATATACTTGCATATATGTAAAGGTAGTTATGTATGCACTGCTTAGAAGAGCTGAAACTGCTCATTAATGGTTGATTTTTTTTTCCCCTGCCCTATGAATATTTCCATTTTAAAATTTCTATGAAGAGTTGGTGACATCTTGTGGCCATTTGAATCATTCTGTTTAATTCCCTAAAACTTAAACTTGCATAAGTAATCCTCGATGGGACTTGGCTCACCTAGTTCTAGGGGGAGGCAATTGTTTAATGTAGATATCTACTTTGGTGTTATCATCACAAATAGGCAAGCTCAGCTCTTCACAGCCAGTGGTGTGATCCCTTTCATCTGAAAACAGATACACTCATTTGGTTGAAAGAATTCTTTTAATTATAAAAATGTACCAAAACATACCAATCTCATCTCAGGTTTCAGTAGCACTTGAATCCAAGAGGACCCAAAACCACAGAAGATGCTCACAAAAACTTAATTAGCCAGATGGTGCATATAAGGCCTGTTATACAGTTACTAAGTTCATTTGAAGATAATTAGTATATTGTTAGTAGGAAAATCTTGGGCTGCCTAAGAGCTGATACATGTCATAGAAAGATAATTTTAAGGATCCTTTAAAGCCAGACAGGGAGACTGCAGGGTTTCCACCTGGCTGAGAACAAATGTAGGTTTTTATTTACTACTTTTATTTACCGGGCTCCACCTGAAGCATTCAGCCTGGGATTTCAGATCTGAAAGTTTATGGTGCTCTAGAGACACTCTGCAAAGCCTGATGGACTGATCCTTGCTCAGTCCACCCTGACACCCCACAGATATCACTGTACAGTGAACTGGACCCTTCACATCTGATAAAGAATGACTGTTGTCCCCACACATACCCTTGGCACAGGAAATACCATCAGTATGAATACAAATTAAGACTAAACCAACATTAACTGAAACAAATTTAATTTTGAAAAGATGAAGACCAAAGCCTTGGCACAGAGGCGATTTGTTTTGTTGTGATACTTGTCCAGTTCTTGGAAGAGCTTAGGGTTCCTGACTCACTTTACAAATGGTGTAAAGTTTTCAAGATGCCCAGATTTCCTTCCTGTTTGTTTTTGTGAGGGTGGAGGAGAAGAGAGAGGCACTGATGGAGATGTGAGCTTATCACTTGTACATGTAATGACTCCCACTGCTGTTGTTAGAGATCAGACATAGGGCGGGCCAACCGTCCCCCCAGGATGTCAAAGGTTGCAGAGGGCAGCCACTCCAACGGGTCAGGAGGACAGAGCTGTAGATAACTATACTTCAGGTTTGAGCGCTGGTGTGGTTACTGGGAACATGGGCTTCTGTGGCACGTGAGACTTGTGCTATTTCTGGCATGAGGATTTACGGCTGATCCTTGCCTTTAAACCACATCCAGATCTGCTGATGACCACACTGCCTAGAAACAGTATCTTGTGCAATTATCTAACGTGTGGCTAATTGCTGATTAGGGTGGAGACAAGCACCTCAGGAACTGTTTTAAGAATCTGGTCTTGATAGATGCTGGGCCCTATCTTCAGGTACTGAGACCCATCTTCTCCTGACATCTGTACAGGCTATGGATATTCAGCCCTCCATAATGACCTTTGTTCAAATCACTGTGCATGAATATTGCAACTATTATGCACTCTACCATCAAGAAAATATTGGGTACTTCAATCTAACTATTATCCAGAGCTGCTGACCCTGATTCCTCCTGTCCTGTCTGTGGAAGAAGAAGCCATGGTGTCTAAGGGTAGTGCAAGTGGTAAAGTATTACAAGAGTTGCAGGTTTTAGGTCATCTATGGGATGCCTAGCTTACCATTGCTTTCAAGTTGCAGTCCCCAGGCCACTTCTCAGGTGTGACTTGGCAAAACAAGGAAAGCAGATTCAGAGCTGTTACACTGCATTTCAAGAAAATTACTTTTCTACTGGGGCATGAAAATTCCTGGGGAAAGTCATAAGAATCTGTAGATTAAGGGAAAATTTGAAAAGCAGATGCCCAGCATGAGAAACTAGAAAGAGGATGAGATCTTCCTGGCATGTCCTCCCTGTTCTTTGACATGCTGTTTCCTCATAGATTCACTTGTTTTCATGTGAGCCATTTCCTAAGCAGTTTTTAACACACTGCAATTTCAGTGCAGTCTCTTTTGGGGATCATGACCCTTACTGTGAGGTGCAAGAAGAGCAACTTCAAACCTAGGTCTTGGCAGACTTTGTCTTCACAATGTTGAAGATGAATTGTGGTCTTTCTGCTTGCATTTATACCCTGGGAGCTGGGGGGACTCTCCAGCCAGCTGATTCCACCCTCTCTCTCCTTCCATATTTCCTTCATGTGCGGGTTCTCATGGAGAGGAAACCAGGCAGGCAGAGCAGTAAGGAATTAGGTATGATCTCACCTGGCTCTGGACAGCCAGAGATCAGGACCAGGACTGAGGGAAGTGCTATAGAACATCCTGCCTCAGAGTCTAGACACAAGCTCCATGATCTGTCTCCAAAACAGAGATAACGGCAGTGCACCATCACACGGAGGCTCACAAGGTTACCCGCATCCCAGCCCATGAGGTGCTCTGCTTATGTGGTCACGAGAACCATTCACATACCTGAGACCCAGTAATTTTAGAATTACTCAGGAGCGAATATTTTTCACCAGAATACCTTATTTGGACCTACAAAACAATTCTTTCTATTTAGAGCTAATCAGTAGGGTCTGCAGAGGAGTTCTGTTGTCTTGTTGCCAATGGGCTAGTGACCTCACTGTAGAAAAACATAGTGCTAAAACAATAATTTGGAAGACAGCCTTCCTCTAGTGATCCACAGTAAGTAACTGTGTGCCTGCTGTTGACCAAGAGCTACTCTCTCAAGATGTTTCACATACTTTAGTTTAATCTCCTTTATTAATATTTTATTGTGATTCAACTAACATAAGGGTAGCTCATCCTATAGCTGAGATGTTAGTTCTACTGGTTTGCAAAGACTCATTTGACAGGCAAAGGATAGGAAAGAATATCTGGGAATATAAGGAATAACTGGTATAATAAAACCACTAGTAAAATTGCCAATTACTGCATGCATATGTCTATATCACTATGTATCCAGAAAGTTGGGGAACAGAGGCAATATAATACGTAAGCATTAATATAGCCATGTTGGAAAGAAATGATGCCCTGAAGAAGTGCAGCTAGAGAGGATTTCTGCTTAGATCACGATTAAATTATTTAAACACTGGTCTGGCAAATGTGAGCTGGCTTGATCCATATTTATGGTAAAATCTTCCATTTTTCTAGCATTGTAATGGGGGCTTTAGGTGTCAGTAAGTTACATTTACACTCTGTGTGAAGCCCCTTTCAAAAAGCCTTAGGATAAAGAAGAATCATGTTTGCCTTCTGTTTTCGCTATATTGAACAAGCTCAAGAAAGGAAGCACCAGAGCTTGGCAGAGGACAAGGTCCACTCTGATCATAATTTCTTTCTTGCAGTGTAATAAAAGTTAATACCTTCAAACAACTGACTTCATGATCATTATTGTTAATTACTACTGTGTAAAACACAAGAAAACTCCCACAATGCTGTTTTAAATGTTTTTGCTTCAGAAGACGACAGACTGTAATAATCTGCAACCCATCAGCATGCTGGAAACAAATTTTCTACCCTGGTCTCAGACTCCACCAGCTCATTACCCATGTGACACGTTGCTGCACTCTTTTGACCTGAGTTAAATATGAATGAATAGACTACCTGCAGGACTGAAAAGTTTCTACCTGCATTACCAGTGTCTGAAGTCCTTTTCCATTTTCTCATAGAAAAGCCTCACCAGTATCAGTGGGGTTTTTCCCACACATTAAGTTAGACAGACAAGTATCTCCATTGTTTAGCATCTGTGTTATGGTCGTTAGAGCGCAGATATGGAACAAAGCCTTGTTGTGCTAGGTACTGCATAAAGGGTAGTAGCAGTTCTTATCCCACCAAGAGATATGGAGGTCTCAATGCATGTAAGGACCTGCTGGTCCCACCTGATTGCACAGTTGCAGCCCTTGACATGGAACAAGCCACCTGGAGAGAGCTCCCAGACATTCTTGATTCCCTTTTTTTGAAGCATTTCTGGGTACTGTACCTGGTACCTGCCATTCCTCATCCTGGAGCTTGAAGGAACTCCATCGATTTCTAGGTCAATCAGGTTCTCCACTTCCTAGAGAAGAAAGAAGAAAGAAAGAGGTGTTGTTGCTGCCTTACTGTTTGATTTATCACTTGATTTATTATTGATTAGCACTCTAATAGAGTTCCAAAGGGAATTTACCTCCCCTTGGTGCAAATAGGGAGCAGAGGCACAAACAATCTCAGACCAAAATGTGGCATCTCCACACATTCAGTTTCCCTCTGAGGCCAACTAGCTCTATATACTCTTATAAGATCATGACCTTTGCCATCATTTTACAACCTTTCCTTCTGAAAAAGGGAGTAATATTTAACACATTGAAATGACCATAAAGAGCAAGAGGCAGATTATCATCAGGATGGGTCTAGCCATGGTAACTACAGTACTTCAGATACTGATCTCACTTAAACCAACAAGTTCAGAGAATTTCTGCTCAAACCAGTCGAAATTGTCTCTGATTTTATACTAATATACCTGAGAACTAAGTTTGTCCCATTGACAGCAAAGGCACGTCAGGTCTTTTCCAAGTGCAAAGCTGCACTGATTCAATTAGTAGCGTGGTTTTTACACCACAGCAATGCTCTTAACTAAATTTTGTTAGAAGTTTAATTTATGGCAAGTATATGAGTTGCGCTCCAGTTTATATGATAGCATACACACAAAGGTTTGCACAAAATTAAATTATTTAAGCACTTTGATGTTAAACTGATATGACAACTATGGTTAGAAAGGACCACAGGTTTGGAATATTTTTCCTGGGAATTTCAAACTCAGTATAAAAATCTCACTGTGTCATGAAAAGTGCTGTAAGAAGAAAAAGAGGATATTCCTGCTCACAAATTCTTTTTGTTAGTACTACAAAGTAAAAGAAAGCTTCACACCATCCCTGCTGACTTCACAGAAATATTGCAATATGGCAATGTGGAAATGGGTGTAGACACCCAAATCTAAGTTCACCTGAGTCCGGGGGTTTAAATTCAGACTCAGCTTCAGAGTCAAATCTATAACTATGCTCTTCATCGTTGTATTATCCTAATTACAAGCTCTTCTATAAATTATCTCATTCCTCTGTTAAGGAATCTTAGCAGTCAACAGGATCTTAACTCCATATTTGAACTCCTGTTAACAAAACCCTGAGTCCATATGAAGCTTTGCTGAAGTTCATAGTGGTCTGTACAGGAGGCCCCATCCACAAAGATATCTAGCTGCTCTGTTTCTGCTTATTCCAGGGAAACAGGATATAAAATATGCTGAAGGCTTGAGCATAGAAGCCCATTGGAATGTTTAAAGGTAAAATCACCAGAAAAGGCAAAGTTGAGGTAAAAATAAGAATCCTGCTTGAAAAGAAACTTGGAGTTATGCCCATATTATCCCAACTTTAATAATAAAAAAGAAGCACTATGAATGACAGGTGAAAACCAATTATCAGGAGAATCCCATTTACAGCTAAAAGTAGAATAGAATCATAAGATACAAGCAGAGCTATGAAGCAGTGGCCCAGTTCTTCTCCCACTGAAGCCAGCTGCAGCTTCAATATTGACTTCAGCAAGGAAAGGAGACCTAGGCCCTGCCTTGAAATACTCACATCTGGGATTTCGTCGATAACAAGATCAAAGCTTCCTACTCCAGAAATGAGGAACAAAACCAGGAAGCAGATCAGATGCTTCATTTTCTTTCTGCTTGTCTCCTGAGATCAGCCTGCATAGGTACTAGGCACAAGATCTCTCCTTCTCTGAGACAAGTTCAAGGAAACGTCTCAGGGTTATGCAGTATTTTGAACAAAGTTTTGAAACGCTGACTTTGTTTAGGCCGTAGGTAAATATTTGCCTTGCAACGCAAGTCTGAGCTGTGGTGCCTGAGCAAGGGTTATCCAAATAGTGTCTTCACTCACCTCTGCCCTCGATAACAGCTCAGGCTTGGATAGGCTCACTTCTTGCTTTTGTAGCTTCCCATGATGTTTGACTAATTTCCTGCTAGGCACAGACCTTGGAGTATCCAAAACTTCAAAAGATCAAAGCAAGAACTCACTCCTAGCTTGTTTGTTTATAGTAAGTGAGGTGAAGACTGGTTCTCAGAGCGATGGAGGCAGCAACGCTGTGCTCCTTCAAGGGCCCTCCCGCCCAGCCATCTCACAGGGGTTGGCAGAGACCTTTGGGTTGGATCTTGACCCACACAAACACCCTTTTTCCACTCTGGCTGTGAAAGGATCATAGCTGGTGGTGGGATAGTTCTAGTTTTTCAAAGTTATTAATGTGAAAACATCTGATGCATGTTTCATGATGCATTTTTAGATGCATGTTGTACAGCTCCTGGGTGCTTCTGAAACTGTTTTGGCCTCTCTGCTTCTTTGGGTACTTCAAGAGATGGGATAAAGTAAGCCAGATAAAAACAAGGTGGAAAGAATGGAGGAAGTGGGTTTTTGGTAAAAGTAGGTGGGGTATCCCTTCCACTTTTCCAGGAAGAAAGGAAATTTGCAGACATCTGAGCAACCCCGGTTGAAAAGACTGAATTACTAGGTGAACCCAGGGACAAAAGAGCAGACAAGATTATATTATATTAGCTATATTAATTATATTCTGTTATCTTACCCTATGTTATGTTACATTTCGATGTTTCAGGAAAAGATTTCTGAAGCACCAGTCTGCTGTTACACATCCTTTCTCTGTCTTTTCAACAGATTGTCTCTCAGGCTGAGACCTGAAGTTACATTCAGATATTCACAAGAAATACAAGCGGAGCTGTGACCTTTCATCTCACTGCCATGTCAAAGCTGCCAGAAGTACTTAAGAAAGAACATAAGAACCAGAGCAAGCATGTAAGGTATTTTCCAAATACCCTCCTAGTGTCCAGCTACTTGTAGCTATAGGAGATGGTTTCCATTTGTTTAGCAGTTCTTAGTTAATTTATTTTCCATAAACCTATCATCTCCTCTGAAGAGATTGGATAAAAAATCCACATTTCTAGCATTCTGTGAGAAGTTCCAACCTTAACTATACACAGAATGAACCATGGCTTTTTGATCACTTTGAATCTGTCACATGATAGCTCCATATATTGTTTCACAGATGTTGTGCTGGAAGAGGCATTGAATAATTAGTCCTGATTTGCCCTCTCCCACAATCTTTTGGGCAATCCTGGATCTTGAACTTGGAGATGACATAGCTCCAGATTTCCTAGAAAGCTTAGGAGGCTGTACTCAAACTAGTACGCAGCTTTCACAGCACATGTATCTTGCTTTTGCATTGATCCATCCACACAGCAGTTCTCCACATCACCTATTCACTACTTTCTCCCTAAGCTCTGGTTCAGCTCTCAGACAGTGCGTGCGTAGAGCCTGCAACATCACTTCTTTTGAAGAGACAGTTTCTGAATGCAGAGTTCATTTGATAAGCAGTTCTGCATCCCTCAGGCCCAATTAGCTTGACCTGGCCAGTCTTCCCCTCCCCTATGTTACAGCATGTTCTGTGTTGCAGCTTCCCATGGAGGTGGGGGTAAGCGATGTGTATGGATGAGGTGAGTGTACAGGAAGAAAACAGGGACAATGGGAGCAGGGTTTTTCAATACTCATAGTACAAATAGAATCATTTAGGTTGGAAAAGACCCTTAAAATCATCAAGTCCAACCATAAGTCTATCACTGCCAAGTCCACCACTAAACCAACATCCCTAACTGCCACATCTACACATCTTTTAAATACCTCCAGGGATGGTGACTCAACCACTTCCCTGGGCAGCCTGTTCCAATGCTTGACAACCCTTTTGGTGAAGAAATTTTTCCTAATATCCAATCTAAACCTCCCCTGGCGCAACTGGAGGCTGTTTCCTCTCATCCTACCACTTGTTACTTGGTAGAAGAGACTAACCCCCACCTTGCTACAACCTCCTTTCAGGCAGCTGTAGAGATCAATAAGGTGTCCCCTGAGCCTCCTTTTCTCCAGACTAAGCAACCTCAGTTCCCTCAGCCTCTCCTCATAAGACTTGTGCTCTAGACCCTTCACCAGCTTTGTTGCCCTTCTTTGGACCCTCTCCAGCACCTCCATGTCTTTCTTGTAGTGAGGGACCCAAAACTGAACAGCGTATTTGAGATGTGGCCTCACCAGTGCTGAATACAGGGAGACGATCACTTCCTTAGTCCTGCTGGCTACACTATTTCTGATACAAGTCAGGATGCCATTTGCCTTCTTGGCCACCTGGGCACACTGCCAGCTCATATTCAGCTGGCTGTCAACCATAATGAGGGATGGGATTACCTGATTGTACATCTTGGTCTCCCTTTTTAGTCCATGGAAAGAAATACATTTTTTCTGACCATATGGCGCTTGCTTGTAATTACCTGCCGCACCGTAGGATGGGATGCATCCTGCCCTTGCTGGGTCTAATTCATGTCATGTACAATACAGGGAGTCCAGTCACAGACTCAGAGGAGAACACCAGCTCTGGGGACATCTATGCTTCATCAAATGAATCCTACCTCCTGGAGTGAGCCGCTCTGCATTTATCACCATTGCAGGCTTTTTGAGCAGAGGGGAATCTCAGCATGAAGATCCCAGGCATGCTGCTTCAGACAGGAGGTTGGCTTATTGCTCTGTGGTATGTAAAACATCCAGGTTGGTTTTAAATCATGTAGTCAAGGGACTGACAATCTAACCATATACATTGGACTCAGTGTTTACTCAGCCTCTCGGGTGGATTTTGCTCAGTGCTGTGTGCCTGTATTCCTAGCAGTATTTAAGTCAGTTACCTTAAAGTAGCTTAGGAACACCTCCATGAGTGCAGTCAGAGCTATGGCTATGACAGGGCTTATCCAGGCTGCAAGAGCAGCAGGCATGAGGCACCCAGTCTTTGCTGTGTTGACGGTATCTACTATAGCTTGAATTTTCTGTCTAAGCTGAGTTCTGTTCACATACGTGTCCCTAGCTCAGACTGACCAGTCCTCTCTCATCAAAAATGTAAAGCTTAAGATAACTGTTCCTGGATGTACCTGGGACCCTGGACCAGGAAGTTAATCACTGCTGGTCTGAAGAGATGAAAAAGTCCTTTAGAACAGAATTGAATTTAATCATCGGTTTTGTAACCCCTTATTTCAGTTCTCTCATAACCACCAAATGTGGCTTAATTTTTTTCGGTAAAAATAACAAGATTGGGAAATCATTGTGACCACTAGATGGCACGAACTGCTCAAATATACTGTCCAAAAGAGTCCAAAAAGCTGAAGTTTCTCAAGGAGAAGATACAAAAAATATACGGGAGGAACAAGTGCTAAGGATGCTCAAAGCCCTACCATTTGCTGAGGAGGACAGGATTTCAGTAAGATGTTTTGTGGTATGTGTCTGTTGGGCTGTTTCATGAGTTGTCCTCTCATGGTTGGGATTCCTCTGGAAGGAAATTTTTATGCACTGTCCTTGAAGCACTTGGAGTGACTGCTGGGCAGAGTCTGTCCCTCAGAATAATTAAATTGTGTTAACCTCGCTTGCACCTGGGGAGAAATACTCACAGTTTCTGTGCCTTATGAGATAACGAGTTTCCCCTTCCCGTATTGAATTTCTTATCTGAAAATTTCCACTGATCTAGGTAAGAACAGGACAACGCACTTAGCCAGGGTGCCTGCCACTACACCCCAGTCATCCTGGGAAATGATATACGGACATCTTGGTGCTTCAACTTTCTTCTCTTTGTACTGCCATTCAGCAGAGACACACCAGGTACCAGGACTCGGTGACCTGACTGTCTGCCCTGATGTCCCCCAGACAGAGTCAGCAACCCCAGCACCAGGGGTCTTTGGCAGAGACTTTGGGTGTATTTCATCAGAACAGTACCAGATTTTGAATTTCTGAAATGATCTCTTGGGCCATGGGGCACACAGCTAATGGCAACAGGGAGATCAGCAGCCACTGGGACCCCAGAAAAGACCTTTCAGGAACACAGGCACCTCCCAGATAGTGTCAGAACTGGGGATCATCAGGTCCCATCCAGATGTTTCAGAGGAGATTAATTAGGTTAAGACTGGAAAGAAAATATTTAATGTAATTTCCTGATCTTCACTGTAATTAATTTAACCTCTGGACATTTATCTCTGTCTATGCCTGTGTAACACTTTGGGACTCTTGCCAATTTTTTGATCAAATTGCTGGCTTTGAATGCCACTAAATTCTACAGTTTGTGAGCGCTTTGGGTAAATTTAGTTCCTGGTTCAGACACTTCTAATTGTGCATTTAATATAGGTGCCTCTGCATGAGTTGGGTGTCTGGTGTCCCATTCTTCTACCTAGAAGAACAGAGAACTGGAAATCTTTAATTTAGGAATCCATGCAGCCATGGCACTGATGTTAGGACCAAATGCAGCTCTGATCTTTTTCGCTCAACTTTAGTCTGGAGCCTGGAAAACCCCTGCTCTTGATCTAGAAAGTGCCAACTTTAGTTTCAACACTCCCTGCAGGGTTTATTTAACTGGTATGGTGAAAAAGTGGAAGACTAGTCCTACTCAGGAGCCTTGCATGGAAAAATGGGGATGCAGATGTGTGAAGGCAGAGCACCACCAAGGTGCATGTGTTTGTGTGAAAACACAGAGAGATTCCTTAACATAACATGATCTGTTCCAGGTGAAACGTGTGTGGAAGCTCAGCTGTTAGATCATGCCTCTCTCAATGTCTCTGCTCATGCTGGCCGCAGGCATGCCAGGCAATTTAATTTGCTGAGCTCCCACCCAAAGAACAGCTGCTCATCTTGCTAAGTCGGCAAAAGTCAGCATCAAACATGTCTAATGTGAACACACCTGAGTAACTGCTTATCTTGGTCTCCAATGGTCTCCCCAGAACAGTGCCTGCCACGTTCACCCCCAAAATCAGGAGATTCCCAGGAAGGGGAAGAGGGGATAATGTGAACAATCAAGACCCCGGGCTTAATGTTCACTCACCAAACCTAACTGCATCTGAACCATGTTAAAACACACTTTGGTCTTACTTAGCTGTGTGCTGTGTCCTTAGATGCCCTTGCTAAGGGCAGATGAGCAGAATCGGCTGCTCCTAATCACTTTGGGAAGAGCAGTGCTTTTCTCAGCTCTTTCCCTCATGCCTGTTGGTTATCTCATACCTGCTCTAGGGTCCTGTTTTGGTCTGAATCTCCTCCTTTCACCAGATGTGCTTAGGATCAGCTTTACTGCAGTATCTTTGCACTGTCTCACTGTTTTGATTTACTCTGGCCCTCAGCTCCTCACCTGTGCAATGGGAGGAGCAGAGTGGCTGAAGAAACAAGCTGAGTATTGATCAGGAGTCAAACAGTGATAGCCAGTGAGATTGGGATGTTTCTCCAAACGGCTCCTGACTGCCCAATCGTTATTTCAAGCTGGCAAACATCTCCCCATCCTGCCCAGGCACTGCTCTAGGGTTTAGCAGGGTAGTTTTGACTTGCTTTTACAGGGGTGCTTTAGTTTTCTCTAGGTTTTCCAAAACCATTAGGAAAATCATCCTATATGTATTGTTTTAAATGCCAGTTTCCAGCATTTCTAAGCATGTGCTGGAGAGCTGCAAGACTTTTATTCAGCTGTGGCCCCTAGTTAGTGAAACATAGAGTAGGTTGAGGAGCAGCCCATCCTAATGCCAGTAGTGAGGGCACAGGAGGCTGCAGCCCCACTTCATCTGGAGCTCAGAAGTGTGCTCATTCTTCTGTGTCTGAGCTGGATAAGACATGCAGAAGCTGGAATAAACTGGATGCAGCTGAATAACACTTCAAAACATTTTTTGTCTGTCCTTAAATCAGGTCTCATCCTGAACCATTGCTTTAAAGTCTTTTCTGAACCCCAGCTGGATTGTTGAGCTCTCTTCCATCTCCATTTGAAATGGTGAAGAGCTGAGGGTAATGCCTTGACCATCTTTTGGCAGTGACCAGATCAGCACAGCAACCATTTGGGGTGCCTCTGGGGGCCTGAAGCATCTTTCCCCAGCCTTCCTCCAGCTTTCTCCTACCATCTTCTCTTCTCCAGCCACGTAAGGCCTTTGCCATTTCCTGCAGTGCTGCCCAGCTCTGCAGCTCCCATCGGGGATGTGGCCACTTCAGAGGCCCTTGTACCTGCCAGTGGTGGAGTGGTCCCAGTGGGAAAGGGGCTGGCCAGGCTTTTAACTCCTTTCTTCCTTCTGGCAATACCACGAAAGGCCTGTATGTGAACATGGTGTGGCCACAGCCTAAGCCTGGGTCACTGATTTGCTAAAGGGGAGTTCCAAAGGCATCAACTTTGCTGTCCCTTCCCTTTACTCCATCTCCAGTTTCCCTTAATCCCTTCTGTATGGGGGGCAAGCACCTTCTTGCTCGTCTATTAAACAAGCTACATTTGGAGGACATAATGCTCCCAGGATATATGCCTTTAGTGGACATATGCTTTCAGGTGGGTGCACGTGTCTGTCCAGAAGCAGAAACTCCAGTGGCCTGAGAGTGTGTTTACACATCCCAGCAAGGCCAAGAGATATTGAGCCACTCATTGGACTGTCACTGCCATGGACTGGAGCTGAAGGAAAACAGTTTCAGTTCCTGATGACACAGAGTTGGAAAGAAAAAAGAAAGTACAGTATTGAATTTGAATCCTGACAGGTTTGTGCATGCAGCACCTAGCACCTGAAAAAATAAAATCAAACAAAACAAGAAGAGAGGAAATTTGGGTCTGCTGGATTTAAGAAGTTACTGCTGGCATAAAAAAATGAAGTAGTAAATGCATCTGATTTGGGGTTAGGTGAGCGTTGCAGATGCAAGTTCCCAAATGCCTGGGGATGAGACGTGCCTGGTCCATGCTGCCTGGAACAGCTGTGCCTGGAGGAACATCCCTGGCAGCTGGGTGGTGGGGACCCAGGGCTCTGCTTCTGGGAAACTGAGGGAAGAACAGGAGGCTCACCCCACCTTTGCCCAGCTGAGAAACAGAGTCCAGAGGAGAAGAAAGAGGGATGAAAGCACGGGTCTTGGCTGTCTTCACCGGTGGGGAGGCACCTGGCTGTTCCGTGGTGTGCCAAGGCGAGGGTGTGAAGGGAGCCCTGCCCTGCTCTGGGATGGCGGGCCCTGGGGCAGCTTTCACAAACAAACCAGGGCTCTCCCGACTGGGGAGTAGGAGAAGGTGTCCCTTCAGAGAGGGTGAAACCGGAGGGTTTTACCACTCCTTGGTAAAGCCCCAGCCTTGAAGTGTGTCCTTCAATTGTGCTCCCTAAGGGGTGGGTAGGAGGGTGCTTTTTAATATGAACTGTGGTGGAAGCTGTTCAGGACTGCCCAACGCCGTGGCTGACCCCATGAGGAGACACCCCAGCAGCCCAGCGCATCCTTCCAGCTCCCACTGGCACTGGGCACCAGCCCCTCAGGCAGGTGCTGTGTGATGGTGGCCATCTTAGGCCCTGCCTCAGCACCCAGCCAGGTGGAGGAAATGTCCCCTCAACCTTCCCCCCAGCTGAGGGCCACCACGGGGCTGGGGTACTGCTGGTGCCAAAATGACAGGCAGCAGCACCTCAGGGACCCCCAGTGCCACCCCTCTCTGATGCCTGAGGCGAGATGGGAGCTGAGGCTGAGGGTGGCATGGAGAGGGGCATGGCGGTGGCTCCTGGCCGGTGGTCCATGGGACTCCCGGCTGAGGGGAGTAGCTGGAAGATGGAAACCCTGCAAGGATCCCCCGCAGCCCCGGGCAGCACGGGAAGCCGCCCTGAGTGGAAAAGGGGCCGGTCCCGAGCTGGGAAGGAGGAGAAGAGGGTGGGTCGTCTCGCCTCCTGTCAGCCTCCTCGCAGCCCGTCTGGCAGCACAGGCAGGAGCTGCAGGCAGCGGGGCTTTCCTCTCACCTGCGGGCAGGCAGCCCCGGCCTGCGCTCCCCTCCACCATGATCCTTTGGCTGTGGTTCTGCTGGGGCTTCTCCACCTCAGCGGGGCAGCCCGACTCAGAGCTGATGGCGAGGTACCTGGAAGAGAAGCTGATGGCAGACGACAGCATCATGGAGCAAGTAGGTTTTGAGGCGGTTGTCGTTCGGGTGGCTGGGGCTGGCTTGTCCCCTCTTAACTGTCAGTATCAACACACAGGGCAGTTTGCTAAAACTGCATTTATTGCACCCGTCCTTGTGGCATGCCCATGGCTGTGGCTCAGCACCATGGGAGGCTGCTACTAACGAGCAAGGCAGTTGTTGGAGGTGCTAGACCAGGCGAGCACCGGCACCCTCCCATGATGGGTGCTACTGCCAGGGGATGGGTTCAAATCTGACATCCTCATAGCTGTGCTAACAAGGCGTTTCAAAGGGACAAGAGAGTTAACACAGTGTCCTGGCTGCACGCCAGTCTGAGTAATTCAGAGTATTTCAGGCTTGGAGGAAAGTTTTTCTGCCTATGGTCTCAGTCTTACCGTACGTGATTTTTAACTCATGCTGGATGAAATGAACCACGAGTTTCAGTTTGTAAAATGCTTCTTGACCAGGAGAGAAAAAAAAAAAATATTCTGCAAGTGAGGACTGTTATGTTGTGTCACTGTGTGCCTTAGATTTTCTGGGGAAGCAGGGCTGAAAGGACAGTGAACTTTTTGCAAGTTAGCAAGAGAGTTTGGGTGGTGGTTTGGGAGGCTGTGATTTAAAATGCTGAGCTTCAGATCTGTGCTCACATCCTTTAGGTCCATGCTATCATGTATGACTTTGGGTCGCTTAGGGCATCAACCAGTTGTCTAAATTTGATCAGATCTGGGAGGCTTTGTCATATCTGAAACACCTATGTGGGACTGGCAGATAAAATACAGGACCTATGGAAGACTTGTGTCTTGCTGGAGGCCGGGTGGGATCCCCTAGCATGACTAAAATGTCAGTGAATGCCTGTATTTGGCATCTTCTGCCATACAGTAAGTGGGAAGAATGAGATTCTTCATATGTCTGTACCCATCTCAGAGTTGGTCATTGAATCGCTCATCCTACCTAGAATGGGAAGAATCTCTCTCCAGAAGTCCCCATGTCTCTCCACTATGAGGACCTCAACAACTTTGTTGTTGATCTTGATTACTGTAAACACATATTCCTTGTTGGAGAATTCAGCCACAAACCAACATTGTCTTGTAGACCCACCTGTCCAAGAGGCAGAGAATATCTCCACCGCTATCTTGCCAGTGGAGTGGTATCTGAGAACACTCACTTATCTGCTTTAGGGGGAAAATCAGTTGCAAAGCTCAAGCAACTGGCTCACAGTGCTGAAATAATCTGGCTGATCTTGCTTGAGGCAATGAGGGTGTTTTCACAGGAGCTGTGTTGCCAGCAGAACAGTGACAGCAATAACTTCCAACAAAAAAGCAGTGATGTATAAATAGAGGTGGTGGACCTAGTCCCCTGGGACAGCCAGATCTAGAAGAGGACATCTGTGTGTCTTCACTGAAGACATGAGCCAGGTTTAGAACAGGCAGGTGCTTGCCTAGATCAAGATTCTAAACTATAAACAAATCTCTAACAGATTCAGGAAAGTGTAAAGGGCTGCGTTTAACTGTACCATCCTGGGAGGATCTTCCTACACAAAGGCAAGTACAGACACAGGTCTTTGGAGGATAGTGGTATTTGCAATGAGTGTGGATTACTTGTTGACTTATCCAATGGTCCTACTCTGCTAAGGTAGTTGACAAGGTTGCTAGTTATTACTGTTGCACTAGAGGTAGTTCTTCTCGACAACTCTTCACAGGTAGTTGGGTTGTTACTGCCCAGCTTATTCTCTGTATACCATACTAACACTAGCAGGCAGAAACAGGTATGGGGTCACTACTAGCAATTATTGGGCTTTAATGAGTGCTTTGGAAGGCTTTACAGCTAAAGGTTGATAGTAACTTTGAAATTATTCCATTAGATGATGCTAGTGAAGCTGCCTGATTCAAAACAGTCGATGGACTAGTCGGTATCATAAATCCTGCAGCAGTGTTTTCGCAGTACTCATGAAGTCCTAGCAGACAGAATACTGTTATCTGGTGATCCTTAGCTACACACCATTGTCTACTGGTTATCCTCAATACTTTAGAAGGTAGCTTTTGAAGGACCCAAGTCATACAAAGCTTTCTTATGCAAATACGCAAGCAAACAAAATGGGTGTGTGGTGGGGAAAGATAAAACCAGTAACCAAATTTCCAGTTTCACCAACTAGTCAGTAAAAACCTTTGTGACCATTCCATACAGGACGACAGGTGGATTTGTTCCAAAAGATAATTCTTTGGTAAAAAACGTACTGAGGACCACTGATCTCTCATTCCTGCCATTGCTAGAAGCAGGACCAATTTCACAGACAGTTGTCTGGCGTGTTCTGAAGAACTTACAGTGATGGAGACTCTGCAGCCTCTCACAGCAGGCTCCTGAGGTCCTTTACTTGCCTGAGATAACAGACCCAGATAGAAATTTTCTTCAAAAATTTAAACTGCAGAGAATTTCCCCTCCCCTCCCCTCCCCTCCCCTCCCCTCCCCTCCCCTCCCCTCCCCTCCCCTCCCCTCCCCTCCCCTCCCCTCCCCTCCCCTCCCCTCCCCTCCCCTCCCCTCCCCTCCCCTCTCCTCTCCTCTCCTCTCCTCTCCTCTCCTCTCCTCTCCTCTCCTCTCCTCTCCTCTCCTCTCCTCTCCTCTCCTCTCCTCTCCTCTCCTCTCCTCTCCTCTCCTCTCCTCTCCTCTCCTCTCCTCTCCTCTCCTCTCCTCTCCTCTCCTCTCCTCTCCTCTCCTCTCCTCTCCTCTCCTCTCCTCTCCTCTCCTCTCCTCTCCTCTCCTCTCCTCTCTTCCCCTCTCTTCCCCTCTCCTCCCCTCTCCTCCCCTCTCCCCTCTCCCCTCTCTCTCTCCTCTCCGTTGAGAATTTCCCAAGGGAGCTGTTTTTCCTTGGTTCTAATTTTACAAGATGTTGGCTAAAATAGTGCAGAAGGAAATAATAAAGACTCTAGCAGAGGAGACTTTAATTTCTCCATTGGGCTTTCCTGAGCTTTTCAATGCATGATATAAACAGACATAAAATAATTTCTTTGGCAAGGACTGCTGTTATTCCAGTGTAAATCAACAGAAAGGGCAAATCAGGTAAAAAAATATCATTGCATTCCTCTGCTCTCTGGAGTTTCACCGACATTTTAAGAAGTCACTTGGCTTACCTCATTGACAAGAGACTTGTACTCTGTTTTGGGGAGGGATTTGATTTGGACATGTTGCTAAACTGAGACTTGCACCATGTGTAGGGAAGAAGTCAGAGGAGTTGTTGTTGTGAAGGGCGATCCAATGAGTATGATTGCATTGTCATAGGTGAAACACTTCGTTTCATAATATAATCTGTGGCTGAGTTTAAATATCTTTATTCCCTTTTTGCACGACCAGTGCTTTTCTGTCACTGTGCAAAATCTACAGCACCTGTGGAGAATTTTTAGGCAACAGATCTGCTGTTGAGGTAATATCAATAAAGCTGATACCGTAACATTAATTTACACAAGTCCTCCCCTGGAGCAGGTCCAGACGTGCAGCAGAATGGGGTTATGCCTGCTAAGCCCCACCACATGGTGTTAGGTTTTAACCTGGTCGCTGCTCAAGCTCAAAGCAGCCACACTTGTGCTGAGCTGAGGACAGTCTCTGGTGACTGGGCTTGTCGTGCCCTCAGCCCTCTCCCTGCCCACTGTCTGTAACCCACCATGTGTGCTGAGTGCTCTTGCACAGATGAAAACCACAGCTGGGCTGGGGAATGGGCTTTGGCTTTTACTTACCTGAGGATGTAGATGGGCCATGCGTGGCATTTGATGAGCGTTGTGGACCATTTAGCAGCCCTTCTCATCATGTGCCGTACACCATGCAATGGGGCAAGGACAGTGACACCTAGAAGCTATAAGGGAATACACTTCCAGGCCCAAGACATAGCGTCCAGGGCTAGGGCTAAAGGCTGAGGTTCCTGTCTTCATATAGAGCGTCTCTTGACAAATAACATTTGTAAAACACACAGTACCTCCTTGCCTGCGAGAGCCGCATTCCACTGCTGAGCTTTGATCAACGAGTCTGTTAATATAGAAGAGATTCAGGTTTTAATTTTAACCAGAGGAACATGTATCTGGATTTAAACAAGTAATGCGTCTTCTGTAAGTTGACTAGGCTCCATTAATTCCCTTAACTCTTTGCAGGTTGCACGCCGTGTTCCAAGACAGGCCAAATTTTTGCAGAGGCTGGTATGTATCACACTGTGTCTTTACTTCACCTCATGGGAATTACGCTTGTTCTATGTATATATGTGTGTGCACACCCCTGTGCCCAGGAGTGAACAATGTCAGTGGGTGATGGTAGAGTGAGATTCTAGGTAAAAAAAACCTTCATTTTGATCAATGCAACAGGTATGGGTTCTTCTAATACTTCCCAATCCATCTTCTCGACCCCAGATTTGGAGAGAGAATATCCAGTGTTACAAACCTTAACCATGTAGTGAACATAGGCTTGATGAAATCTCATTGAATTTGAAGAGAAAGGGAGAGTTTGCTTTGAAATTTGAAGATCTCTGTTTTTCTCTGTCTGAAATTTCTGGAAGAAAGGAATAAAACAAGGAAGCCAATATTCTTTCAGCATGGGAACCTAAGCTTTAGGTGTACAGCAAATCTGTGAGATCTGGCTATATTGCTGCACTGAATGCTGCACATCTTAGGTCAAAACTTTGGCTAAAGAGGCCACCAGAGAAATTGCTGTTCACGGCCAGTTATTTTTCTGGGTTTTCTGAGGGATGGGGACTTCCCAGTTGAGAACTGGAGGAACTCATTTCACACACTGAGCAGCCATCGTGTTAATAACTTCTGGTCCCTTTGATCGTTGACAGATTTGAATCAGCAGCTTAGAGGAGTGCAACTCTCAGTCTTATTGCCAGTTTATTGCTTCTAATCTGAGATACGGTCAATTTGTTTTGATGAAAGCAACTGATAAAGGTAAAAACATGGAACGTATTTATGTTCAGCTCTCTTCTGTCTTTCCAAACATTTGATGTAAACAAGCATAAAATCATTTGTTTGGCAAGAAAATTTCAGCTTCCAGGACACCTTCATTAAAGCATCCAGCCAACCTGCCTCATAGCAGTGTGTTAATCTGCCCCTTTGGTGTTTCCTAGCTTTATTTTTAATAGGGATAATAAGTCACAGTAATAATAATATTAAACAAATGGTTTGTTTTGTTTTTTCCTTTGTGCTGCCTCTCATCTTCTGAAGGCCTTAATAAAAAGCGGAGAAAACAAACAGGCATTTGCGCAGCTGTAAGTCAGAGCATCAGGCACTGATGGATTGTGCAAGAGCTCCAGGGAACACGCAAGAATCGCAAACTGGAACTTGGGCTGCCCGCCAAGCCTGACCTAGCAACCTGTTTGGAAACTGTCTCTGCCTTCACTGTTTATATTTTTGAATATAAGGAATGGCAGACCCCTTCCAGGGATGGGAAGATGAATTGGTTCTTTCATCCTCAGTTGTATGTGATGCCCTTATTCAGTGTTTGCTTTCTCCAACATCAACTCCTAACAACCAGGAAGAGGGAGAGGAGTTGAATGCCTTTTTTTCATTTGTTTTTGCTGTTCCTCATGCTGTGAGGATGTCAGAGCTGCAGCGTGTTCAGTGGGATAGAGAGATATGACAGAGATCAGTTGAAGCCATCAAATAGTGGATTCAGCAAAAAACCCTAAGTGATATGGTTCTTCATATAAAATATTAAGCTGTGGAACCCCTTGCTGTGAGATGTTGTGGATGTTAAAGGTTTACATGGATTCAAAAAGCAGCTGTGTAAAGTCATAGAAGAAAAATCTACAGAGGTTTACTAAGCACAAAAAACCCACCCTCAGCTCAGGGATTCCTTCAGCCACAAATTACTAAAAACTCAGAGAATATTTCTGGGTAGTATCAGTGCATGTTGGACAGGTTGGACTGATTTTACACTCTTCTCTAAGCATGTACTATTGGTCTCTACCAGTGATAGGCTACAGGGTTAGAATTGATTTTGTTCTCACCCAGTACAACCATTCTTATATTCTTGTCATAACAAGGGCAAGTCCATGTCCTCTGTCATGTTCTGAAGACTTTCTGGCTTCAGATGAATCCATCACTGCACTCACAGTGTTAGACTCAGTGTCAGATCTGTCACTGCAGAACCACTTGTATCTCAAGTGAAAGTCAAAGGGCTTGATCCTCTTTTGCTGTTGAGCTGTCAACTGTGTTTGAGCCCACAGCTTATGATGAAATGCAGAACGTGGGAGTGGGTGCAGGAGATCTGGAGCCGAATAATTTGCCGTATTTTCAGATTCTTTATTTTACTTCTGTTATTAAATCCTCTGTATCTCTTGCTATGCCACAGGCAATTAGTGGTATGGAAGACTGAATGAAACATCAGCTCATTATATCTGGAAACATTCCTACAACACTACTTCCTATCAAAACTCCTCATCCTCTCCACCTTCAGGATAATGAGACTGGAAAGCCATGCCTATGTATCAGGGAAGGTCTTAAGAATAACAGGATCTAGTTCTAATCAATAGCGACTGAGTAAAAGCCACTGGTAGCCTAAGGGGGGGACATGAGATTTGAACAGATGTGTTCTGGTCTAGATCCATTGCACTGAGCTGTTTGAAATCAGTGAGAAGAATCACACCCTAGAAGTACTAATTTCTTGTCATTGTGCTCCATGTGAGCTGAGCCTGTGCTAAGCAGGATGTACAGAGCACATCACACGTTCTCCAGCTGTTAAAGAGATCTATCATGATTAGGTTCATTTGAGACACGTTTACCAGAGTCTTTCAAAGACTCAAAAGTGTAGGCAGGTGGGGCTTTATTCCAAGTCTGTTGACAGTTTTGTGTTTGTTTCCAGTGGATTTTCATTCTTCCATTTGCCTGGAATTCACTAGCCCAGCAGCTTGGTTAGATGCTCAGTTATTACTGCTTCTGATGCTGTCAGCTACTGCAGAAATGTTCCTGTTTCATACTTGCTCATACAAACTCTTGCTCCCTTTCTTAAGCAATTTGTCAAAATTATTTTTGTTTGGAAAAAAAATAATCCTGGAAGTGCAACTGAAGAACATGTTCATGTCTTCACAAGTCTTCTGTGACTGTGACTTTTTATCAACCTCAATAGGAAGAGTCTCGGTGTATTTGGCTTAGTGAAATTGCTCTGTATTTGCAGTGTAATTTACTCCTTAGCTTCCTTTTGCTTTTGAGGGTTCAGTCTTTGCTTAAGGCAACATACAGAACTTTTTTCACATGGGCTGCTTATAGTTAAATATACTTCTTCCAGGAAGAAAACTGTTCAGCTCCATGGAGACGTTGCTGTCAAAAAACACATTAGACTGGAGAAATGCTCCAACCCAGGACTATGCACAAAAACACATTCCCAAGAAGCAGAAATTGGCTTTCAGCTTCCATTGCTACATCGTGTGTCATTTCTTGTAGTCTCTGCTCCTTCTCTGCTGGAAAGAATCCAGTGTGGGCTAAAAAGAATATTTTACTTGAGATGTCACGGTGTCAGTGTTTCTTATTAAATCTCTTCCATCCATCGCCTGAGACTTCCAGGATGGATTCTCAGCATTTTTTCTGTTTACATAACTTACAGATCTGACTGTATGAATTTGAAGGTGCTGCTTCAAACACAGGGATTTCAGTCTTTCAAGAGGTCTTACATCTATCTGCTCTTGTGCACAGTCCATGGGGAGCTCCTCTGACATCAGTTCTGGACCGTATGGAGACATATTTTGGGCTTCTCTTCCCAGACCATAAGGGACTAATCCTGATCCTCTCCAATGGTCAGAGTTGAAGGGTGCAATTTAGGATACAAGTGGATTTTGTTAGTGTGTCTCACAACATAAAGGCTGGCATAATCAAACCTCTCATCCTTCCTGGACTCTTCCCAAGCATTGGAGAATGACTGTGGCCTTTGCTCTTGTACCTGAACAAAGGCGTTGCCACGTCTCTGGTTTATCTTTTGCAGCTTACCTGAAATTTTGAGGGCAAGCCCACCTTGCTTGCCATTGACTGTTTTTCGTAGGGGAGCCTAATACTGATAGGATGGTTATCTGCTTGAGCATATTAAGTATTAAAGCCATTGAAACACTGAAGGGGTGAGTTATGTAGCTGCCAGTATTAACAGATAACCTTTTGATACCTACAGGAAACCAGGCCTCGGATGTCTGAATTCACTGTGAAATCCACAATCATTTCTCGGTATGCTTTCACCACAGTGTCTTGCACAATGGTGAACAGTGGATCTGAGGCACGTGAAGGTGTGTTTGAGATGCAGATCCCAGCTGCAGCCTTCATCTCCAACTTTACCATGTAAGTAAGTAATGCTGACAGCTGGATGGACAATGGTTCTTCCATCCACAGATAGGTCTTTGAGATTTCAAAAGCTAGCTAGACTGCAGTAGGGCTCTATCACAAGGTCTTTTTCCGTTTCTGTGGGAAAAATAAAAGCAGACACATGCTATACTACATCCAAGACTGGTCATGGCCCCAAAGCACTGAGCAAGTCCTTGGATGACAGGATGCTAAGGTTCAAGCCCTCAGTGTACTTGGGGAAGAAAATTATTCTATTTCCCATCTGAGTGTCTTTTAACAACTTCCTTCTCCTTGTCGCTCTTTGATTTGGATGAAAAAGTCTCTCCTATCCCTCAGAAACCTTTCCAACTACAGTTTCAGCAACACTGGTACAACAGTTATCTTGCCTAACTGACTGTGGTGCCTAAAAAGCTCCTTGTTGTTCCAGGTTCTCCAATGGAGGAGGAGAGTCAACTGCAGCTAACAGATAGGTGGACTTGCTGCTGGAGGTGCTAGTCATTCTGTGTATAACAGCAAGCAGAGGGCAACTAAGCTCGTGCTGAAATGGGTCAATAAGGAATAAATCAAGGTCTTGGTTTCAAAAACATGTTTGGTTTGGTCATGCTCATATCCCCCCTGTGGGTAGATATTGGGGCCACAACTTTGGACCTAACCATAGCAGATAGGTGACCAGCTCTTTTAGAAAGACTTCCATTTGGGCTGAATAGGAGGAAAAAAGTCTTTTGCCATTGGCAGCCAAAATGTATGTTAAGGACTGTTTCCGTATGGAATCCATGGCCCTGTAACTCATCCCCAGCAAGAAGCATTTTCGTTAAGGAGGCAGCTAATTGAGAGCAATCATCCTGAATATTGCCATGTGTATTGACACAGATGGTGGATCCAAGTCCAAACAAAAAAATTGCTCGTTGAGATTCTTGGCAATTGCTTTGCTTTCTCGTTTGCATCCTTATGCTTTGGAGATTACCTACTGAACTGGCATTTTAGAGAGGTAAACTCCTGGACTAAAAATGTACTCTGCTGGTATAACCAGCCAGGGAACTTCTAAGTTGGCTTCTGTCTCAGTGGCTTGAGTGGATTCTAGGACTAGAGTTACACCAGCAGCACACAGCCCATTCACATGTGCACAGTCTGTGGACCCTCCCATATCAAGCTGCACATCTGTCTCTGTCCGTGGGTGCAGCAGAGTGGTCACACTGACATCTCTGGTCTCTCCAGGAGCATCGGCAACAAGACTTATTATGGAGAGGTCACAGGGAAAGAAAAGAAACATAGCAGTGATGACAAAGCAAGGCACAAGAAACCTCCGAGCCCCATAGATGGAAGGTAAGTGTTGTGCATTTGACTGTGTTCTGGGAAGAGACATACTCTCCTCCCATCTTTATTTTGGTCTGCTTGGGCATACTCATTCATGGATTTATAGGAAGAAGCAGCTAAACAGAATGTTGTCTGCACGGCCTGGTGTCATTCCCATACTCCAAGTCATGTAAAATTGCATGTCGCCTCTTCTATCCCTGTTACACAACATTTTCACTTCCAAGATGCTCCAGGATATACTTGAGAGGGAGAGAAATCTTGTTACTTCCTGAATAACAGGCAGGAAAATTAAGGCACACAGAAACTCAGTGAGTTACAACTTTAAGACTACAAAGTTAGTCAGTGGCAGAACCACAAGCAGCCTTCTGCAGTCATGTTTACTCACCCTGTTCTTAGTGCTTGACTGTGTTTAGTCCTCTTGGCCAAGCACTGGCAGGAAGACTCATCCCTTTAATGATCTAAAAGCCTGTATGTTCACCTGAACGCACTTCTTCAGCAGCACTCTGATTTCACAGGTGCCCAAATTCCCCCAAATAGCTCTCAGAAATATGCACCATTGGATGGAGTTTGCTGCTCTGGAAAATCCTGTACTATTCTCAGTTACTTGGGATAGTAGCACTATTCCAACGTGAACACATGATCAGGAACAGCTAAACAGACTGATTTTCAGATCAGAGAAATTATGAACTGTGGGGAGAGTGAGGTCTGACAGAGATCCGAACTCATGAGTGATATTTGGAAGGAGAATAAGGAATTTTTATTTTCTGTCTTTCATAGAAAAACTAGAGAAAATTGAATGAAATGATCAGATGTCAGATTCAAAATGGCCAAAATAAAGGTATTCTTCACATAAACCGTGTTTCTTGCCACTGGAAATCGTGCATGCTAAACTTACTGTGGGTTCAGAAAGTGACTAGATGCATTCATGGTAAGAAAAATCCATCAGGAACCTATAGCAAAGGATGCTGCCTCAGGATCCAGACACAGACTGGCAGAACATGAAAGAGTTCTGTATTTCTCTTGAAGCACTATATTTCTCTCATCATGCCCTGTTGCATCCTTTTCTGTAGGTGATCACTACCTGTCATTACATCATTCCAACTGTCCTAAAGTTTAACATTAAAAAAAAAAATCTTTTCAGATGTGTTAGAGAAATCAAAGTCTTAAATCCTTTTCAACGCTCACTGAATTGTGAGCATGCCCCAAATCTCGTATCATTGAGTTCTGAAGTTACCCCTGCATGACATTAAAAGTTTCCATTTTTCATTGTTATGTGGCTTTTTTATTTTCCATTCACAAATAGTAGTGCCTGGCATCATATCAGTGCCTGGTAGCTGGACACTACAGAGCACTGTATGGGAGGTGGAGCATATTAAATTATCTCTGTTTAACAGAAGGACAGCTGAAGCCAATAAAGGCTAAAGGTGGGAATTCATCTCACTTCAAATTGCCAACAGAAAGCTGACTGTCAGTTGTACACTGAGTGATTGATGGCACACTGTGGCCAGTCAGAATAGAAGAGTCTTTTTAGACAAGTGTCCAATGGTAGAATTGTCATAGGGGTCCTATTTCTCCCCATTGAGTATGTAGCTATAAACAGATAATATTAGGGAGGAGGAATTAATTTGTACTTTGCTTAAGATATTGCAATGAGTCCACAGTGACAAAGTCAAAAATTAAACATGGGTCTTGCAAATCCTCTGTGTAAGAAACCAAGCGGCAGCCTTTCCTCTGGCCCTGCTCCGTGTTATACATGTCTGTCATATTCCTCCATGTAAGAAGTCATCTCATCTTTTAAGACCTTTCCTCCAGTGGAAGCCTCCTGTGTGCCCAATGCTTTGTGAAGCATTATGTTTTCTTTCTTGCCGGTTTCACATATTCAATGATAGGAATTACATTTATTAGACCAACAAAATCCAGATTCATCATTCACTGGAGGAGGTGGTGTGTCATGTGTATGGGCTGTGAAGATGTCTTTGGATTTTCCTTCCAGGGAGAATGGTTATGAGACATTCAAAGCTTCTGTCTTCATTCCTCGCAAGATGCAGGCCAGGTTCCTACTGCATTATGAAGAGCTTTTGCAAAGGCGACTGGGAAAATATGAGTACACAGTCAGCATCCGGCCCCAGCAGCTGGTGGGGAGGTTACGAGTGGAGGTGAACATCCTGGAGAACTCAGGCATAGTTTCACTGGAAGTGCCTCCCCTTCGAAACAGCAAGCATAAAGGCAATGGGAAAGTTGAAGGTAAGGAGAGTTTTTATGACCCATGGTTCTGTTACTTGTTGGGCCTTAATCACTTCTCAAAAACTGGACTGGCAGTGTTGGAAGTTCTCCAAGACAATCTTGGATAATTGTGTAGACTGGTGTTTCATTCATTTTCCCTCTGCTCCAAATGAGGCATTAAACAAAACCCTGACATTGTGTTAAAGCAGCATTGTCTAAGATCAAGACTATATTAGAAACTAGAGGACACGTCTCCTGAAGACAACAAGAAAAATGAATGCTAACACCTCGTTAGGCATGAATTATTTCAGCAAATTCCAACTACGACTTTGTTTAGAAAGATACATTTTTTGCTTTCCCTTTTTAACTCTTGCTGCACTCATTGTATGACAGGTACATTCCACCCCAGAGGTGGCTGCATATGAGTGACAAGCAGGCCTCTGCAGATTGCAGGCCATCAGCAACTCCTATTTAGAGATCTCTCATTCACTGGCAGGGTAATCTCCAGGTTCATGAAAGCTGGTATAATGGCTACAATGTGAAAGGGATTTCAGGATTATAAACTTGGTGAAGTTCAGTGGTGGGAATTCAGTCTGGTCATAAAGGCTGGTGGCTTTTGTTCTGTTTTCTATAGATGACTGTATCTATGTGGTATCTGTGCATAAGCATGTGAGAACATTGAAGCTTAATGAATATAGGGCTGATCCCATTCAATTCAATAGGAATTTTTTCTTCTATTGTCTTTATGAGCTTTGAACTGGACCTTCAGGCCTTGTGCTCAGCATTTGAGCAGCCTCTTCCCTGGCTCCACATCTCCTGGGAACAGTTTATTTTAAGTAAATTGTTTTTTTCCATCCATCCATGCCAAGGCAGATAGGAAATCCTGCATTTTAGAACATGGGAAATTCCAAGATGAAAATCCATGTTTTGCCAAAGCATTAAGAGCAGTCTGAGTATCTACTCTTACCCCCAACTGTCCTCGCTCACTGTTCAGACAGTGTAAAGGTAATTTTTCTAGTATAAAATAACAGTGAGGAGCACAAGATACTGTGATTGCTACATGTTGACAAAAAACCCTCACCAAAAAAAGAGGGTGTGTCTGACCTGGAAGCAGGATGTAGTGTCCTGTGGGACTTGATCCTCAGTTACTCTGAGTGACCCAATGCCAGCAAAATCAGTGGAGCTGTTCACATTTGCTAGGTAAAGATCCTAAAGCATGTGAACTGGAGTTAAACTGCTCCCACTGATTTCATCCAAATCATAGTGAAATCAAGGCTCTCAGTGTCTTGGACTAGCTTCAGGTAATTAATCTCTCTGCTGTACATCCATGCACTGTGTGATAAGTGTGCTCTGCTCCTCATCAGGAGAGACAGGAAGCCTTTTTCACCTATTAGGCAGTATCATAGTGCGTTGTGGCATACGGTTTCCTGCAAAACATCTGGCATTGATCAAGCTTAGAGACAGACTAAGCAGAGCAGACACACTGTTGGTCTAGTGCACTATGGAAATTCCTATACGCAAATGACATACAGGGAAAACTCTCGTGACTTGCTATCCAAATGGCAATCTGAGAGCACTGATCATTCTTGGCACCGTGCTTCAGATTTCAAGCAGCTCATATAAAAACGGGCCCAAGCTCTAGGATTCCATAATCCTCCCCAGCCAGTAAAATGTATATAAAATAGATGTCCCACTGCAACATGGGTAATGCAACTGAAGCTCAGATTCCCTGTGCTTTATCCTTGCTCAGAATTCAATTACAGACCCTTTCTATCTGGAATTGCCCTATACAGTCAGTGAAATCTGTTTGTTGTGTTGAAACCACTGCCATGGAAATCACTGAAATGCCAAACACACTTTTAGGGTCCATCATGGGCAGTCAGGAGTGGGTTGTGTCTCTGCCAGATCAAGGCTTCATTGGTACTCAGATGAGTGTATAGGGTTAATTAATTCATTAGGTTTACTGAGCCTCTTTCTGGTCTAAAGCAAGACAAAATTAGGACATTACCAGCAGCCAGACCGAAAAAGAAGAAAAAAAAAAAGAATTGGCAGAGGGTCTCAGAAGGGTTTAATACAGGTTGCAGAGAAGGACAGCTTGTTTCAGATAAGAGGGATTTATTGCTTGTGACCTCTTCTGGCCGAAAAGATCAGTCATGCTCAGGGCAGACAACAGGAACTTCCTGCCTTCCTAAACAGAAATGGAAACCACAATACTCCTAGGGAGGGCAAGGCCAAGGCAAGGAGCATTTCACTTGGAAATCTACTATATTCCAGTCGGCTGTCATCTCTCAAGCTTGATCCAAAAAGCAGAAGTCATTAGATCCTCCCTGGAGAACCTTCTTGCTCACCTAAAGACCCAAGAGCACACGAGATATGCACATCCAGTGAGATCTCCAGGGAAGGCTATGGGTTTTTAAGTGAAAGACAGGTGAATTGCGAGTCTTACATTTAAAGAGTGGCTCATGGCAGACAGTCTGCAAACTGGGAGTAATCCAGGAAAAAGACAGTGTCTGGTCTCAGATTCCTGTGGCTCAAAACTCTCCAGTATCACTTGACTGCAGAGCATGATAGCAATCTAGTAAGTAACTGGCCAGCAAAGGATGCCAGACCAGATGCTGCCATACTGTGTTACTTGTGGTGCCCCAAATGAGAGGTCATGACTTAAAAAAATGACCAAATAAGGAACAGAGGCCTGCACACTGGAAAATAGTACTGCCTGACAGGCTTGATTTTGAATATGTTGTGAAAACTCTCTTCCTCAGTTTTTTATGTCTACAAAGATGTCTATAGGATCTCACTGTTAATGAAAAAATGTGAGATTTTGATAAGTATTAATAAATTACCTTGAGAGTATTGGGTGAAAAATGTGTTGTGACATCAAATCATCAGTTAAATGGCATTCTGAGTAATATGTCTGAAGTGCCACCAACCTGAAACCATTGTTGAGGATGGATGTAGCTTCACAAGTCAGTTGGTAGATACTTTTGACTCTGACTGACCTGGATAAGAAACTACATTCTTTTTCTGAGTACGGATCCTGAAGATCCAAGGTAGGATAGGCAAATTAAGTTGAAAATCAAATATGTCTGGCTTTGGAGTCATCCACAGCTCCAGATGAGCACAAACAGTGATTGATGTTCATAACTGAAATGCCAACCTGTTGTGGCAATAAATGCTCTTAGCAAAACTAATGAAAAAAATATCATTAGTTTAGATGAGCAAAAGTGGAGGAATGACTGATCTGCCTTTGTTTCGTGGACTAATCCTCTTTCATATATTTGTGGTGCTGTCTACATGCAATCCATAGAGCCAATCAATGTACCATGCAGGACACATAGTAGAAAAAACAATTTGTCTGTTTAATGGTCATTCAGGATTTACACTTTTGACTCCAGGCAAGCTGCTAGTATCCATACAGTCTGTGATGAACAAAAGAGATAAAACTTGAAGACCTATAGACAGAAGATGTCCCTTGATGAGAAAGAGTGAAGAAAACCTTTTTTTGCCATTTACAAAACAGTGCAGAAATCACAGTAGTAGGAGCAGAAGCAGTAAAGAGTCCGGTTCTGCTTGCATTTGGCTGTAGGGGCCCAAGATACAAAGACTGGACTTGTTTCCACAAATTTCCAGTGATTTATGGAAAGGAAACCTGTGCTTTTCTGTAGATAGAGGCTGTTGGAAAGTCCTGCATATATCCTCTCTGAATATGGAGCAGAGACAATGTGATGAGAGCTCTTTCCAGGATATTTCCTTTGACAGTGATGTCTGCACACACAGCTCCAACTGGGATTTGTATTTTTCTCAAAGGAAGATATTAAGTACGTGAGTTTTGGAAGGTGATCTTTTGGCACATGCAGGTGTTGTCTTCTGTCTCATACACACTCCAAAACAGGAGACATTGAGGCCAGTGATCCTAGCCTTCTCTGGTGACCTCAGAATGGAACCATTTTCTGAATGATGACCCAGCATCCTCCGGGTTGACTGTCCTCATCCTTTTCCTCCAGCACAGCGGTGTGACAACTAGTCATGGACTTGGGCAGGGAGATATTAGGCTGCTTGAGAATGACTATTTCTCTTCAAAGTCGTAGGTTTCAGAAAGGTTTTTATTTCTTATCACAGTTGTCTAGAATTTTCTGAGTGTTAGAGAATGAACTTTGCATTTGAGCTCTAATCCTGACTCTGTCAGTCTCCAAAATAATTTAGGTTTAACTGTTCATCATGTGAGGACTACAGTTTTATGTGAAAAATGCTTTTTCTTGCTCTGTTTACTTCTTTAGCTGAATTTGGTGGAAAGTTTGTCTAAAGACCCTGTTAACTACCTCAGTGTGAGCACAGACCAGCTCACATCTTTGGAGCTCATCCATGCTCTGTACCCTGCAATATCTCATAGATTTTCCTCTCTCAGTCACTTGTTTGAAAAGAACTGGGCCAATAAACAGAGGAGAGTTATTGTGATCCAGATATCAAGTGCTGCCTGAAAAACAAACCTGGGGGAAGACATAGTGACTGTATTCAGATATATAAAAGGCTGTTGCAAGGAGGAAAAGAATACTGTACTTTCTGTGTCAATAACAGAAAGAACAAGAAGTCATGGGTTTATAAGCCGGAAAGAAAAATGTAAATTAGACATTGAAGATGTCTAACGGTGAAAAAGTGAAGCTCTGGAAAGGACTGGCAAGGGCAGGTACTGAGTTTCCATTACTGGAGATCTGGAGTGTTTCCAGACCATGTCATAAAACCAAGTAGGAAGGGATTTGGTCTGGAAACATGGGATGAATTAGATAACCTGCCTTGCAGACCTGATTTCTATTTTTCTAGGGGAAAAAAAAAAAGCTTATTTTGGACCTTTTCTATCAGACTATTTTTTGGTTTTAATCTCCATCCTGGATATGGGAGAGGAGTGGCTATGAAGAAGATGGGAGAGCTTCCTCAGCTATTCTTGTCACTGACAATGGCTGTATTGAGGCAGCCTTGGAAACCTCCTGCCCAGGGGTTCCTAAAGCACTGTCTGTGTTACAGGGGATGACATTTCTCACCTCCAAAGAGTGTTTTGAGGAGTAATAGAGGAATGCATTGTTATCCACATGATCCCATCTAGAGTCCACAGCGCTTGACAAAACTGGATACATGTGATTATGCCCATTTAACAGGTGGGAAAACTGAGGCATGGAGTGGTTACCTAACTCAGCTAATTTCAGGTGGTCAGAGTCCATAGAAATGCTAGGACTGGAACTCATGCTGTTGTGGTGCACAGCATATTGTGCTCACCAATCAATGTACTTATGGCAGAGAAACACAGAAGTGAAGTCCAAAGGCCACAACCACGGATGTATCTGTGCAGTAGGTATAAGGAGAGAGCTTCTGTTCCCAGTGTGAGACTATCACTAACCCTGCTGTGATGGGGTCAGGCAGCCTAACCGACAACAATGCTTGCTTTTCAGCAGTTGAGAAGTAATGTGAAACCCTCAAATAGATAAGAAAATACGAATGAACTGTTAAGCTATTTCTATGAATTCTGGGCATTTCCCACACACTGGCAGTTAAATGGGATCTTGGAAGTAATAGAAGACAGATGGAAAATCCAGGAAGGCCAATACAAGCAAATCTGATGCCTTGTGTATTAAAAACATATTACATCTGTTGATTCATCAGATCAGAGGGCAGCTATAAAAGTAAAAACAAATCAAGATGGAGGTAAAATCTTATAGATCTATTGATTTATGACTTATCTTTGCATGGGGAAATCTGAACTGTACACAGATTTAGGAATAAATGTCAAAGCTCTGAGTAATCATTTTGTAAGCCCCCTTTAAGATCTGACACTAGTGTCCTTAAGTGACTTCAACCTATTGGCTGTGACCTCTCTTTCTGTTTCTGTCAGGATGGATGGATTGGAGTTGGCTTAGTCAGAGAAGCCACAGAGTAAATTCTTGACTTTACTGAAATTGAGTAATATGTATCATTCAAACTCCTTTGGTCAGGACTTTTGCCGATGAGTTTGTTTCACTTTGCAGGTCCTCCAAGTACAATTTATTTGTATAGAAATTTGGCCTGTGAGGAAACTCTTCCCTGCCTCAGTAGTATGGTCTTGTGACTTCTCTATTCAAATGGACTCACAGAGAGCTATAAAAGTAAAGCCAAATTGACATGGAAGTAACATCCTAGTGTGCTATGGATTTATGACTCTTACTTTCATTCCTTTGCCTAGAGGAGTCTAGATTATATGTAGCACTTTGGAGTAAATGTCACAGCTTTGGCTTACCATTTTATAAACCCACAAGAACCTTAGTCCCAGCATTTCTATGGATTTCAACCTGTGGGAAGTCAGGTGAGTTAGGCAACCACTTCATGCCTCTGTTTTCCCACTTGTTAAATGGACACAATCACACGTATCTGAGTTTGTAAATCACTGTGGCGTCTGGATTTGAGGTGGATTGTGTTCAATGTTGCATAGAGATGTCACGCTGCATTCCTCTAATGATGCTCAAAGGATTTTACAGAGGTGGAGAAGTGCCACTCCTTGTTATATAGACAGTGTTACAGGAAGCTCTGAAGAGGAGCTTTCCAAGACAACCTGCACCTTGTCACGGTGATCAGTATTGTTAATGGGGTATAGCACATAATCAGAATAATCCTAAAGCAAATGTCTGTGTCTGGCCAGATGTATCACACCCTAATCTCCCCTGACACTCTTGACCTGATCTCCATTGAGCACAGAAATTTTCTAGGAGACATAGGTACTTGCATTGTGAACACCTAAACAGGAACTGAATCTCACCTATCTTTTCTTTTCCTTGCCATACCACAGAATTCTTGGGCTTTGGCAAGGATTTGAGACCCCCACCCCACAGTATAATTAAGCAGCTCATTCCCACCAATTTTAATCAGCACATGAGCAGATATAATAGAACTTCTGTGCCTCAGAGGAGTGTTGGAATAATCACTGTGAGAGTTGAAGCACCCAAGAAGGACATCACTTGAGAATCTATTTTGGTATTTTCAATAGATAGTTAGGATAAGGGGGAAAGCTCCCAAAATCTGGGGAGGTTCAAGGCCAAATCTGAACTTTACTCAGTCTCATGTCAGGGTTCTTGCAGAGTTCAGAGGGAATGAAGAGTTGGCACACCAAAAGAGAGTAAGGTGCGATTTTGGTCACACAGAGAGACAACAAGAAATCTCCATATTCCTCAACTTTAGAAAATGAACACAGCTAACAAGACAAGCGGAGGTTCCTTCAGGGTGACTCAGACCTAAATTATTGTCTCTCTCTGAGATGCCCTCGGAAAGGCACATCTCTCTTCATTGACTCAGGAATGGCTGTAGGAGATTAGGGTGAGTTACATCTCAGGGGTGCAGTCTGCATGACTGCACTAGCAAGTGTTGGATTTTGTCTCAATCAGTAAGACTGAAATTGCAGTGACTATCCTGACAACTCTTTGCTGAACATAAAGGCAGCTAAGATGACTTGTTCAGATGTAGACGTTACACATAAGACGCTTGTCAGATCAAGCCATCCATTAGTCAGATCAATCCCACCTCACATGCCTACAGTGCATCTGAACAAGTCACCTCAAGAACTCTTATAATCAATAGGGAGAAATCTGCAGTATGATTCATCTAATCCTACAGGAAATGTTTAAACAGGCCAAATGAATCATACTTGCATTGACTGGCAGGATCTTAGGTATAGGATCTGCATTCTAGATGTCTAGAGTTGGCTGGAATGAATACCACATACATGTCTGAAGTTGTGCATTCATTATTTACAGAAAGCAGTTAACAGTCATACAGAGAGTATCTGGCTTTTGAGTTCAGTGACCCCCAAACAGAAGTGAGCACAGGAATTTTTCCTAAACATTTATATCCCTGATAGCATTGCAATGTTGGATTCAGTTTAGAATTAGAGGGGTTCTTAAATTCTTATTTTGTCACTGGTGAGCGGAATATTTAATCCCAGTATGTAACTATGCTAGTTGACCTGACTCCATGGTAATACTGTGTGTGCTGTGCTTAGACATCTGTGAGACAATGGGAAAAACATGTAATACTGTGGTTTTATCTTAACAGGTGATGTTTCTCCTCCTCCTTCTACTGTAGTTGGACATACTAAAACCTTAGCTAAAGTTACATTCAATCCCAGTGTTGTCGAGCAAACCAGGATTGCCCGAAATGGCATTTTGGGAGACTTCATAATTAGATACGATGTCAACAGGGAGCTGAGTGTTGGGGACATTCAGGTACTGTACATATGACTCATCTTTTCTGTTTTATTAACTATAACTAAAATGGTTCAATTGTCTTGCGTGCTCCAAATGTCCTAGAAAATGTTTTCCAAGTGAAGGCTACTTCTCCATCTTGTAAGAACTATCCAAAATAAAACCAGTCAGTTGGCAGCCACAAGATGAACTTAAAAACCACAGGTGCCTACTTCATTGAGTTTCTCTTTTGCATCTGCTTTTCAGTTTCTCAATATACTGGCTGTACATATCTGGATATAAGGCCACTTCCCCAAATGCATGTTGTGGTTCTGATCCCTGGGTACATACGTTATATCCTTACTGCATTTGGAAGGAAACCCCAATGTCCATCATGGAAGGAGATGTGAAGAGCTCCAGCAGGCTCCCCCTGTCTAGATAAACAGGGGACTGGGATTAAGAGGGATACCAAGGAGCGCTCATACCGTCCAATATAGACACAGACATTGAAAGCAGGATCAGGTGTGCCCAACCAAATATCCTATAATGATGTGTGTGGAATATTGCATCATGATCTGCCTTTGATTCCTGACTTCCTTGCTCTTCCACAGATTCTTAATGGGTATTTCGTGCACTACTTCGCCCCCACAGATCTTCCTCCGTTGCCAAAGAACGTTGTATTTGTGCTTGACAGCAGTGCTTCCATGGTGGGAACAAAACTGAAACAGGTGAGGTCGCTGCATTTATTATAGACTGGTTGGCTGTAAGGTTGCAGAGAGCTTGATTCAGGCTTCGTCTCACCAGATGGGTTCTTCTGCAAAATGTTTTCTATGTCTGAGGTGAGAGGTGGCTCTGGAGACACCTCAAGGTGAGATGATTTAACTGCAATGAGAAATTATCATGTTAATGGGAGTGCAATGGGAACAAGAAGAGCATAGGACTTCATCCCTCTCTAAAAAAGGTCAGGGCTGTAAAAACAGCAAGGATGCTGCAGATAGGACTGTCCTGGGCAGTTCTGTTCTGGGCAGTTTGAAGAGAGGCAGAATAGGGAGAATTCCCAGCAAAGTGCATTCAGCAGACCATTGTCTCCAGCTTAACAGCAGAGAGAAGGTACTGCTGTCTTTAAATTACCTTGGCAAAACCCTTAGTAATGTATAACCCAGTGCATTCTGTTGAAAGAAAGGTCAGTTTGTCCTACTTGAGAACCTGAGTCTTTCAGCACAAATCTCAGACATTTTTCCAGGGCACAGATCTTAACATGAGCCAATATACCAAGATGGAGGGCACATCACCAATACTTAAAATCGACCTTTGACATGGAGGGTTCAGGCTGGTGCCTAAATGTTTTTGCTTCTTTAGTTCTCTGAGCTGGACAGATGGAAACCATCTCCAGTTCAGAAGCCAAGTAGTTGGCTTGGGAGGGCACCATGCCTGGGGGAATATACTCTTTCTCTCAGCACAGTATTATCAGTCTAAACTAGAAGCAGGGATGAATGAAGACTTCAATTCTGTTCTGAGTGATTTGACAGGTATATCTCAGGTCTGCACTCACACTGAAGAGGCAAGTCCAGTTTCCATTTCATATGCCTGTGCAGAAAAGGAGACAAGTCCTGGCAGGGCTAGTATTGTTTCCTTCTATTTGAAGACTTGCCCCACAGGCATGAGATATGGAGAAGCTAGTTGGCTTCTCTCTGCTGGTTGGCCACATCTTTACCTTCTCCTTTCTTACCACGGCTGCGCTAATGGCACTCTCCACATAGGCTGATACCAATATGGGGCAGTTTCAGCTTGTGTGGCTGGTGTGCTGTTGTAACTCTACTAGAATGACTGAAGGCCAATGGCTTGGACTTGTATCTTGGCCAGTTAAGGAGCTCTAGTTAGTCCATTCAGGCTCCTTGGTTGCCTGCTTGGAACATGGTGATATTTCTGGAAAGTGTGGTTGAGAGACTGTTTTTTTCCCTTGGCCATCAACACTAGCCCAGGTGTCCTTGACAAACACAGACCGTGGTCATTCACTGTCAGTTCTCTGTCTTTGAACAAGGACATTGCAGGTATATATGCCTTTCTCTCTCTTTACTATCTGGTTTCAACGGTGATCATAAATCTTAATTTAGAAGCTGTGTCCCCTATTAAGTCAAATTAACGCCAGTGTGATCTAAAGTGGAGTATGTCTTTTATGGCTCCTAATTATCTTCCCCAGTGACAGGGAGTAGCAAACAGAGAGTTGTTAACATACCGAGCACTGTGCTGAATGAGGTCTTGAATGAAGATGCCTTTGAATCTTTTACAAATTCCTGTGGACAGAGCCTGGCTCTTGGCTTTCTGTTATCCTTCTGCTGAAAAATGTCTGCCTTGCCTTGCAGAATAAACAGACACTGCACAAATGCACCCAGTTCTGCGTGCTAAAAGTAGACAGTCAGTGATACAGCATGGAACCAGGGTGATTAAGACTCCAAAGGGCTTTGGTGCTGTTGTGAGCTGCGCAAGTAGTGCCTTGGGTCAGCAGATTAACCTTGTACTATCAAAGCTTTTATTCTCCTCCTGAGCCTATTAGTGTTTCTTTTTCATATACTTACTAGAAACAACAAGGGTTAACCCCTGAAGGTCTACTTCATAGCCTAGTCAGCTCCTACTGCTAAACATACATGAATCTTGGGTTAATTAGCTACAAATAGTTGCCTCTTGAGCCTGAAGTGAGAGAAGTGTCTAGCCAGAGCCTTTGTTGTAGGTGTACCCAACTTTTTGCCTGTTATCTCAGTATAGTCTTTTTATGGAGAACCATTGGTAGATTATGGAGGAGCACTGTGTGCAGGAAGCACTTACCTTCCTCTGATATCAACTGCTCCAGAAAATAGCACTTCAAGGAATTATGACCTAAATCATAAAAAAACCCCCACACAGATTAGTCAAGGACAGACAAAAATCTAGGACTGGCTGAAAAATATGCCTCTTTTGGTACACTAAGAAAGTGTGATCTGTCACAGCCATGATCCATGTCTGCTCAGTGGCCTTTTAAACCAATTGTTGTTGTTATTAAGATGTTTGTTAAATTACAGACACGTCCCCTGGTGGCAGGATACATCTGAGCAGACGAAATGCCTCCTTTTCTTCTTTTCTCTTGGACTCTTGCAGCTGTGGTGATCTATGGTGGTGTGTAGAGAGCTGGGAATTCCCATGGGACTGCCTTTCCTCATTTCTCTCTGCTGAGTCACATGGAAGATCAGCTAAAAATACAGCCAGAACTTGTGAAGGAGTGCTCTTGCAGGTCAGCTGCAGTAACTGTGGCAAAGGACAGTTTTTAGGATTGTATAAGTAGGGATGAGAAACATCAGCTATGGACCATTTTCTATAGGAGCTCAAGATTTTGTACTCTTCAGTCACCTGCCTTTGTGAAGTAAATAGCAAAGTGACTTGAATGAGATCAGGATTTCATGCATCCTGCAGTTCCCACAATCTAATTCTGAGTCATTTCTCTTTTCCTCTCCCAAGGTTTTCCTTTTCCTATATGAATTTTTATCTGTTTGTGCCATCCTTTTCTTCCTGAGCTATCTCAGTCTTTGAAGGAACAAGGTGTCCAGATCCAGCTGCAAACACATATAGTGAGACTGGATGATCAGTTTAAATCAAATCATTAAGACCCTCAAGACATTCGCCTCACATCACCGAGACATATATTAGCTTTGTGGGGAAGATCAGCTAATGTACATATTCCTCCTGGAGTTTTCACAGCCTCTGAACTCTGGTGATGTCTAACAGACTCAGATGTGTTACAGCAGTCCACCTCCACTGACAATCTGGGCCTTCAAGACAGTCACCTTCTAGCTAGCCCTGGCAGGGAGATAAAGTTCAGGAAGAGAAAACTCTTGAGCATGATGATAAAAAAATTCTTCATGTATTCAAGACTTTGCACATCATTACTCTGTCACACTGGCAAGGAAAATGCTGGTCTTGTCCTCATGAGGTTTGTTCTTTCATTTACAAACAGACAGTAAGCTCTGTGCAGAATAGTTGCTTTTAACAGGAGCCAGAAGAGCCTGGGGAACAGGTTATATCTGCAAGGTTTACTGGGGAGCAAAATGATTTGCCCTTTGAGCAGTCTGACCTGCTGATTTTTATGATACCTTTGGCCAGGTGGAGGGGGACATAGCAGTTTTTACATTGGTATAAGTAGGTGAAAGAGGGGCCAGTTATAGGTTCACCACTTTGTGATTACCATGATTATCCCCAGCTTCACTAAACATGCTGAAAAAGGACCTTTATCAGCCTGCAATTCAGTGTTATAGAACAAGTATGTTCCAAACTATTAATGTGTCCACAAGAGGATGGATTTGCCAATATTTTGCAGACATGCAGTAAAATGTAGTTGTTTCAACCACAGATTCACTTCACCTTACCTTTCCCACAGGCAATAAATGCCCACACACTCAGTTAAACAGTTGGCTACACCGCAAGCCTGGCAACTTGTTAATGGTAGTGTGCCAGACTGTAATTTTCTTTGAAGTTAATTGCTCTAGGAGGAACTCAGCTGAAGCTGGGACCTGCTGCGTATTTGCAAGTGCTTCAGTTTATTTGCCTGTGTCCATCCAAGGGGCACTGTCAGTACCCTTGATCTGTGACCCACACTGTCTAAGCCCTTCTGAGGGCCCGAGGGCCTTACGTACACATATCCCTAAACCTCTGTGCCTCAGCACACAGACCCCCTCGGAGCAGTTTCAGGGTGGTGAGAGAGCAAACAAGCACCTGAACACTAGATGTTCTCACTCCAAACTCCACTGACTTCTCTTGGTTGCTGCAGAGCTGGCTGCGGGCCTGTTGACTACTAGTCCAAAGAACTACCTTAAATCGCCAGGGGACCTTGGGAAAAACACTAATTCTAATTACAGCCTTTAGTGGGTTTAAAGCTACTGTGAAGAGGAAAGATTTGTCAGCTTTTGCATTTCTATTGGAAAGCAACAACCTGAGTGAAGGCAGAATAACTGTATGCAGTGTCTCCAGGGAGGACAACTGTGTGCAGCTGCCTCCTACTTGGGAACACATAACAGCAGTGGCATCTCGGTCCTCTCTGTAGATGTGAATATGGAATATAGGAACTACCACAATAAATAAAATGTCAGATCCATATAGTCTTTAATTGCCCAGCTTCCAAGACAGATGCAAGTATTTGTCATGCAGCAAAACAATCTGCTTTTCCCAAACCATAAAATGTATAAATAATGACAGGGTCATACAGAGAAACAAATAACCTTCAGAACAAGATGCCCTCAGATATTCAGGACACGGAGCATCTCCTTCTGGTCTCAGGACTATCAGCCAATATACCCCCAGCTATTTGCTCCCTGATGAGGCAGTAGAAGTAGAGACAGAATTTCACAGAAAGACCCCAGCCTACCTGTAAATGGCAAGTCCTTTAACTGAGGTCAGAGTAAATAGGATGCAAAGGCAAGTGCAGAGTCTGGCATGGAAATGCTGTTGAGACTTGAACTGAAACCCCATGAAGACACTGAGAGTTCTCCCAAGGGTTTCAGTGGGGCCTTTGCTGAGTTCATCAAAGGATGAACTGAAAACAGGTGCTACTGAAGTAGCAGATACAGCCTAGTGATCACTAGACAAATCCATAGTGAAAAGGGGTAATATCAAGCTGGGCATTCAGTCCATGGATCAGGGTCACTGAGGTCTGTAACCAGGCATAGGTGTAATGGAGCTCAAGACAGCTACAGCATAGCTCTTAGTCTGAGAATCAGACTGGGACTTAAGGCTCAGGCTGGAGCTTAAATGGGCAGGAGTGTGGAGGCCCCAGGTGGGTCTGGTCAGAGCCATTAAAACCTATTAGTATGCTCAAGGCCCTGGCATATACATGCAAGTCTATGAAGCTACAGATCTGGGTTTCTTTAGTAGTCCTTTCCAAGCCATAATTGTGTTTTTGCAGTTGTTGGAGCAATACCTGGAAGCTAGACCTGGCTTCTATTCATGTTTTCATCATGGATCAGTTATGTGAACTTAGGTAGGTTATTTTCTTTGTCTGTGCTTGTCTCTTTGCAGAGTCTTGTGTTTTTAGCTGGTAAACCTATGGCTGGGCTTATGGCTGTACAAGATCCCTCAAGTCTACAAAACACCTGATGTTTGCCAAAACTTAAGCTATTAATCTAACATTGCTTGCAACAACACTGCTATTTCCAAGTAAATACCCCTTCACCCTAATGTGGGGTATGTACTACACATTGGTCAACTGGGACAGTCTAACTATGACAAGAAGTTGAAGCTCAGAAGTGCTTGTGGGACCTCATGTGGAAGCCTGCTGGAGTGAGGTCTTCCATGTTATGTTACTGTATGAAGTCATCAAACTGTGTTCACAGGCAGTTCTGACTCTAAGGTCCACATGATGTAATTTGAGGTCCTTTAGGAATAAGGGACATGATAATACCTGTGTCAGGAGAGAGATTTTGCTTGGATAGTTACCCCTGATGTAGTGACTTCATCTTCTCCGAAATATCTGCTCTCTCCTTTGCAAAGTTTTGGGCAAAGACTTGGCATGTGCTCATGTCTGAGGCAGTGACTTGGGGTGGAAGTGGGTAGAGGAAGGGTTGGAGGCAGAGATCTGCAGGAGGGAGTGGGGATTCTGGAGCTGGAGATGCTGAGGGGATTTGGAAATGGGGAAAATCGGAAGGGGGACAGGTGTTGGAGGACTGTGAGGGCCCTGTGGCAGACTCTCAGGTGGGAAAACAGGCAAGTCTGCTTTTTTTTAAAGAACAATTTAGTGCTCTTGTATTGTTTAATGCTAACCCTGAGCAAAAGCACTGAGTCTTTGCTCCAACCAACCGCCATCACCATCCTTCACTGGAGATGAAAATGGGGAAGTTGCATCTAAAAGTAAGAGGTATCACAGTTCAAGGGAAAAGGGCCAGGGCTATGAGAGGAGGTGACTAGAGAGTCACAGCCTCTGCAGAGGGATAACAGATACTTCATCTCTGTGGAAGTACAGCAGTCCTTTTCATGGAGAAATAACACCTCCTCCCTGAGTTGGAATGGCACAATCCCTCCTTGGTGAAATAGCACAGATCTTTTCTGCATAGAGAGGAAACATCTCTCTGTGAAGGAGCAATGCATCTTGCCTAGAAGGTTACATGAAGAGGTAGGATGTTCTGAAAAGGGTCTAGGAAGCTTCAAACCTGGCAGACTTCTGACTGCTGAGGCACCCACTGTGAGAGAGTGGCTACATGATGAGGAATGGAGGCTAGTCAGTATGAAAAGCATAGTGACCTATGTCTCAGCCTAACTTCTGGTGCATAATGTAGCAGCTAATGGTTGCTGGAATTGAGGAGATGTGCTGTGGACAGCCTCTTGGGCATGTCAGCTCTTCCCAGCACTGTGTCGGCAGCTGATCTGTGTGACAGAGAATGAAGGTTGTTGGAACAGTTTTCATGCACTGGGACTAACTCCATCTTCTGAGGTGGGTAGAGGGAGAGATGTCAAGCTCTGGCATTGAGGGCATGGGGCACATCTCCCTTGGTGCTGACCTTTTTGCAGCTAGCTCCATGGAAATTGTTTGTCATGCTGACAGGCTGGGGGTTTTGAGTGTCTGACTGGCATGTTATGGGATGTGATCCCACTTAAATTGAGCTAAGCACAAAACAAGAATGTGGCCTTCATACACTGCTGTGTCAGTCTGGCTGTCTGCCTAGCTGGCCCCGTTGTTTCCAGTGGGGTTATTTCAGTATGGCACTGTGGGGCAGCCTTTAAACTTTTCCCTTTGACTTACTGTACAGAAATGTTTACTGCTCCAACTGTAATCCACACTGCATTGTCGATAAGGACTTGAAGTAATGATGCTTGGTGCTGATAAGAACTTGCCTCCTTAAATCTTGTGTAGGCAGTTATTTATATCCTCAACACTGCAGTGAGATTGCAAAGACTGAGCATCTACTGTGCCATCTGGGCACATGAAACTCCAGTTCCTGAGAAATCAGATCATCTTGCAGTTTTTCATGTATTTATCCTCACCATGCTGCTGGGTGCTAGAGAAGTGAGTTATCCCAACGGATAGCTTAACTTGTCCACATGCTTGAAGACAGTTTTATCTTCCACTGAGCAGAAATCCAGTGCTTAAATGCCCTGCACATATGGGGAGCTAAGTGATTTATTCAATGTTATGTGGAAAAACTTTTTTAGAAAAGGCAATAGAAGCAGTTGCTCTAAATGATGGAGTATTTCTTTTGCAGACCGGGAAAATACAAAGCAGCTTTTCCTAAGGACTTGTAGGGAGTCAGCAGTGTTCAAGTTACTAGCAAGGGATCTATCTGTGATGTTCAGGCAGGAGAGACTGGACCATGGACTGGAGACAGACCTTAATTGTCCAGAGCTCTACAACCAAACTCCCTCTCGTCACATGCCAGTGTTGGTGTGAAACAAAATGCTTGTTGTCCAGAATTGTGAAGGAGTTTTCCTTGGTTACGCAAGCAGCGTCTGCCAGGAAGAAAGCACAAAGATACATTGACAGGGAGAGGGTGAGCTGCAGTCCCTGAACTGCACGATGCTCCCTGTAGAGGAAGAAAGGGGAGATTGTCCTCTCCAAGAGGGGGATGGAGGAAGATTTTTAATCCAAGCATACACTTCTGGGTTAAGACCCCTTTTTGATACAAAAGTCCCTGTTGCTGGCAACTGGCATGTGATCTGCATTATGTGGGCAGAAAGGAAACTGGGACATAGAGGAAAGCAAAAACTCACAAGATGTGGCTTCAACCCTCAGCAGGAATGATGCTGCTCAAACCTTTGCTTTCTTTGTACTTCATGTCCTTCCTGTAAAATGGCTGTGGTGCTCACACTGCCTTTCCCTTGGCTACTGGATCCCAAACCAAGTCTGTGGTAGTACCTTGTCTGACCTCGATAGCACCATTTCAGGTGTGACTTTGATGCTAGCCTTTCCTTAAGTCACAGTATTAATCCCTCTGACAGACTATGGGCAGATTTGACCAGATAGGGCTGTTGTAGTTTGGAAAAGACAGTTCTGGACCTTTTTATCAGCTGCCTGTGCAGGGAAAGATATGAACCAAAGCATAGAGGATGTTGAAGGGGAGGGGGAAGCTCTTCTGTTTTTTCCTCCCTGAGCTTCCTTGCGGTGTTTTGCCAAACAACATATTTACTTGTACTTTTCTCCTTGTCGCTGTTGGAGATCTAGTTTCTGAGCCCTTCCCTGCACTGTTGAGCTCTCAGACAAGTTACTGGACAGAGCTATGGGCTCCTAATTCCCTTTGAGCTTACATCTTGTGCCTGAGCTTCTTTCTTGTAAATTTGGTCTCTCACGGGGGACCTGAAAGGATGAAGTAAAGGCTACTGAAATTTTGTTTTCTAGTTGTGGCATCCTTCAGCATATGATTGCAGATGGTCCCATGTCTGCTATCTGCAGACTGTTCTCGTGCATCTCTTTCAGCTGATGGGTACTGCTTTCCAAAGGCTCTGGTTGTGAATGCTTTCCTCTCTGCTAGCCACTCTCTTTCGAGTGACTGATCTCGAGCCCACACGGTTCCCTGGTGCTGGCTGAAGCTGGAAAGGGGCTGTGTCACTGGTGTGGGTGTCTCACTGCCCAGCCGTTGCGAGGGCAGATGCCAGCTGTGTTTGGGCGTGCAGGGTGCAGCCGAGGATTGCCAAGTGATCTCAGAGGCACTGGTGGGGTGGGTGCTGAGGAACCTCCCTCTGCATCTGGAAGATGTTTCCAAGAGGGGCTGAGTTACACTACAGTGCTGCAGAGACCCACTATACAGAATTGGATTCAGCATGAACTGAAAGTCTTTTGATTTTTTTTTTTTTTTTTTTTTATGGGCTAGCTTGAAGCTTGTACAGAGGACGTGGGCCTAGGATGAAGCACTTACAAGTGCTCCTAGGCAATGGAAAGTGTGAATACATGAGCTTGGGACATGCATTATAATGAGATGCTTGAATTCCTCCCTTGCTTCATAGCAGGGCCAATGTCTGGCAGTGCCACAGCATCTAACAGCTGCACATTGTCTCCCTTTGAACTGCACAGCTTTAGGGTAGCCAGGCTTCACCCTCACCCTGCTACTCAAACAAACAAGAGACTGTGAGAGAAATGTCACCAGGACTCAGTTTCTTCCTAAAAGGTGCCCAGCTGGTCTGACATCATCCCAGATGTCTCTGAGGCAGCTCTTTGACCCAAGAAAGGGCTGAAGGCTCTCAGCTCTCCCATGGGAGTGTGTATCTTCCCATGCTTCGCTTCACCAGTGTTTAAGCAAAACGAGGTCAGTCAGAGCTAGGCCCAAGGGCCAGGTACAAAGGTGACAATTCATAGATGAACTGGAGTGTAGCTGAGAGGGTTCTCCTCCTTCTACTGTTGCTGGGGGTCATACAGCCCCAAATCATCTTGTCCATGATGCAGGGCCCTTAGCAAGGAAGAACCAGAAAAGCAGCAGTTGTGTTGCATGTCCAGGTATCGGTGTGGAGGTGACAATGAAGACCAGAGTGGTAGCTGGGAGCTGGCTTGTCTCTGACCTTGGTAGGCTTGGGAAGACACTGTTTGCACATCAGTCATTTAGACAGTGTGAGCCCATCTTCAGCTTTTCATAATTTCTGAAGCACAGACATAAACTGTGATCACTCCCACCTGTCCCTTACTGTAGACGATGATAGTTCTGCTTCAGGTTTGGGGAGCGATATTATGTAGCCCTGGGGGTGACTGTTTCAAGCCCTGCTGACAGCTCATTCACCAGCACAGTTTCTCAATTCGAATGCACTGGAATGGCAATTCAGTCTCCACTTCTCAGCTCAATTTTGTCCGTGCTAATTTGAGGGAAACAAAGGAATCTTCCCCTACCAAGTTATCCTCTTTTAAATCCTCATTTAAAACTTGTTTCTGACAGCCACAAACCATTCCCAACTGGCAAAAATGGATTTTCCTTTTCCAGCTGTTCTGTATTGTTACTTCCTGCCACCCTGTCCTTTGGTCCTTGCTTCAGCCTCCACATAAAAATGCAACTACCTGGGCAAACACGTTGGGAGAGGTGTTTCACCTTGCAGCATCTGGCATGAGGGCACTGGACCCTTAAACTTGTTTTCCTCAGTGCGGGTGGGTTAGATCTGTGCCCAGTTGACCCCCAAAATGAATCAGTGTCATATGCACAGCCACAAAGGAATGATCTGGGCCTCAATAGGGAAGAAATGGTTAATTTTCTGCCTCACAGGAGAGTGACTATGGCACGAGTTTCAGTGCAATGACTCACTGGGGCCAGGCCGGAGTGGAAGTGCAAAGACCCCATCGGCAGCAGAGCAGCTTGGGAATCCCACGGCAGCCTCAGCCCTCGGCTCCTCAGAGCCAGGAGAAGTTCCAGCTGTGGCCTTACAAGGCCAGAACGAGAAACCTGCTGCTGTGTCCCGACTGAAGCCGCTGCCAGGCACTCTCTGAACGAAGAGCTTTGGAAATCCTTGCCTGTGGGCTGGTGGAGACTGGAGGAGAGGGCTGGGCACCCGGAGCATCAGTCATAGCTGCACACTTAAGGATTTCAAGCAGTGCACTTTTACCAAGATATTCTCCTTATTTAAAGTTGCTTTTGCCTGCCAGCTTGTGAATCATATCCAGCCCTCCAGAGGGAAGTCACATCTCTCTTGCAGCCCATTTATGGGCGAGGAATATTGGTAGTAAAGAGTGTGTTGCCACCCTGTGAGGACTGCAGTCTTTAGGATAAATCTGGATGTCCTTATGGGCTGGGAGGAGAGATGAAAACACATAGGATGAGCCAGGCAATTCAGAGCACTCTGGGAGAGGTGGAGAGCCAGTTCAGCTCCTTCTGGCTCCAGTAAGCACCATAATGCTCAGGACTGGGCAGGATGAGGTCTTGAGGTGAGTCCCACCTTCTCTATAGCTGAGCTACTCAGCCTCCTGGAGGCAATGCTGGGAGACAGGCACTTCCAGACAATGACTCAGCCCATCCTAAACCCTATCCAAAACAGATGGGATGGATTATTCTCTGGAGGTGTTTTCCCCTGCCTAGAGAGGGATTAGATTCAGTGCCCAGCTTTCTGATGACTGTGTTGGGAAAGCTGAATCCCACCCTTTATTTTTACTGGGGATGAGGTAAAAGCTACAGGAGAATGAACCATATGGCCTCCCTTATTCTGTTTGCTTTGGAACAAAACCATATCCACACACGCACACTTATGTTTGTGTACATATGTTTGCGTGTATATATATTACACAAATTCAAAGGTTTTTTTATTGAAGTTGCAGAGGCAAGCACATCATAGAGATGCCAGAATCCAGGCTGTTTGTACATGTGCATTAAAATATGACAGAACTCTTTCCTGGGAAAAACTGACTCAAACTGACTTAACTGTGACAAAAATAAGGAAGGAGAGAATGAAAGAAGGGGAGAGAGAGATGGTCCCAGCCCTACATTTGGCCCCTGTATAAGGGTGTGGGGGAAGTGATGGGTTTTCTAGGAAAGTCTTCTTCAGTTCCCTCCTGCCTCCTCTTGCAATTCTAGCTTGGATGCTGTGTACCTCAACATACACACACGCTGCTCTGCGTTGTTTCATCTTTTATTTTTCTTTTGGCTGAACACAGGCAAGAATGTCAAAAGGAATTTCTGAGCACACTGGAGGTGAGATGCAGTCTCCCTGCAAGAAGGCCAAAGCATGATTATTTTTCCTTTTGCCTTGTTCTCAGAAACAACAGAGCTGTTTGGGCCCAGTAAATCCCTCTGAGAAAAGTGCAGTTTGACAGAAGTGCAAAAAACTGAAAAGAGGGTTTGTAATGGCAAAGGTCAAGCGATGTTAATTATAATCAGAGCTATAATATGAATAATGAGATTTGGGGAGCTTCCCTCCAAATTATTACTTCTAGGCACCTCTGTTTCTCTCCCTTGCCTACCCTGGGAGCTAGTGGAGGGGGTATGTTACACGTAAGGAGCTGTTGTGGTCACATTGTTTCTTGCTTTAACATCCTGCCCCAAATTTCCTTCACCAGAGGTTGGCATGAAGGCCTGATCACACTCACACAGGACTGAAGATTTTCCATTTTCACCTTCTGCTTACTTTGATCCCATTTTTTGAGGAACAAGTGCATGAGCCTCTCTTGTTATCATAGAATAAATCCAAGTCCTTTTCTCTACTGTGTGATTGCTGCTTTGCCCTTCTGTGCATGCATGAGTGATGGTTTGGCCTACTGGATCACGATCTGGAAACTCCAAGTTTTGGAAAGCTATTTGAGCCTGTGACATCATTACTAAAGTAGTCTGTGCCTCGGTTTCCGTTTCTGTAGAATGGGACTGTGAGGTGTCCCCTGAAGGGTGATGTCATGTATTATCTGATGCATTTTTACAATACAAAGGCTACTGTAAAAGAGATGAGAGAGCATAAAACCTCTTCTTTTTCAGATAACGGCTATTTAGCTCATCTTGGCAAGTTCTCTATGGACTGTTAGATTGGGAGATAGCCTTCGTGTTTGGGGCAGGCATTAATCTTGAAGGTTTATTTGGTGCATGTCATGATGTGAACCTAGTGGGGTTCTCCTCTTTGAAAGAGCCTCTTCCACCAGCATTTGGTTTAGTATTCTTATCTATGAAACATTCATAAAATGCATGGTGGTGAGACGTGGAGCAATGTTCCAGCTAAACAAATGGAGGGATAAATCCTGAGATCCCTACAGAGAAAAATGGTTATTACAGAGAACAGAAACATGCAGGGAGGGACTCCAGACATGGCTCCAAAATGTTTGAAGCTATGGGAAATGTTCCCCTTAACTTCAGATGGACTGGAAGCCAAGTCACCAGCTGGGAGGATTAGAGATTCCACTGCAGTGGGTAATTTGTTTGCAGTTGCATCATTGCATCATCAGCTTTGATGCAGAGTCTGGAGGGATATTGATGACACAGTCTGATCAGTCCTTTAGCTCCTTTACAAACTTTCTTTACATAGCAACATCTTGATACCAGCATTCCTAGAAACATGTGGTTTCTAGCACTGCTGATACTACCTTCTGTATTTTTTCTGGTCAAGCCCTTCACATATTTCCCTGATAGGCATGACAGAAATCTTTAAATGCTGATGAATCCACCATATTATTTCCTGCATAGCTTTCCTCAGAATTTGAAAGGCTTAATGGTGGCCAAGAAGGGGCAGAGCTGAGAAGCTGCTGATCCCTCTACTTACAGCTACTTCCTCGTATTCCTCCTGTGTGTTTTGCATCCAAATATAGGGTATGTTTGCAGGGACAGAGGCTGCTTCTGGGCGTCTTCTCTCAGCTGGTCTTACTAAGCTGAAGTTTGTCACTTACAGCAAGTCTAGAGGGCTTTAGAAGAACTCTATGAGGTTTTTGGTATTAGCCAACGTTATTCAGTATCCCTTAGTTCAGAGCATGGTTCTTCCAGTCAATGGAAGATTTTATCCTAATTGTTATGCATAATTTTTAAGCTTAGTTAGGTCTAGACATGTGTCTCACAGCTTTGCAAGATCTTTTGGGCAAGAGTTGTTCTTTCATCTTATATTTGCATAGCACCTGGCACCACAGAGATCAGGCCTTGAGACAGGGAAGGACATCCCAGTTTTCTTTGTAAGCCAAACTGGCAGTGTAGAAATATCTGTAAGATCAGTAAACTTCTTAAGAATTAAATTCTTGCCCACTAAAGCAGTGACAGTTGTGCCTACTGGTCTCTTTTCTCTTCTCTTTCTAGACCAAAGAAGCTCTCTTCACAATTCTCCAGGACCTAAGGCCTGAAGACCACTTCAATATTATTGGCTTTTCCAACCGAATAAAGGTCTGGCAGCAGGATCGGCTGGTTCCAGTTACTCCAAATAATATAAGAGATGCCAAAAAGTACATTCATAACATGTCACCTACTGGAGGTATGATTCAGAGATACAAATCGGATTAATTTTGCTATCCAGTTAACTACACCAGAATGGAGAGTGGTGAATGTGGTCCTCTATCATGTAGCAATAAAAAGATATTGGGTTGTGGAACAAAGGGAGCCCTTCCCCACCTCCCCTCAGGGTTATGTGACATAAGGATATGTGCCCTTTACTCAGTGTACATGATGGGGAGGTGTCCCCAGATCCAGTCGTGTGACCTGATATACTTATTAAAGCCAAGTGGGGCCCATTCTCCCATTTATCTTGTGAGACCCTCAGAGTGGGAAAGTTCCCAAGGTTATTTCTTGAGGACAAAGGAAAAAATACCATATCCTGGTGAAGGACACACAGAGCCAGTACTTGTGGAGTTTCTGAAAGCCTGTGTAAGAGCAGGCACGGGGTTTTGTCTGGGCTGGAAACTCCACGGGTAGACTACCCAGTGTGGGCTGTAGGATTGCCCTCTTCAAGAGCTGGTTCCTCACCTAGTACTGTTGTCTTGTCTCTACCAAGGAGCAGACAGAACGACATTTAAGAATTTATTGTCCTCTTTGGCTTGTGCCTTGTTGTTAGGAGTGAAGAGGAGGAGACCCCAGAACAGAGGCAGAGTGCCGGCATGATTTTGAATTTGAAACAGTGGTCTCATATGAGGCTATGGACACTAGTATAAAAAAACAGAGTGAGGTTTGTAATCAAACATAGTTTGGCAGCTGTGTCCTTCCTAGCTGAGCACTCCCCAGGTAAGCAGAGAGCTGCAAAATGACCTATGCAAATCTTTTCCCATGTAAGCAGTCACAGCTGGTTGAAGGTCAGACAGGGGCCTTCCCATGGCTGCCCCCGAGCAGTGACCACTCCTAGCAAAGGAAACTCTCTGGTGGAAAAACACAGCAAACAGGATGGTTTGCCGTACTGTTTGTATTGTGAGAGGAAGAGTTTAGGAAGTGGTCAAGGGACCTGCCCAGTTAAACAATTACCAACAGTGGGACTAAACTCAGAGTACAAAACTTTTTACTCCTGAAGTGCCAAAAGAGCTGTGCAGGAACCAGCTGAGTCTACCCATGAACCTGCCAGAGAACAAAAGTAAAAGGAAATGATTAACTCAGGTTCAACAGGAAGGTGCAATGATTCTCCACCACAGGCCTGCTGTACTTTACTTTTGGCTAACTCTGCATTTTCCCTATAAAGGTGCTGTTGCTTGAGATCTTCCAGTGAACATGAATGCACTCAGGCTCAGAGATCACACACATGAAGAACGTGCTGTGTTTACACCTTTGTGTCATACTCACACACTGAAGAAATGGGAACAAAACATTGCTGCTAAATATTTGTGCATGTGGCAAAAGGCACTTCTCAGTGCTTGGTAGCTTCTGTGATATGGCTGGGTTTGAAATTACACTAACTGCCGCATGGAATGGTTTTCTTCTGTTTCTGGGGAAAAAAATTACTTCTGAAATTTTGGATCTGGATGGAGACTGAGAGCGTATTAGGATATTTAGGTGCAGGGATTTGTTTCAAAACCATTTTGCAAAAAACACAGTCTGGATTTTGAGGACTTTCCCAAAGTTTTAGCCCTTTTCCTGTTCCTTGTCTTGCTGCAGTCGCTGGAGCTGTGTCTGCTGTGTCTAGATACATGATGCATGGTCAGACCTGCTAGCACATCCTTGCTGATAACCTCCCCAGATATCCCCTTCTGGACCCCTGGGAGGAGTCTGTTATGTATGGCTCTTAACCAGTTTCACCTTCTTTTTGCTGAGAGCTGTTCCTAATCTAGACATACTAATGCCACAAATGTTCCACAACCAATCCCTCTTTGCTTTGACTAGCAGAAAAAATACATGGAACAAGGAGATACCTGTACTCATTTTACTGCTTGCTTTTTTTTTCTGAACAAGCAGTAGATTTGAATCCTTTTCATGGCTATTCTTCTAAAGTACATCTATTCCTTCATTTATTTTCTGTTTTGTCCCTCTCTCCCCACTTCAGGCAGCTCCATTCTTTGCTAGCCAGTTATTTTGTGAAAACAGACTCCTCAGCTAACAAAGCCATTTCTCTTCTCTTTAAACTTTGTTAGCCCCTGGGGTTTGAAGAACAAACCCAACCACTTGTTTTCCCATTTGAAGGCTTTTTTCCTCTCTTCAAATCTTGTGCCCTTCAGACAAAATGAGCAGAACTTGTTTTCCCAGTTCAGATACCATCTGGGAGAGCCCCTAATTAAGTTTAACTGTTTTTGTATGTATGGGCAGGACATGCTATGTGCTGTGACTCTGCTTACCATGGCTGACTATTGTACATTAAGATATTAAAGGATACAGCAATTGCACATAATAAACTGCAATTCATAATTCATGAGACTATAAACACCTATCCCAAACTGGTGCTGAGTAACAGAACTGAACAGAGATGCTGTCATCATACTAAAGGTAGCTTAGGGAAATTATTTGTACCACTTTTGGAAGGAGGAATTTGCTAATCATTTTGGTACCTTCCCAGGGACTAATATTAATGGTGCTCTCCAGACTGGTGCAAAGCTGCTAAATGATTACATTGCTCAGAACGACATCGATGCCAGGAGCGTCTCTCTGATCATCTTCCTCACGGACGGGAGGCCCACTGTTGGGGAAACACAGTCGTCCAAAATCCTCAGTAATGTCAAGGATACCATCCGTGATAAATTCTGCCTCTTCACCATCGGCATTGGCAACGATGTGGACCACAAGCTGCTGGAGAGGATGGCATTGGAGAACTGCGGCATGACGAGGCATTTCCAGGAGGATGAGGATGCAGCCAGCCACCTGAAAGGGTTTGTTCTGCTTTTTCTGTGCTTGTATCTGCATTGGGTCCACTGGGCAAGACTTTTGGGAAGGAAAATCCTCTAAGGGGATGTCACAAGAGATGGGCGTTTTTCTGAAGCTCAACTCTGGTTGAGAGAGGCAGAGTATGCTCAGAAACTGAGGATGCCTACCCAGAAAATGTCTCCTTCCTAGCAGATGCTCTGAGCTGTACTGGAACTTCCCAGCCCCTCAGAACAAGGCATTTGTTTCCATAATTCAGATCATTGTTTTAGGCATGTAAACCTAGAGAGATGGGAGAAATGAGTGGATGGAGGGAGGAAAGGATGCATCGCTCGCTTCAAACTGACAACGTAAACAGCATGGAGGGGCTCAGGAATGGAGATCCCAGTTTGGAGCAGAAAACTATTTCTTTATTTTTTGAAAAAGATAACCTTATGCCCAAACTCCAAAATATTTGACTTTGAAAATCACACAAGGGTCATTCCTGGAATGATCATGTAGTTGCTTTGTTCCTTCGTTCTTTGTGACCCAAATTCCTAACAAGTTTCCTGTAATCCTCATCATTCAGTAGGACCAGAGATTATGTTCCCCTTCTGTGATCAGGGAGCTGTAGTGCAAGGGGAGACCCTAGTGAGGAACAGCAAAAAGATATCTGAACCATAGCTCTGTCTAAAATATCAGGCAGTGTGTCAGGACTTCCAGGCGGAAGTGTTTGGCTTTCACTCCCAAAATGTTAGTGTTTTGAACCTCAGAAACCAAAAAAGAGAGAGTCATCGAGCAGAGACCTCTCCCTAGCTCGTGTCTAATTCATCTGGAGCAATGAGACCATGCACCTTCCATGAGAGCTTTTCTTTCTGTGGTGGTTATGCGTGGACAAGAGCGTCTTCCTTTTAAACCAGATTTTGTAGGTGCATCTGCCACTCTGCCCATGTCGTTGGTTTCTCAGAACATGCATGCAAGTGGCATTCCCTGGCAAATGAAGGATGTGCTGATTGATTGGGCCTCAGGAACCCAGCACTGCAAGTACTTGTTCAGACACCTCTATCTGATAAACAGCTGATTGTTTATCGAGCTGATGGCAAACCCATTTGGCATCTGGTGCCAAATTTATACAGAAAGGCACGATCACTTGCTGGAGGCCAATTCAAACCACTGTTGGAGGGAAAATCTACATGGGTGCCAATATAATTTTTGATTTTTGTGGTCAGTGGGTTGTATTTTTACACAGCTACTTCCTTGCATTGTACTACAAGACAGGTTGTATCCCTCACTCCACTATTTGTTATACCCCAGGAGTTATTTCACAGAAAGTTCTCAGGTTTAATTCACTCATGTTTTGAAATGCATCGAGGCCTCTGCATCAGACACTGAGTACTCAGAGAGACTTTAAAATAAAGCCCACCAATTCAGGCTTTGGGTTTCCTTGGAGAGAGAATAAAACAGAGAGTGTGACTTTAGCTTCCAGACAATCTGTTTAAGCAGATGTGAAAAATAAAGGCAGCCTGAACTAAAAAAAGGGTTGAGGCCAGTTCTTTGTTTATTTACCAAATTAGATTCAAATGACTTGCCAAGTGGAGTTTGGCATTTAAATGGGAAATATGGCATTCTTGGAGCAGCTTGGGAAGATCCATCAAAGCACATTGCTGCAGGGAAAACACAGTACTGTAAACTTAGGCCTTGACCCCTTGTAAAGGCTTTCTGACCTGTCCAGTGCAAAATATTTTCAGAAGTATGGTAGGTCATGTTATTAAAGCATTATAGGATTAAACTCTCTGGTTCCACAGAAGTCATTACTTGCTCCAACAGAAAGTCAGCAATAAGGTAGCAGTGAGTTCTCTTCTGCCAGTCCTCCTGTATTTAGTAGTTAGGATTCCTCCATTCCTTGGAAATGTCCTCATTTATGTGGGCATAGTGAGATTCCTTCTTGATTTTCTTTCTCCTCTACCCCTCGGAAAATCACATGCCTGCCTGTCCCACACTGACCATCTCAAACTGTATTATCTAGGGCCCTTCCAGTGGTACAGAAGCTTTGGTTCAGATACTCTCCAGCTTTGTGGGGCCTAGCATCCTGGTCTTACATTTTCTGGCTCTGGAATACCATGCATCATACAACTAGAAAACTGTGGGTAACAGCATCTCTTCAAAGTACATTTTGGAATAACTAGGGTGCTTTCTGTGACCCTGACAAACCAAGAATTTACTTTTGATGGACAGGACCTCTTAAGCAAACTTAGATGGTCACAAATATCTCCTTGCAGAGCTCTTGAATCAGAGTGGAAGGTAGGTGACTGCCAGACCATGCAGGGACGCTTCTGAACATACTCTGTTCAGACTCTGTTCAGTTGCCTAAGAAACACTGAAAACTAAAATGAGGCAGAAAATAATTATGGTTGGAAAGGACCTCTGGAGGTCATGTAATCCAGCCTTCTGCTCAGAGAAGAGCTAACTTCAAATTTAGGAGAGGCTTCTAAGGGCCTTGTCCACTCAAGTTTTGAAAATCTCTAAGGGTAGAGACTCCCCCATCTCTCTGGGCCAAGTTACAGTCAATGCAGTAGTTAAATTTGGGGCCTCGTAGCTCCTACTCCTCCTGGATGTCTTAGGAGCTGTATTAGATAGTCTGACTGTATCCTTGGCCATGTATAAGTGCAAAAGTGTGTGCATACACTTGCATGAACAGTACTAATGGTGAAAAATGTGTCTTTGTTTAAGGTTCTATGATGAAATAGGAACACCCCTTCTCTCTGACATCCGTGTTGATTACCCTGAAGACAATGTGGAGCAAGTCACCCAGAATTTCTTCCCTAACTACTTCAATGGCTCTGAAATTATAATAGCTGGCAAACTCATCAACCACACCTCAGATAGTCTCCACGTGGAGGTGACTGCTAGCAACTCCAAGAAGTACATCCTCCTCAAAACAGATGTGGCTATTGACCTGCCAAGCAGGAATGACATCAGAGGTGTCCCTGGCCTGGAAGATGGCAAAGGTGATAAAAATTACATTGAGAGGGCATGGAGTTACCTCACCATCAAGGAACTACTTAACTCCCGGTTGAAGAGTGATGACAGTCAGGAAAAAGACTATTTGATGGAGAAAGCCAAGTCAATGGCCCTGACTTACAATTTTGTCACTCCCTTCACCGTTCTGAAGATGAGAGAGGCTGGGCTCCATTCAGAACCACCTCAAGAGGAGTTTATCAGCCCTTCTACCGATGGCATCGGTGAGAAGTTGCAGAGCTTGCAGGGACATAAGGCACCACCAGGTACGAGGGAAAAATAACCATGTCCTGGTAAGAAAACTTTTTGCATAGGTAATGTCTCTTGGCTGACTTTGGCAACAGGGATGATCTAGCCAGTGAACCGATGGGTGGTAAACAGAAGACTTTCATATTGATTTTGTTAATTGTGGGCTGGGTGACCTTGATCAAACCTTTTAGGCACCTTACCCCCTGGAACCACTTACTGTTCTGTAGAAACTATTGAAGAAAAATTGGTATTCTAAATGAAGCTTAAAGTAGCTGCAGGAATATGTCCCATAATCTCATTGAATAATATTTTGAGAACATTATTATACTATGGCTGTTTCTGCTGCTCAATAAGTAACTGTCCTTCCCCATTTCTAGGTCTACACAGACAGCAAGATAAACAAAGAATTAAAATCTCCAGAACTTCAGGTCAGTGCCTGTTTTCATGCCTTTAATAATCCAAAATAATAGTGGCTGATTTATGGAAACCTCAGTTGCATGCCACTGTGGTATAACCATCCTGACAGATCAGCCAAAATCATTTTTACTAGACCTGCAGTGTAAGGAGAAAAATGAAAACAAAAAAAAATACAGAGAGGATCAGTAATGAGATGTGTGAGTAAACATAGCAAGGCAGATGATCTACAACTCTTGATCCTCATGTTTGAGACTTCTGTAGCAAGTTTTCTCTGTACTAGAACTAGTCAAAAACCATTTTATAAAGTAATGTTGCTGAAATTTAAAAAGTGTTGGTAAAGGAAAAAAAAAAAGAAAATTCTATAGTGTTTTGCTATTTCCCTGTTGATTCTGCACCTCTACTTAACATCCTTTTCATACATAGAACACTGAAGAATAAACCCAGATTAAGAATTTAGACTTGAATTTCACCGAGTAAGGTCAAACTTACATTAAAAACTAGGGGTTTGCCTTGTCTTATTATTAATAAAAAGTATCTGGTAGTTGATGATGGGTCAAAAATTGCTGAAAAATTAAGGTTGTGGGATTGTTTAAAATCTGCTGTTGACTGCTCCAATCGGATACAGAGGACCAGGAAGATTCAGTGTAGGTGTGCCCATGCAGCAGTCCTTGGTTAGAGAATACATTTTTGAGTGCTGTGAGGGATGTAGCCTCCCAACAGAGTATGGAGGAGTATAAAACACCTGCATGACAATTCCTGTAAATCACTGAAATGATATTCCAGGAAGAACATATCCTGATTTTCACCTGGACTGCTTTAGATTTTGCGTTTTTATTGTAAACCCAACCTCTTCTGTGAGAAAACCAAAACAAAATAACATAATCTTTGTGAAAAACAAAGCAAAACGTGGCATTTCCTGGCAAACTCTGTCCAACCCTCTAAAACCAACAAACTGGGAGGTCTTAAGAAAACAGGGACAAACACACTTTGTTAAAGCAGTTTTGTTTCATTCTTGGACACTGCAGTTTTGTGTAAGTCACATTTGTCTCTTTTTCCATGTTTTCTCAGCGGATGGAGACCCTCACTTTGTCATTGATTTTCCCTCCAGCAAGTTCTCTGTCTGCTTCAATATTGATGGAGAACCAGGGGACATTCTCCGACTGGTCTCTGATCATAAGGAATCTGGTGAGCAGCCAAGCAAAGCAGTTGCTTGTGGAGGAAAGCTGAAGTGCAAGGCCAGATCTCTAGCAATAAGACTAAGCACCAAAGTGCTTCATAGGCAAGAAAGTGGCAGGAATTTAGAAAAAGTTGTTTTTCTGGCCAGGCAATGGAAAATTAGTGCACACCAGTTTTCTGGCTCTAATCCCCTGGATTAGAAGGGGAGGCAAACTGCTCACTTGCACTTACTGACATCCAACTTTAGCATAGTTTATGGGTAAATTCACAGAAAGCCTAAGCACAGAGGAGGCGTGGCCACTGTTACATACACAGTTTATCTACAGAAGTGTTTGTCAACAGAGTAGACCTAGCCATAGAGAGAACTGGCCTTTATGTATATCCAAACTCTTCCTAGTTCAGGTCTTCATTGAGTGGAATCAAGAGAGCAGCAATTATGTGTAAACAGCCAAGAGACCCACTTGAGTGCATGAGGACCACATTGCACCCCTTCAGTCCAGCTAGACTGGCGAGCTCAGTTCCTGATCATTTGACCCAGTATGGGCTGGGGGTTGCACTTGACCAGTGCTGCAACAGCCACAGCTGAATGAACAGCCACGGGCATTTTGCATGTAGTTTTTGCATAAACCGTGCAGCCACCTCCGTACTGAGAGATTACACAGGGGCTTCAGCTTCCTGGTGCCAACAGTACGTTTCTTTGACAGTGCAACTTCATCAGCCCTCTAGTTACAAAGTCACAACAGGCAAATAAAAGATTTGGACTCACCAAAATTGCTCTGTTATTGGAGCTTCACTCTTTACTTTTACAGTAGTGTTCACTTCAGGACAGAGGGAACTATCCAAACAGGCTAACCAAGCACTGAGGCTGTTTCAGTGAAAAGACTAACAAATTGGTTTACTGGGTCATGACAGCCTTGAGGAAACCCACACGATTCAGGATCTGCTTTGTCCAAAGCCAGTCTGATCCTCAGGGGCCCAACTGTGGTCTGATCCAATCTGGAATTCTAAGCAGGGCAGCTAATAAGCAGATTATGTCCTGAGCAGGGAAGTGGTGAGAGGAAGGGGTATCAAAACCAGAGACAATGTACGGACTTGTTTTAAAGATAAATAACCCCACAGTAAAGTTATAAGAATTCTGTTCTGTGTGGCAGTGGTCTAGCCTCCATATTTCTGTGTTCATGCCTGCCTTAATGAGTAAGATCCAGCTCCTGGCAATGTTTCCCTTAAACTTCTTTTACAGACTGTGTTTGTGCTACCTCTTGAATGATTCTGTGGCTCAAATGCAAAATGAGCTTGAGAAAAACAGACTCTGTAGCACTAGCAAGTTGAGTCTATGAAGACAGAAAGGAGAGATTCCCCCCAGGAACGATGGGATATGGAGATATTTCATCTCAGTGTTGGTGGCTTGGGTCTAGCTTGGGTTAGCAACAAGTCTCCTCCTTTACTGTTACTGTCTAGTAGCTGTTCAGAGGCCTGTGGGAAGTGAGACGCTGTCTTGTGGACAGCACGTCACAAAAATAATTTTAATGATTGGGAATCTTACTGTGGATATCTAGGCTTTATTTGACTCAGTGGGAGCTGCACCTTAGACTACTCAAAAGTGGTTCTTTTGGGGAAAAACTGAGGGAAGTGGGAAAGGCAGCACTGGTGAAGCTGGGAATAACCCAATGGGAGTGCAGGGTTCAGGGTCCTCTTCTGCAAAGACACAAAGAGAACCTGAATTTCTTACACTGCCATCTGAGGAGGTTCAGCACTTCACCTCAGACTGTTGCAGGTCAGGCTATTCCCTCTACAGGTCCCACTCAGTCTTTAGTGTGTCAGCCAAGGAAATAACCCTTACTCTGTGGCTTCCCAGGCTAATTCTCTTCTTAGGAGTCAGGTAGAGAGGGACATCAAACCACAATTGTCTACTACTCTGAGATTCTCTGAGACAGCGGCATTCAGATACACCCAGGTCCTCTTCCTAGAAGTTCAGTCCATATGCTAGTTGGTGATATGAGGAAAAGCAGGCCTGCCAGCAGCTTTTCTTAGTCCTCCAAGATCTGGTATGTTTGCCCAGGTTTGAATTATGCACCAACAAATGGGTGGTCTAGGTAAATCATACCACGGTTGATCAGGCTATAGCAGTCAAAGAGATAAATATTTGTCTTATGTGGCTCAAAATCCCCACACATCATTGTCTCAGTCATAGGTAGGTCTAAAGTTGGATGGAGCTTAGGAAGTGGCCGCGCTGAGGAGCAGCTGATCCTATCCTGTAGCACTGTGTATACAATGTCAGGACCAATGGAGCTGGGGGCACCTGTCTCCAGGAAATGACAATATTTCTCAGCTTGGGTAAATTCAGGTGTTCTGTGTAAGGTAATCATTTTGTAACAGACTGGTTATACTGTTTTGAATACTGGTAGGCGAAATAATCGAGCATGAGGTCACCACCTGCATGTCCTTAGTTGCAAGGCTTGTATCTTTGAGACAATAGACCTATTCTTGGTTCCAGCTTTCATTTATTGATTATTTTCCTTCAAGGTGTAACTGTGAATGGGCAATTAATTGGAGCTCCTGCACCACCCAACGGCCACAAGAAGCATCGGACTTACTTCAGCACGATCACGATCCTCAGCAATAAGCCAGAGAGATCTTACCTAGAGATCACACCCAAAAGAATCATTCTGGACGATGGGGAAAGACTTCTTCTGTCCTGTGATCGGAGTGCTGTTGTGCGAAGCAGCAGCCTCGAGGTGTCCATCTCTGCTAATTCCAACATCACTGTGACGATACGAGACACAATCAGCTTTGTCATCCTCATCCACCATTACAAGAAGCCGGCCCCGTATCAGAGGAATCACCTGGGGTTCTACATCTCCAACAGTAAAGGCCTCTCTTCTGACTCCCATGGGCTACTGGGTAGGTAGCAGGTTCTCAGGTTCAGAGCTGTAAAACAGACAAAAATGATCCTTTCAAACAGTTTTAAAGGATAGAGACAGGAGGTAATGAACAAGGCAGGTGGGGATTAAGTTTACATCCACTCAATCAACTTCTCTATTGCTAGTATCCCCAACGCCTCTTCCATCTTTTTTCTGTATGAGCTATCTCCCACTATCCTAGCTATGTGGCTGTGCCTGTTTTTCAAGTTTCCACTCCTTTTATGATACAGTTGTCATTAGAACACATGCTTTATGCTCCCAACAGAGACAGAAACCAAGTATTGCACAAGAACCCTGAAAAAGACACCAATAAACGATTCTCTAACAGTAGTTCTAATTCAGAATAGCCCAGCTGCTACTGTGCTCTCAGGGACATAGCAAAGTAGAGTCTGAATCTCTCTAGACAGAGAAGATAGTCAACTGAGGTCTTACAGATTCTGAAAGAGAGCTCCAGTCAGAGAGCTAGCACACTGCCAGAGATCGCTGGCTTAGCCTTCAAGTGCTGCACTTGCACATGTCCACAGGGTCTGTTTTTGCAGGACTGAGATGTTTACACCCAAGCCTGATGGAGATCAAGAAACATTGCTACTTTTTGTGGCCCCTTTCTTTCAAACGTGAAGTGAGAAAAGAGCCATCCCCACATTTTGAGAGCTACTAGGCTTTAGGTAGGCTCAGAGAATGTCTAGATGGTTGGGTTCTTTCAACCACAGAGAAGTAGTGATGTTTATGGACATGTACAGGTGCAGAACTCTGAGACTGAAGCCACAGGTTTTGTGACATTCAGGCACCCCCAGGTTAAGCAGGAGATGATCCCTCAGGAGTGGGGTTTTGGATTCAGGCCATTCACGTGCACAAACATCAAAATCCACTCTTAGATTTGTCCTAAAAGAACTTGTCCCCAAGAAGGCAAGGGAAGAGAACTTTGACCTTCAGGCCTAGATCTTTCTGCTCACTGATGGGCATTGTATGGGTGGTTATCCTCTAGTAACTGTGGCCCACAGAAGGGAACTTACTGCTAGCAGCTCAAAAAACTCTTTAGCTCAGCCAATGGATCTTGATGAGTGGAAAAAAAGAAATAGGGTTTTATTCTAATCTCTGTGTTTGTGAGACTTAGAAAAGAATTGCAGGACCTAGATTCATCCTGCTATTGCAGAGAAGCCCTTTACAACCCCATATGTTAAGAATCCTCAAAACATGGCCTAATAAAAAAAAAAATAAAATCACCAACTTATAAACAAGCACAGAACAGCCAGTCATGAACTCTATTTTATCTTGCCTTGCAGGTCAGTTCTTGAACCATGAAGTTAAACTTCTTCAGGACTCTCTAAACACAACTCATCAGCAGGTTGGTCAGAACCAAACTGAAGCATTAAAGCCAAACCCTACAAATACCCTGAAAGTGAAGGGACGGCTCGTTCCTGTGGTGTGGAAGCAGAGGAGGATCTACAATGGCCAGCAGGAAGTTGACTGCTGGTTTGCCAAAAACAATGCAGACAAATTGATCGATGGGAGCTATAAAGACTATTTGGCTTCTCATCCATTTGACACAGGAACCAGCTTTGGGATGATTAACAGCCTTTAAGGCCGATCATAGCAATGCATTACAACAGCATGTGTGACAGCGGTTCCCTTCTGAAGCCTCTAGAGCTAGGCAACTTATGAATATGTCTTTACTTTTTGGTGCCAAAGAAACCAAGGCTTTTTTCCCTTGGAAATCAGCTGTCTCTCTTTCATGCTAGATGAACATTATTCATCAAATTCCTGAAGACAAGGAGGTTGAGGGGGAAGGGTTGAGGACATGGTTAAAGGCATGATCGGTGCTCTCCCAGTGGGAAGGGAGGGAGAAATGGGCTAGCACTCACATCGAACAGTGCAGAGAGCTGCTGGCCTTGAAATAAACCCATGCAGGGATCTGTGCAATACCCCCAGGGGCTGATGAGTACACCCAGTGAGAGGCACAGAATGTACAGCACAGTGCCTATCTAGAGAGACAACCTTGGGTGATACACCTTGCGAAGAAGTGACTGGGAGCACCTGCTCCAACCATGGTCCCTGGGGAAAGAAGAGAGAGGGGAGAGGTGGGTAGATATTCATCTGCAGTGACCCATTAGCATCAGAGGCAAAAATCAAAACCTTAAATCAACAGCTTTCCTGGTTGTTGGGATAGGGTCTGGATTTGCCACTAAGCATGATGTTCCCTGAACGACTACGGACTCTTAAAACAGTGGTGAAAACCTTCATGTGGTTTATTGCTGTCTCAGTGCACAGGCCGTGTGCTTAAAAAGCACCTCCAGGCTTCAGCAGCAACAGGAGTGGTGCAGGCTTCCATTCCATGGAGCATCTCATTTAAATAACATCGCAGGTTTAGTGATTACTCGAGTCTTGACTCCGTCAGAGAGAAACAAAGTTCCACTGTGAGCTTCCAACAGACCTGCCACCTCCTTGAGCAGAGTATCACTCCTGCTTAGCAGAGACTTAAATTCTCTAAAGGATGATGAACCAGCACCCGTGACAGCTTATGACCCTACAAAGCAGCCTTTTGAATTTAGACTAGATGTTTCTAGCTGCTTTTCTAATCAGGAAGGAAGTCTTTATTTACTCCAAATTGTCAAAAAATTTTCATCCCAATTTCCCCTGGCTCCTTCTCCTTCCTTACACTGCAGGAATTTGTATGCAGCAGGAATTTGGCAGCAGGAGGTTACAGAAGGGTCCGCCAGCCACCCCCACTGCAGGTGGTGCTGCTCTGTAAAGAAACCTCCAAACCCAAAGTGCAAGGCTGTGGTCTATTTTAAAGTGAGACATCACTGAATAATGCTATAGATCAGCCACAGGGGAGTTTGCTTCATAGAGAACTTGGCCAAAGGGGACTTTGACAACCACAAAGACATTTACACAGCAAGGCCAAATTGAGCTCATGTATACTCTGCCTTTCCAGAACTGTAAGGAAGGAGGGTAGGCGTGGAAGCATCTCCAGGAGCTAAATGATATCCATGTGTTCAGAGAGAACAGAGTTGCCAGAGACATACAGAAATAAGTTCAATCTTGACTGCATATTTAACAATTAAATCATATTGTTGCTGTAGGAGCTCCAGCTGCTGGGGGTGGGGTGGTGATTTTCCAGTTGCTTTGATCATCTAGTTTAGTACTGCTAGCACTGTGGCAGCAGAGCAGGTAAAAAGCATGGTTACTTATTCACACCATGTGCTGTGGGGAAGAGGAAACAGCCAAAAGCAACCAGCTAGATTTAACTGCACTCTAGAAGATCCTTACGGAGAACTCAGTTAGTGCGAAACTCATGCCAAGGCTCATGCTTTGGAACAAAACTTAAAGAAAAAAATACTGCTTTGGGCCCAGCTATCTTGAGAAAAAGCTCTCTTGCAAGGGAGAACTGATGGCAAGACCTTCCACACAGTCCTGACCATGCAATAACCAAAGAGGTTAATGCTCTGCAGCGTGCTTGTGGGCCAGAAAGGAGACGAGAAAGAGCATCTGTGAAGTTTTCACCACCCAAGAAGACAGTGGGAAGATGACCCAGCCCGTTTCCAAATAACCTCCCATTTCACTAGCGCAGGGTGAACAGGATAGTGGCAGTGAACTTATAGACAGTCCAGGGTTTGGCAGGTGTCTTCTTCATACTATCCTTACTGAAAAGAGATTTCTTTGAAAACTTCACTCTCCTCCCACATTTTGCTGTTCAAGTGTATTGCTAAGGGGAGCGATTGGCTTCAGCTCTCCTCTCGTCTCATCTCTCCTGTATATAGATATGTGTATATATATACACACATATATATATTGCTAATGCTTCAGGTGCATCATTACTCCTCTTCCTCCTCCTCCTCCAGCCAAGGAAACATATTTCTTTCAGGGCCTGGAAAGAACAATGATCAAGTCCAACTTTGCAGCCAGATGAAGCACCTGGAGTAATATACTCAAGTTCTCGTTAAGGCTCCCATTATCCATTTCACAATAAATATTTTACAGTGAACACTGCAGTGAAGCTTTCATTTGGCAAAGATAAAATGAGCTTTGAAGCTAAGGTTATGTATGTTTTATGCTGCTGGACAAGCTCATGTTACCAGATGGCTGAAAGAACCACTTACAAGTTAACAATAGGTTGGGAACCAAAGTAAATTCAGCAGAAAATTAAAGGTCAGTGATGTTCTTCAGCCTCTATACACTTGGTAAGAAGCAAGAAGTGTGTTATGTGAACAGAGCCTAGGGGTCTACTCCCACACTAAACTGAGAATTTAACCACATAGAGAAGACTGATCCTGCCTTTAAATACAGTAGCATAGGACATGGAAAACCAGAGTTTTTTCTCCTGCTGCCCCAAGATTAGTAAGAGCAAAGGCACATCATGAACTGTAAACTCCATCTTTCCCCATCTATAAAGGGGACATCACAACACTTCCCTCTCTCAGAAGGAGAATGTGTCCAGGCTTGGCCCTCACAGCCCTTTGTCATAACACAGAGAGTTTCCAGCAAGTGCACTGCAACAACTGCACATGCAGGCATACGTTTGTTCTCATCTCCGACAGCATCACAGAACCCTTTGTTTTGCAGTGATATGGTTAAAGATTGCAAGCTGATAGCTCAGGAACGGGGGCTGAGCAATCACTTTGGAGTGCAATGGAAACAGTTGCACACCACCATTTCAGACAAGGGAGCAGCACTCCTGAATTTAGGGTTGCTGAAACACCACTGGCTATGCAATGCTCGAGAGGGACAACCTTCCCCCACATCATGGTTGCCCAGCTGTCACCTACTGCAAGTCTCTTTGGCCAGCCTCAGTCAAGAGCTAAGAGTGTCATGTTTATTCCCCACCCAAGATCCCATCACTGACCTTCCATTTTAGGACAAGGACTTCGCTGTGGCTGAATTTGCACTCTTCACATACTGCAGCATTGCACTGTGCAGCCCTATAACATGAACAGAAACCAAAGTGCAAGTACACCTCAAAACAGGGACCAAGTTTCTAATAGGGAAGCTGTTTTAATCTATTTTCAGTCAAGGCCTTAAACAGCACAGGAGTTATTCCAGCCCTTACCAGCTTAGAGCTCTGCCAGACAAGCAAAAGTTGCATTGTGAAACTGATTTCACCAAGCAATATAAATGATCTATTCAGAAAGCTGTGTGCCATGTGCTCCAAAAGCCATTTGATGTGCCAGCACAAGTAGGATTTTGACCCTTCGTTAAGTAAGGAAGAAACAAACAGGGACTTAATTTCCAGAAATACAGTATAAGGCTGCACAGCTGCAAGTGTAGCCAAGCACGTCTAGTTCACTAAGGGGCATGCACAACTTAGATTTGCATCTAATGCTTCTGAACTACTTTGAAGTTGGAAAAAAAAAAACAAAACAACAAAAAACTTCACACGCTCTGAGCTCAGCTGTTAAAAGTCTAAAGCTGTTTAAGTTAGAAAATCCAAATCCTTTATTTCCTACTGCTTCGTAAGACATGTTTTCTTCAGAAAAATACAAGTGAGAGGGGGAAAAAAAAATAAAAAGGTAACTCCTGCCCAACTTCTGGGTACTGTCTTGCAATAAACAAGGCCTGTCTGTGGCTCAACTAGGTTTATCTGTCCAGTTCAGTAGATCCTGGACCAGGCCCTTGGACCACTTGGACTCAGTAAGGGTCTCACCACAGCTGTGCATCTGCACCCAGCCTGGGAGTTTGTTATGCAGCTGCTCTGTGCTCTCTCCCCCCAGGAGAGCTGTGAAGTGTTTTGCATTTTTGTGTGTTTATAGATGAATACAGTATGTTAACAAGAGAGCAAGGACAAAGCCCTGCACCTCACACCTGAAGCAGAAGGTGCCACGGGTCTTCTCCTGCAGCAGTCCTACCCGAAGCTGTTTGCTTACACCCAGAAGATCACAGGGCTTCAAGGTGACTCTTCAGACATAGCTTTTGAATCAGGTCCTGCAAAGATTTTACGGGTTTCTTTTAAACTAGGTAAAAGGGAAGTAGTCAACTTCTAGTTCCCAGTAAACACTCACTTGTAAGGTGGCAACTGGGATTGATCTCCCAGTCTGTTCCAGTCTGGACTCCAGCCCAGGCTGATGCTGCAGCATCAGCTCTTTGCACTGAAGTGGCTCATACAGCCTATCTACAGAAACCGAGCACTGTGGCTCAGCTCTTCTGTAGGTTTACTAGGATAGCCCTGCTACAGAAAGACAACCTGCCCTGGGAGGAACCGGTCAGGAAAGATTTCAACAGATCCCCTTCCTCCCCTTTACAGCATTAGGGTCTTGCGAAACATTAAGCACATGGAGGCATTTCAGTTATGAAGCAGTTTTAGGTCAAATATTTATTACATTCCTTATAAAACAGTAAAAAGCATCAGATCCACTGAGACAATCTTCCCCATTCAAGACATTTAAATACATATTGTGAATGAATTCTTTTGAGTATTGTGAATGTAAAAGTGTTACATTTCAGGTAGTACAGGATAGATTTTTTTTCTCTTTTCTATAAAAAGAAAGCAGACAATCTTGATTTCAGACTCTAGCCCTGACAAGAAGTTATACCCAGCTGGCCAGCCAGGGGAAGTACATATCCATACCCCTAACCTCAATGTGCCTGCATGTGTACAGGTTAGGGTCAGACAGGTAGAGCAGATACTGCTCAAGCCCGTACAGGATGCACAGACACCATCCCAAAGAGACAAATGCAGAAGGACACATCTAGATGAGGCAGGCAAAAGGATCTCCACAGATCCATAGGGATCGACGGGTATTCCCCACCCTGCCCTTCCTCGGCCAGCTCAAGGATCACAGTGTTACTTCCCTTCCTCCACCTCCCTTGTCCCGGAGCTGTCAGATGACCACTTGATAGCTGGGCTGCTTCATCTTCTGGTTTGTTCCCTGGAGTCCTGAAATATCTTGGTCGCTTTCAGACTGATCAAAATCCATGTCTGGAGAGAGTAACACCTAGAAAGGAGAACAGACAGAAGCTGATGGAGTGAAAGTCCTCAGCTCTTCTTGATACTGCTTGAGACCCTAGAGGGGTTTGCTGCAAGATCTAATCCTCTCTGGCAGATGGGAAGGGTCTTAAGGTCAGTTTGAGCATCTCTCCAACAACAGCCAGACAGATTTGGGTACAGACACCATGATGAGCTGGTGTGTCCCCCACCCCCCCGCCTCAAGACCAGAACAGGCAGCTAAAAGCTCTGTTCACCACAGGCCAGGACTCACACATGGACATGCACATTCAGGCCAGGCTGCAGCCTCAGTGGAGATGTACAAAAACTAGGCCACATATTTTGCAAACAGCTGTACCAAATATAGACCTTTCCCCAGGCCCCCAGCTACTTGCTATCTCCAGGACTAACCCAGGAGAGCAAGCAGAGCTACAGAGTTAGCTTCAGCCATGGCCAGCAAGCTCAGGAGCTGTGTCCTAGCCTGGTAGCATCTTATTTCCACCTGGCACAGCAGCTCCTGGCTCAGTCTGAATCATGGGAGCCAAAACAGAGCGCTGACACCTCTCACCAGTACCTCTCCAGGTAAGAAAGCTCACAGCTTTGCTGCACGATCAAAAGGCTGCCCATTGCCTCCAGGAACACCTACGCTTTCAGCAGCTTAACTTCAGACTTGAAGCTACCAACAGGGTGTTTTGAGCTAACTGGCTGCCACCGGCCTGGAGCATTTGTACGACGCAGACAGAGCCACATGTGGGGCATCCTCCAGCCACATCATCTGGAAGAAGAAAAAGGCCGGATTTTACTCAAGCTACGGCTGCACTGACTGCAGAAGAACTGAAACCCAATGCCAACAGGCTGGATGGATGAGTAGTTTGCATGGCTTGACGGATTGTTTGTTCAGCCCCATCTTACCCCTTCTTCTTACCTCAACCCCCCAGTTTTGGGCAAGAGAAGCCTTACCCTCATTAGCCCTGCCAGCAGCTGGCTCTCAGCACAGCTGCAGTGCAGCCAGCCCTTGTGCTATAGCTTATGTCACTCCCAGCAGTACTTGGGAGCTTGGTCAAGTCATGGGATTCTGGTAACACTGGTCACATCATCAGAAGCCTGGCCAGGTCCTTGGCATCTCAGCACCCAACTCTGAGGGGCACAAGCCTAACAGCACAAAGGCCTCCAGTGATAGTTCCCTAGATGAGCAATACCAGCAGCCCTCTCCCTCTCCTTCACTTGCCCACCACAGAACTCAAAGAGCATCATTATTTCATGACCGATTCAGGGACAAGGGGCAGGTCCCACAACCACCCCCACAAACATAGCTTCCTCCAGCAAGGCAGTGTAGGTCTTTCACCCAAACCTCAGCCCCATTTGACCACACTTTGCTCCAACGACTGAACCAATGCACTATGAAGCTTCCCTGTGCCCGACTCACAGCAGCCTCCCAGCTCAAAGGCACAAAAGTCAAGGGATGGTACACAGGCTTTCAGCCAAGCACGTTCACTCGCAGAGTGTCCCCAACAGCTCGGCCAGTCCCGGAGCTTGGGCAAAACCAGGAGCATGGGGGAATTAATCTTATCCATTGCTACCTCTGGGCACAGTTGTGAATTAACATGCCCTCCACGTGTTAGCATTTAGGCAGCACCATGGGGCCAGTCACCACAGCAACAAGACAACTAAACAGGAAAAACAAACTGCAATGAGTCAATGGCTTCAAAGGAGCCGAAGAGCCACAGGGGAAGATTTCCTCCCCACCCTCACACACACTCCAGCCCCTCCATCTGATGTTGTTATCTTCACAGTAGCACGTCAGACACTCAAAAGATAGCAGTAGATCAGATTAACCTCTCTTGTGCACCCCCCTCCCCCACTGGTCTCAAGGAATTTTTTTTGGTTCAAGACATACACTGGAAAGTTTCCATATCTTCCAAGTGAAGACTTCCTCTGTTTATCTTATTAATATTGTGATGCTGTTGAACCTAAAAATGAGTGGTTAATTAGTCACACACGGCATTATGAACGCACTGAACTCTGACAGGCTGCAGCAGGCTAGTTTTGGGGTCTGAAAAACTGGTAATTTCAGTGAGTTTCAGCTGCAAACTCAACTCCCATTGCAGCCAAGCATGGCTGGCTGAGCAGGCACTAAACATTGTGCATCCAGACCCATTCAGGCTAGTATCTGCCCACCATACAACCTGCATGAAGCTGCTCGAGCCAACAGTCCCCCAGCAACCTTTTCACAGTTCCTCAGGGAGCTTCACCATGAGACAGCACCTCATCGCTATGACAGTCATGGGATATACCCTCAGATATGGTTTTCAAGCCAAACTCCAGTTGGGGAGTTTTCAGACCAATTTGGACAAGGCACTTCCCCTGCAGATGCATCCAGGTCAGGATCACAGCAGGTCGGTGGTACAGCTGGGAATGGACCACAGTCTTCCAGTCCCAGGACAATGTGCTACTGTCTCACTCAGCAGTCCTCAAATACTTCATGCATCCCTCCTCGCACCAGGAAGCCAGCAGCTTGCAAAACAACATGGGTCACGCTACTGAAACAGGACTGCCCACGTGCTCTGCCAAACCCTCCTGTCTGGGGGAAGAGCCTGCTTACTGGTTTGGTACTCCATCCAAGTAGAGCCTTCAGATAACCAAGCCCTCTCCATAACACTTAGTTCTCATCCGTCTGTGCAATCTCTATGACATGTTGTAAAACAAAGGAGCTCTGGGGCCATTTCCCTGCTAGCTATGAAAATCTGTTTGCCTAAAACTCCACCAGCTTGGTGTAGAGGCAGGAACCATCCCACTGTCCTCCTGCATCTGAGCTTCGATGAGTTCCCATGAATCAGTAGGACTGACAGGTGGGGAAGTCTCCTTCCAGAGACACCTCTATGCCCACCTTCATTTAGCTACCCTGTAAGGACCCGCCACCTTAGTTCACCCTGAGCTATTTAAAAATCAGCTCAGTTAAGCAACCAGCAAGTCAGTCTTGCTCTTGGGGTATTCTTCAATACTTAAGAGCAAGCAGCATAGATATTGGCATTCTCCAGCATCTTCAGTCTAGGGATTTGCCAACAGTCACAGCTTCTGTGAAGGGAATGGGGATAGGTGCTGAACTCCATGCTGACCAAAGGCAGGTCCCCATTTAGCTTTCCTCCCAACCTTTAACTAGCCTCTAGTTTCACCCTAATCGTTCTCACAAGTACCACTGTTTTTAGACTGAATTTTGCTTTAAGGCTCTTCTCTGAAAAATCTAAGCCTTCAGAAAAGGAGCAGAAAGTCACATACCACCCTCGGGGAAAGAAATAGAAACAAGTTCAAAAAAAGATCAAATAAAACATTATTAAAACTGAGTTGTTTTCCTGAGTGGAGGAAACAAAGAAATCGCTGATAAGATCTAAAGTTTATTGGCACTTTGCAAGGGCAAGGGAAAAGAGACTCAGGTCAAGGGCAGGACACATCAAAAGCAGAAATAAGGGCCACGCAGATGAACGCTTTTCCCCAGCCTGAACAGCACTGGATTCAGACTGGCTCTCTTGAGAGATCTCTTTCCATCCCATGAGAGGGCAAAAAAAGACTGCGAAGATTTACCAAGGCAGGGCACAAGTCTGAAACAAAAGAAAGCTTTAAGACTGACTTGAAAGGAATGGTGAAATTCTTCCAGCCATAAGAGTGAGTTGTCCCTTTCCAAGTTTCAGTGTAAAAAGGTTCAGCAGTTGCTCCATTACAAGCAAGAGCCCATCATCGCATCTGTGGCTCACCAGAAGAGCTTTAAAGCCTACAAGAGACTGCCAGTTCTTTGGTCTGTGCTGCAGCCATGAAGTCAGCGACACCAGTGACAGGATTGCTGCTTGCTGGGTTTCTTCTTGCTACCCAGCTGGTCTCCCAAGCCAAGGTCAAAGCTGCATTTTCCTGCTATCCCTATAGAAAATACTGAGTGTGGGTTTTTAACAGGTTAACTCCAGCCCGCCCTTTCCATTCTCCTTCCTCTCTCCCCTTCCTTTTCCAAACACAAACTGCTAGTTCGAGTGAAAATAATGACACTCTCTACTGGCGAGATAGGCAGAGGGTTGAAATTCAAGAAGGCAGCATGATGGGGAGCTGTTGGCGCCTGCTGCTAGACAGCCCTGATGAACCCTGATAAACTGCGGGACACATTAGCCTCAGCCAGCTCTGCCCTGTACAGAGATGCTTCTCAGTCTCCCTCCCTCTCCGTGGGGCAGCAGGGAGGGAAGAAATTCCCCCACTTGAACAGGTTATTAGCAGAAAAGAGCCCAGCAAACCCTCATTTTCTGTTTTTGAGCCTAAATTCCAACCAATCTAACTGTAAGGCCCAGCCAGCCAACATAATCTTTAATTCATAACCCAAAAAGTTGACACATGAAGCAGGAGCCTATGGCTGTACCTCAAGGTCCAGTGCCAAGAAACAGAGTTGGAAAAGCAGGTCACCCACTTCTGTATTTCTTCATTACCTGCCTCCTGTGCCCAAACTATTTGTTGGGCCAGAAGCACAGGAACTTGTCTGAGCAGCAAGAAGGTAGTCCTCAGACTGCTCTAGGTACAAACCAGTCCCCTTGGTAGCTCCACTGCAGTGATGGGTTTCAAGGTGGACAGATGACCTGCACGTTGAAGGTCTCAGCAAAAATTTGAGGAAAAGTCAAGTACTTGGAAGACAGAAGAAGCTTTTGACAATAAGAGTCAGACTCTGGGAGTCAGTTTCCACCACTTGAAACAACCTGTCTAGTGAAGCTACCAGAAGAGCCTTTCCTAGCTTCTGGAGATTAACAGATATCTTCCCTTTAAATTATCCAAAACTGAGCTAGAGGCCACAAAACACTTACCCCACCTTCAGTGGAGCAAGGCAGAGGATCAGCTCCATTTTCATGGAAAACCATTAACTGCAATACCATCTGGTATCCACAGCAGCAAGCCATCTATAGATGCTCTAAATTTAGGTTTGAAAGGCTGGAAAGGAGATTGGTGTCTCAACTAGAGATGCCACCTCCTCACCCTTGTTTCTGAGCTAGTATAATTTTAACCGATCTTAAGCCTCCAGGGACACGCCAGCATACCCAGTCAGTAAGGCAGATCTTCACCACCGCTTTTACATTTGGAGCAGACCTCCAACCTCCCTCTTTCAAGGAAGTACCAGTCTTGAACATCAATCACCTCTAAGAAACCAAGACTGTGCCATAACCAGGGAGACATTCATGCCCAGAGTTAATCCACCTCCATGTCCTAGGTATGAGTTCTTGGCTTCAATGAACAACTATCGAAACATACTGGTACTGCCCAGCTCAGACCTCTCTTCCCTCCTCTCTCCAAAACAATAAAAGATTTCTTGAGGGTGCCCTCACCACACACACCACTCAAAAAACTCCCTGAGGCACACTGTTCACACGTTTCTAGTGATCTTGCCAAACTACAGCTGTTTATCTGGAAGTTGGGCCAGGAGGGGTGACTCACTTGTCTCAACAGCTGCTCACATCTGCCTGCCCATCCTGCCAGAGGGAGGATGCCTCCAACACTGCATCCCCATGAGCAGCAGCTGCTTCCCCACTGCACCCCTGAGCTGTGGAAGCCATTGCTGCTGTGTGGACTGCCAAGCACACTGTTAAATGCTATTGCCTCTGTGTGTGTTGCAATGTCATCAGTAGCTGGCCATCCCACCCATCAGCAAAAAAGCTCTTTATAAGAGAGCTCTCAGAAAGCAAGGGCTATTTCTGTTCATCCTAAATTCCTCAGCAGAAGCTACTCCAGGAACCTGTGACTGCCAGAAGCTATCTTATCTCAGCAAGTCTCGCCAGCAAACTGCGGGATATCAGCAGTCATACACAGAGCACTTCGAAACAGGGTCTGGATGCCAGGGGAAGGAAGGGAATTCAACCCAGCGACTCAGGTTGTAGTCTCTGCCCAAAAGCAGATGAGAAACACAGACACCACCTGCCCAGAAAACCACATATTATTAACAAGAACAAAGTCTGCTGGGACCGGAGCACTTCCTCCCCTCCATAACTTTTAAGTGTCAAGCTCAGACTAGAGAAAAATACAGCTTCCTACGGCTAAGAAACCATCATCTGGCTGAAAAAATATCAAACACTGACAAAAATAGGATTCCCAGCTAGGCCTTCACCTCTAGAATTGCAGTAAAGAAAGCAAGCTCTTCTAAGCTAAGATTAATTACAATTAAAAATGGGAAAGTTGAAAGAGACAGTGCAGAGATACCCACCAGCTTCAGCCTGCCACTGCAACAAGCCCACACAAGTTAGAGCAAAAGCTAGCTCATCCCTTACAAGATACTGCCATCATTTAGGGCACTATTTCAGCAACACTCTGTGGGTTGTAATATTTCTCTTTGTTAGACAGGGCCAGATCATCCCAGAAAACACCCCTCTCTTGACCTCAGCTACAAGCATGGAAAGTCAGTTTGACTTAGCAGGGTCATCAATCGCATGCACAAAGCATGACCTGAGGTCTAGGCAATGTTGCATGATGGTGGTGAAGCACACAGACCATGCCACAAGCTTGCAGTGTGGTCTGAAACACAGGACATTCTTGGTCTTACCTGAGATTCCTCAGTCCTCCTAGCCCGAGGAGCTTCTATGGATCCACTGACGTCCGGAGTGTCCTTCTGCTTATATTTCCTCATGATCAAGCTGTCCACAACCCAGAACATAATGGCCTTGGGGAGAAAGAAATTGCATGAATAGATCAGAGACCAAAATACAAAGTCATTCAATCACAGCTGTTTCTTCTTCTTTTGGTTTCTCCAGATGTCCAGCCTTGATCAACCTAATTTAATATCTAAATTAACTCTGCATCATGTGTGTCCATGGGAATTGGAGGAGTCAAATTCCTGACATCCTTTCTTACATAAAACTTACTGATTCCATAGTTGTTGAAGACCCAGTGAAGAGAAAAAACCCATCCTATAGGAACTTAAAGGGCTTTGGGGCATTCCCACGCCTGTAGCTTGCTGCCAAGATGCAGCCCTCAGCTAATGAACACCAGTTTTCTTCAAAGTCAGCCACCCAGCAGCTTGGACAAGGGAGTGGGAATTAGGAACAGAAACTGTGGCAGGGCGGTAGTGACATATTTGTGTATTCATGACAAATATTTGTTTCCAGTCCCCTCCACTGTGTCCCAGCCACTTCGATTACTCAAGGCAGCCCAAGACATTTCCCATAGACGCTCCCCATGGGAGTGGACCATGACTTCCAAACCACCCCACCCAGTGCTTGCAGAGGCATCACTTACATTGACTATAAAAGGCACAACAAGCATGACCAGGACGAGCTCCAGTTGGGGGTTTGGGATGTATCCCAGGAGGATCTGCTGAAGCTGCAGAGGAGAAAGCATTCCGAAGCATTATTTGAACAGCTCTGTTGTGAGATCTTTGCTGCAAACTGGTTGCCTTCTTACAACAGCAGTCTCTTAGGTAGGGCTCTGCAGCCTTTTAGCCCAGCTCTTCGAAAGATTACATGAGCTATTCCTCTAGCCCAGCTGCCAAACACAGAATTTTGTACAGATCAAGAGATAAGTACTGTTAGTCTTTCAGTTTAACTACCCGTGACAACTGGTGGGACTTGCCTTGGCTCCTTGGAGCCTAGCTGGAAAATAAGGACACCAGCCATGTGTGATAAGCGTGGAGAGGAATCCAGCAGCATCTCTGGATCTAGCAGTGCATGCTGCTGAACAACATATTCACATCCAAGTCAGCACTGTAGGCTACTGCGTTAGAAAGACAAGCCCTTAACGGGAACAGATAAGTGCTCCCAGATTGCTGTAAATAACTCCTCAGTCAAGTCACATCTGCCTGTGAGGTACCAGGCACTACATGGAAATGCACTCAGTACTGAAGTTACTCATCAACATCCAGAATTAGTTTTTATACCCATCATATCTACCTGCCGCCATGTATGTGGTTACAACTGCCACAGGATTATTATTTTTATTTTTTTTTTAAAGATAAACACAATTTTTTAAAAGATCAAACACAATTACCATTGCATGAGCTACCATACAGAAGCAGTTGGGGGTCAGGGGAAAGGACAGCATACTACTGGGATAGTTTTCCCAAATTAACCTCTAAGAGTCCCCCTAGTTTAGGCATGCAATCACAAAACACCAACATGAACTGACTTGACAAGACAATGTAGAAATCCTCTGGCAGAACTAAAGTAGCTCAGCTGCCAGCCCAGCCCATTTTATCCTTCCAAGGATGGAAAAGAAAATTAAAAACGCATCTTATTCCACTAACGTTTGACTAGCAAGAGAATGTTCCGAAAGCCAAACTGTTATGAAAGTCCTGTTTCCCCAAACTTAAAGTAATAGCTTATGATTACAGAGAGATGTCAACAAGTTGTAAGGATTAAAGACCTGTGATGATGGGGACCACTAATAAGGCAAAGCTGACAAGAAACAAGCCACAGAAACTGTGGCTAGAAAAATACAGCTCAGAAGCTTACCTTTGTCCAACCAGGGATAAGCAGGACAAGGCTAATCACAGTCTTCTCGAAAACCATTATCAGCAAGTAGAGGATACACTGGCCAATCCAGGCAGCAGCTTGTGGAGGGTCACCTGGGAAAACAGCATATTAAATCTGAGACAGAGGACGGGAGGAGAGAGCCTTGCAGAAAAGTTGCCTCATGCTTAATACCTGAGCTGGTTAGAGGGACAGGGAAAATGTTTCCATATTGCAAGCTCTGCAGCGAGACAAATACTCAATACCAAACTTAAAGTTAGTGGAGAGATTGTCTATCTACAGTTGTATGAGCACATGCCTGGGGTAGAAAGGTTTGGGGTGCCTGCTGGGTCTACAAGTCATTGCTCCATTGAAGATCAAAATGTACCAAGATCTAAGCTCAAATCCTTCTAGTTTAAAAAAAAAAGAATAAATCTGACTTGTACTAGAGAAAATTTAGCAGACTTGCACTCCTTACTATTTGCAGCTCATTTTGCATCTTTGCAAACTGATGTAGAAAAATAAGCACAGGAAGGCAAAACCACACCCCACTTCCATTTGTGCAGACCCCCTGTATCAGGACAGCTATTTGTCTTTCATATTGCAGTTGTGCTTTTGAATCAAACTTGACTATAAGCAAGAGAGCTCTCCCTCATGAGATACCACATACACCACTACCACCACCAGCCTTCTGTTCTAGAAGCCGGTTCTCTTTTTGGACTCCTTTTAGTGTAGATTCCAAAATGGAGATGGCAATGAACCAAACCTCTGATTGATTTGAAGGGCAAGCAAGTAACAAAGGAGTTTCAGACGTGACTCAAAAAGCCCCACCTACCTCCCAGATGCTAATGTTATCTGTATTCGTCTTCCTCCTACTCTGCTCTCCATTCCACCAACCTGCCTCCAAAATCCACCAAGGGGAGAAAACCACCACCAAAAATCTTCCTGCCTTGCATCTCCTTCCCCACTGCCTGTCCTTTCTAGATCAACTGCTTTGCTGGAGCAAGATCTACAAATGTCCTACAAGGCAGGCAGGCAGCTTCAGTAAGAAGGGAGACAAACAACTCCGGATCTGCCTGAAGACCTGAAATTCCCCATGTTTATCCAGAAACCCCAGTACCTGCAAACACTCCTGGGCTCTCAAGGGCCACACCTCAGCAGTATCATGACTGCCCAATGGAAAAACCATTCCTGGTAACTCTGAAGACAAACAGATCAACTTCTATGAATCTTGGTTTGGATAACAAACATCTCCTCTACTTGGGGAAGAGGATGCACACAGCCTTGGAGATGCATTTTTCCCTCTCCTTCAGCCTCCAGTGGGCATTGCCAGTACCCACCCCATGGTACTGAGCTACTTTTGAGCTGGATGGATACAGGGGTTTGAGGGCAGGAAGCTCTGCTTGCCAAAGGGTGCAAGTACCCCCTCTCCCCAAAGTACAGACCACTAAACTCCTCCTTAGAGAAGGCTTCAAAGCACAGAAACCTCAGCATCCTACTGCAATGATTCCTTACAAGCAGGTGTTGCTTTGGGGCATCAGTTGTTCTGTTTGCCCCTTGTCTGGTACCTTTTTGTCAAGGTACTAGAGATCTAATTTCTCTTCACTTTGGCAAACCTAGAAAGGGTTGCAGAGATGGGTCCCCTCTGCTTTCCCCCCACCCTTCCAGTGGGTAGGAGCCTCATAGGAGTAGCTCACAAAATCGTGGCTGCTTTGATTAGAACAGCAGACTGATAGACCTTTCTGAATTAAAGCTAATCCCAATTGCAAATCCCAAACCAAGACACTGCTGGACTGACCCTCCTCTATACAAAGACCAGTCATACCCTGCACACTCCTCTATAAAAAAAAATAAAATCAGTCATTGAAGACATCACCTGCAATTTGCTTCCTGCCAAGCCTTACCCACCCAGTTGCCAGCAACAGTCTGAAAATATCTGGTCACCAATTTCAATACAAGAAGCATAAGCTTTCAGTCCTAAAAGAATTAATTTTTTTTTTGCTGATGAAGTGAAGAGCTGGTTATACGATACTTGCTGTCTGAGCAAGAGACAGGGGCTCCATTGCTCCAGGTTTTAAAGCAATTCACTCAAAAAGAATCAATGCTGATTAAATATGAATGTTTCCAGTGGGGTACTTACCAAGTAATAAGTAAAAGCATATTTGCATTGTTAACAACGATAATGGTACCATATCTATTACATGTGCTTGCTTCAGCCCTCTGTAAGCACCCTGCCAGCTGGTTATCATCTTCCCAGGCTCATCAGAATATCTCAGGTCTGCAAAACTGAGCTACAGTATCTGGCTTAGGAAAGCTGCAGCATTTCCTCTTACCACTTGAATATAAAGATAACCCCTGGCAACACTTGTTTCCAGCATAATTGGGCCAGAATTTGGAATTGCATCTGTGCAAGAGAACCCAACCCACCGTGAGATGTCAGCACTCAACATGCTGTCGGATGGCAGCGGACTGGGAGCTCTGCCCCACTTCTCTCACCACAATACTGAAGACGTGGCAGGGGAAGGCAACACCAGCAGTTTGCAAAAGCCCATTTATCCAAACCACTATGCAAACCTGTGACCACGAGACCAGCAGTGCATACTGGGATTTAGTAAGAGCTGGTATCCAACCAAGCCCAGCTCTAGAGGGATCCGCTTCCCAGCAAGGGCAAAACAGGTTTGCGTGTATATTTGTCCTTATTCTGTCATTTGTTAGCAACGCACCAAAACATTTGCCTCATTGCAAAGCTACAGCTAAGTAGAGGCATCCAGCTAGTGTCTCCATGCCAGAGACATCCAAGGCACCACCTTGCATCCCAACTTTTTAATTACTCAAGCCATGATTGAGAAGGAAGCAAAGGAGAAAAGAGGGAAGGACCGGGAGGCCAAGGGTGCAGAGAGGCTGCTGAGCTGGGAGGACAGCAAGCAGAAAACACCAGACCAGCAGACAACTGCCCAGAGGGAGGGAAGGAAGAGGGAGCCAGGAAGGTTACGTGCAAGCGCAGAGCCTGCAGAGGATTTCAGAAAGCACACGTCTCCGCTTCCTGGCAGGCAACAGCTTAATGGGTGGTCTGCGGAGGAGACAGGAGCAGTGTTATAGGCAGCTGGCAGTTAAAGGCCAGTGTCAGAGAGGCTCCGATCCTCCTGAAGCACGGACAGCCTCTCCTGATAGACTCAGGTACCTAGTTGTCTTTGGCACAGGTTAGGTATAGTGGGGCTTTTTTGCCCCGTACCCCAAGACTGACCAATTCTCCTACAAACCCCCAGATTACTATCACCCATCAGGGCTCCAAGTACAAACAAAACAGGAAACAAACATATCCGTCATGTCCTTCCTACATTTGAACTCTTTCCCTTTTGCTCTGTGTTGTCAGCTGTGCTCTGTCCCCCATGGGAAGACAGGACTAACAGCCACAGCACCCTTTGCAAGTCATCTCTTCTGTGCTTCAGTCATGATTAACACTTGTGGAATACTTCCCTCTGCCACCTCAGCTTGCCCAAAAAGCAGCAGCAAGTTTGACATCTCTCCCAGATACCTGCCCCCTCACACCCTTTTGTGGATAAGAGGTCACTACCATTCATCACAAACATTGGACTATGGCTCTTAATTTTGTGTACTGTGCACTAGACAGCCCCAGTCAGATTTTGGCTAACCAGGCTGATAACACAGACACTATAAAAAGACAACTTGCTTCTTAACCCACCCTAGGCATGGATCTGCCCACATCTCCAAGGTTCACAGCTCCTCACCCAAAAAATTTTCCCTTCACTTTCAGTTCACAGGAAAGCCATCAAATTACTCTTGAGTTTTATTGGGGTTCGACAACCTTTGGAAAAGGAAAATCTTTTCTCCCTTTGCTAGAGAACAGTTTTTACTGTGTAACTGCAAGATCCTACCTAGAGAACCCCAATTCTCCCAGAGCAGAGGTCTGCCCCAGTTAGGCCAACTTCACTGGGTAAGTGTACAGGGCACGTGGAAGCGGTACAAGCAAGCCTGCACTGCCAAGCAGGACAGACCTGCACCCCTTACTACCCACCACATCTCACTTTGTCAGAGGTGCCTCCATCACAGCATGGAGCTTCAAATATTCATATTTCTCACTGTGGTCTTTCCTGCATCACCTACAGAATATGCTGTGAATCTCCTCCACTCTTAGAGGGACATCAGCACTTCTGACATGTCCAGGGTAGACAGTGGAAGCATATGGAAAAAGACCCACAGACCTGTGCAGAGACCAGGCTTGGCCATCTGCTCTGTCACCTTAAGCAGCTCAAAATTGCTACTGTTTTGCAAGCTCTTCCTCCTCCTTTTCCATTCTGAGCTTTGTTTACAGACTATGGAATGAGATGCTTCTATACAGGAATCCACCCTGGAGCACAGAATTAGGACTTCATTTCCACCCCGACAGGAAGATCAGAGGGTCTCCACAGTTACTTTTTACTGCATCTCTCAAGGACAGGAGGGTGCTCAGTACCAAAATGACTCAGGACAAAGATGAAAATGAAACAACAGTATGGCCCACTGGGCTGTAAGGATGATTTCAGCTATAAATACACAGTAGTTCATTTCCTCTTCACCAAGGAGCTTGTCTGGCTGCTCTTTACCTCAGCAGGTCTGAAGTCATCCAAGGACCATTGATCCACCCCAGAGTGGCCATCATCCAAGCCTAACTCACCAGTAATTCATCTAACTCCGACCAATGCCAGTAACATACAAGTCACCATCTGTTGGCATCTCATCGGGTAAGAGGGAGCCTTTGGTGTGGTCCCTGGACAAGCCCATAAGTCATTGGCCACATCCCCTCCTTCCACAGTTAGGAAGGAAGGCTGGGTATCTTGAGCTGATCCCAGCTATCCATACACCTCATTTAGGTGCTGGCTGCCTACAGCAAGATGGTCAGAAGCATCCTCAGATGCACCTTAATATCTTTAATGGTCCAGCTGCTGTCCAGAGGTGCCCTGCTCCATGGATGGGATAGAATTATTCTTTCATCAAGTGTTTCCATTACATAAATCTAGGTGTGTGGCAGAAACAGTCCTGTAGGCAAAGGTTGCCAGCCAGCAAAAACTAATTGCTGCCTGGAGGCTAAAAAACCCCCAACCAACCAACCAAATAGATGCCCTCCTCTTTGTTGTGTTCAGAGCTTCCCTTTCCTGGTAGGAGAGTGGGGAGCAGGCCCAAAGGATCTTTGCAGCCTCAACATCACACCTGTTAGGGGATTACTTGTATCATGCTCCCTTTGAACACTTCCAGTTTCTTGTTCCCAGTCCTAGCTGGAAGGTAACACAGGACACATCAGCTCTACACCATGACTCTACCACCAACCTCTCCTTTTAGCTTACTGAACACCCTTTGCTCAATTTTTCTTATAGACATCTCCCACCCTGATAGAAATAGATATCCTCCTTTACCCCAAAGCTGCATTTGCTGCATGCTGCATTTAGACTGTTCTCTTCCAGCAGCATTGCTGGTTCTCCCCACCATCAGCAAGACTTCCTGGGTGCAGACCTAGGACCACTGGTGTCTGCAGCAACCTCACACATCTCATTCTGCTTGTGTGTGGGAGCCCCACTGCTCATAGAGCAAAAGCAGCACTGCTTGAGGTATTTGAGTTGTTACCACACAACAGGATTAGTTTTAATCCAGGCTGTCTAAGGTACCAAGCTGTCAGCATAGCCCACATGTTACTGCCAGGCAGCCTTATTTACTGTCTTTTGGGGACTGTGTATGCACTGAGCAGGTAAGAAAAAAAAAAAGCTTAACCACAGCCAAACCAGCGGGTTCAGAGGGGTTGAGGAAAACCAAATATTTGAAAGCACTGCAAGTTGCAGTGGGTGACATGGTGGGGATAGAAAAAGTCAATAAAAACCTCCTAAGAGATATTCAAACAGTACCTCCAAAACCAAACCAAGGAATCTAGTTATCGGTGTCAAGTACAGAGAAGGGCAAGACATAGTAGGAAAGCATCTGAGTTGCACAGAAGTGCTCACTTTGAGGGTAAGAACAGGTTTTCAGAGACTGGGAACTAACCAGCAATTGCACCAGCTATGGGCAGGGCAAGGTGGCATCAGAGCAACCAGATGGGTCTAGTGGACATCCCAAGTCCTCTCTGCCATTCCCTCATCTGAACTACAAGAGAGTGTACAGCTGGAATCAGTCCCCCACTGCGCTGGGTCTTTGGTCCCTGGAGATACTGCTATTGCATTGCAGTAAACACTGCTACCATCAGTCAGATCCAGGAAGGTTCAAAGGCTTGCACTCCCGCTCAGAGCAAGGCACCTGACCACACGCTTCACCCTTTGAGGATGATCCTCAGACCTCTCCTTGCTTTTTCTCCCCAGCCCTGGCGGTGGAAAGGCTAGGCATGCTGAAGACAGGACAGCCCCTCAGGTTAGAGCTATTTTCAGCAGTTAATGCCTCAAGCATTAGCAGCCAGCTCCCTTGGCTGCATCAGGACATGGGGATATTTGTTATGGAAATTTCATACATCACAACAAGGCCAAAAGCAGCCTACACAGGTCCTCAGTTAAACTCAGCAGCTGGCACACAGCACATTCTCCTACAACTAAATTTGACCAGCAGAGTTCAACAGGCCACTAAACAGACACTTAAAAGCCTCCAAGCAACATGCCTTTCCATTTCCAGACACTGAATGAGTACAAAGCATCAAACTTAAACTAGTCAGTGACTGCAGCCACAGTCATACACAAGTCACCATCTAGATGGGCATCCAGAGAGGCCTTTTCAAGCAAGAACACCCTCTTTTTCTCCACGTTATTTCTTAATGCTCCTCTTCAGCATTTTACTTGCACACTGCCAAAACCATCTCTTAATGCAAATTCATAGAGTTAACTAAAAGAAATACTCTAAGGTAATACTTTAGAATTATTAGATACCACTACAATGCCAGGACACTGCAGCCATCCAGGGGTTCCCTCTAGGGAGCTGCTTATTGCCCTGGGAACAGGGGAGGGAAGACTGGAGCAGTTTGGAAGTGGGGCACAAAGCTGAATCAGGCTTCATCTGCATACTCTGACTCCAGCCAGCATCTCCCTTGCTCAGTCTGAAGAGGCCCAGCAGCACCTCCAAGACCTTGGGTATCCACCTCCAAAGTACTTTGCAGCTTAATCTCTGCTTTGCTCTCCTCCCTGCAGAAGTCCCCTACGGGGAGCACCTGTAGACACAGCCTGCTGCTACCCTGCTAGAGCAATGGTGCACAGAGCAGTTGTGGAGTTTGTTAGCTTTGAGTATGTGTAAGGCAACCATCATTCTCCAAAGCCTACTTGAACCAAGATGAAGAACAAACCTCTCCAATCTTTGATCTTAGGAGCCAAGCATCTTCAGAAGAGACAGCAGCCTTTTAAAAATGCAGTTTCCTGTGCTTAGAGGCAGTCCAAAGTGTCATCAAAAGCTGCTGAGCAAAGATGGAGGGACTTAAGCATATGGGAGCCTTTGACTCTCCACTAGCTACAGACCAGGTCATTCCTGGGGGCAGTGGTCTTTGGCTAAGAGCTCAGGCACAAGAGAGGCTGATCCCCAAATGGCCATCTCCTGGTTTTTGGAAATACAAAAGTAATTGATTTTTCTAAACAATTCTGGATGGCTGAATGCTTAAAATAGTAGCATACATCTAGATGCTTTCCCTTTTCTTTGTTTCTCCATTAGTGCAGCTATTGCAGTCACACAGAGAGAACCCCCCAGGGCCTTGGACACAGGTGTACCAACAGCAGAGCAGAGCCCAAACCAGAGGGTAACTGCAGAGGTTTGTATCACTTGCAGGGATGCAACCAAGAGTTGAAGGGTCAGAAAGGAAGCAGTTGCAACATTATTTTTTGCTTGAAGACCATGTAGGTAGGTGGGTACTGGCTATACTGGACAAAGACATAGCTGTTCTTTCCTGGTGGTTGGAGCAATAGCACTCACCACTGTCTGCCACATGGATTTGGTGCTTTCCTGCCCTTCCTCCTCTGCAGGACTGCAAGAGACACTTCTGCTCCTCAGGAGAATTGAGGAAAGCAACAGAAAGTCTGGTACAGCAATTAGACCAGAAAATGAATCATATTTCTGGAGCCTGTATCAAACTGTACAAAGTTTACTAGCGTCTTCCAAACTGTTTTGGAGGTTACTAACACCCACGACGAGGACAGCAGCGTTTTCCTTCCCTAGCCCCACAGCAGGATTGCACTGAACATGCCACTCAACTCCTACTTAACTTTTCCATTGTCGTCACTCTGACCAGAGACCTGCACCAACAGCAGTGCTCAGTGGATGAGGTATTTAATCCCCAATTTAAGAGCTAAATTCAAGCAACAGCAGAAACTTTTTTTTTTATTAATGAAAGCAAGATTTCCTCAGAGGAGTGAACTGTTTCTGTAGTCTAAGCCAGCCTTCATGAGGGGCCAGCTATAGCTCAAGGGAAGTTCATCACTGCTCTGCAAGGTTAAGCAAGCTGTCAATACACTCTAACACTTCCTTGCTTCTGCTCAACTGCAGACGTGGCATGTGAGGCTGAAGCTCTGCCCTGGGATGCCTCTAGTTGGGCTTTGAGTACTTGTTGCTCAAAAGCAGAAAAATGCCAGTCCCTGAACCAAGAATAGCTAGATTCCTCTGCTGTCTCATCTGAATGACTTTAGCAATCCGTGCTTGGCTCCTCAGCATTTTGAGAAAAACCCATTAGGGAAAAAAAGGTAGTTCCCACCAAATGCATGCTGTCAGGATGCTGAACCTGCTCTGAAGACCACTGCAGCCTTTAAAGCCACTCTCAGGTTTATTGAGAGCTGACCCTGCCACATCCCATCATGTCAACCCCTCTGTTGTCACCTCATTGCCAGTCTGTAGCTGCTTCTGCCGCCTCACAAACCCAACAGTCCCCTTCATCCTGTGCCCATTTACACCCACTTACACATGCTGAATGTGAACCTGCATAAGAATTCACAAGTCAGTGGGGTCTCCACTGTAATCCTAGTTAGCTCAGTTATCAGACCAGCTACTAAAAATACAAAAGGAATGACACTGCCTTTAGAACAGACTTAATGATTAAGGTCTTAAAGGTGGGAGTGTGATGGGTATGAATAGGATGTATTTTCTAAAGTAAGACTGAATTCAGCTTTATGTTAGACACAACGTAAAATAGGCAAAGGGTTAATTTTTCCCTTCCCTGAAGCCACAGAGCAGCACTGCTCTAGAAGCTGGCTCTACTCTTTCTGAAGAGAAGTGCTACCCTCTAGTGGGGCTGGCTGAGAAAGGCTTTTTTTTAAACTCCATCTCAATGCAGGAACTGAAGAGAGAGCCTGACTGTGGCATGCTTAAAATTGCTTGAGTTTTTTTGTTGTTTTTTTTTTTTTTTTTTTCCCCAAAAACTCAGCTGGCAACATCCCCCGTCCCCCCCAAGTCAATTGAGAATTCATTTTTGGGGCCAGGCTGTGGCCTGCTGATGCCTACTACAGCTCAAGGCAAATGCAAGAACAACTCCACGTTTTGAACTGAGAGGCTAGGAAAAAAAAAAAATGAAAAAATCTCTAAAAGCAGCCCACAAAAGTCACCACCACCACACCTAAACATCTTCATTCATCATACGCACATCCTGGGGTATATTATCCACCCAAGGAAACGTTCAGCCTTTCATCATCAACCTGCTACGCTCAAGCATGCTTAGCAAGGCAGCAGGCAGAGTTACCCGCGACCTGGTGATGTCCCAGCATTTAACACGCTGGTCACTACCATGCTCTGTGAGCTCTCTGAAGAAGGGATAACAGAAGCAGGCTGCTCACATATTTTATCCCCAAACAGTAGTCTCTGCGATCTTCTTCTCTCCATTCATAGCTGTGAGCAAACAAGCCACCTCAGTGCAGAGCGGTTGACACCTACCATATTCTCCAAAGACCAGGTACGTGTAGTTCTTATGCTGCACGATCCAGGAGACAACTTTCACACCAAGCCAGATCAGCAGCATCCCCAGCGTGGCATCGAGGATGAAATTAATAAGGTAGCTAAGAGCAGAGGAAAATTCAGGTTTCAGTTGTGTTCTTAAGACTTATTGGAAATCTTATTTCAATATGGGAATCCATAAAAAAAAATCCCCAAGATTTAAAAATCCCCACTTAATAGTCCAAGCTCACTTCCTTTTTCTTTTATTGGATTTTCCTATAGCCTTACCAGAAATTTCTTAGCTTAAAAGCCTGTTCAGCAGAGAAGGGAGCAGGCTCCACCAACTCTCTGGCATTGCTCATTTATTCATATAGCATTAAATACTTCCTGGGCTAGCCCTGCATAAGAGGTACTCAAAAAAGGAGGCTTTTCATTTACAGCATCTTTTATTCTTATTAGGATGAAATCCCAAGTTTCAGGGAAACAGAACCAAACTTTTCTGGAATTTCATACAAGGAAATGGAACCTTCTCAGACACCACAGCTGCTCTGCAAACTGTGCAAAAGAAGAGGCAAAAAAATCCATTTTACTGAGAAGCTGCAAGAGGCTCCTACGAGCAGAGACACAGACTGAGAGGCAGAAGGTCTTGGGAGAGGTGACGAGCTCTGGCTCAACAACAGGAATCCTGGGGTCCCCAAAAGCCTTCAGTTCAGGGTCCCTACTGCAGATCCAGGAGCTGAACCCATCCCTCCCAGGAGATTTGGGCTCAATGGGTTTTCTCTGCAGCTTTGGATGTTTAAGCCTCACTGGACAGAGCGCAGAGACCTTCTGGGGATTGCAGGATCCAAACTCTAATCCAGGGCTTGGTATTTTAATGAACTCCAGAGAAAAAAATATCACTCAGACTATGTTTTCTGGCCAGTTTTCCATTATTGGAATATCTTCTGCTAGATCAGGCCAGACTTCTACAGCATGAAGAAAATACCAAGCACAGAGCTACAGGAATGAACATTTCCTTTTCCAGAACTTGATACTGCCTCTGAATAAAGTCACTGAAAATAACAATCTGCTTTTGATATCCACTTTGAAAACATGACATTAAGTTTTTCTACATCCAAAAGCTCAGACTAACTTATTACAGTTTCCAACTGCTGAAATCAGAGTACTCCGATACAAACATGAGCCTCAAAGCCCAGGGACAGGGCTGTAGAGTTTTAAGCTGCCTGATTCAGGATGACAAGTCAAGCAGCACAGGGCAATGTAAAACACACCTTAAGGAGAAAAAAAAAAGTGCACAGTATAAGCACAAAAGGGTTTATTTTAAAACAGTGTCCGTTTTTTAAACAACAATAAATCATTTTAGAGGTTATATTTAGGTCCAGCCAAACTTGTGTCTTTTTAAAGAAACCTATGAAGGTGGAGCACTTTAATAAATAAAAAGGAGATGGACCAGGAGGTTTTCAGCAGCATTTTGAAGCCTAGAGGAGTTTCTCGAAACTGGATAAAGTTAATTCTGAAACTAAGTTTATAGCCGCAAAGTGGCTGGTCTGAAGTAAAGGTGGCACTTCTACATTAAGTCCAGAGTCTGGCTTAGAAAGCCCCCAACCAGGACTACAGGAATACATGTAGTAGAGGCAACTGAATATCCAAAAAAAAAAATCTTTACATTTTACAAATGCCTTCACCCACATAGTTTGGAAGGCATTCTCAATCCTGCTCTAAACCCAGCCAAATTGCAAAGTCTGGTGTGCAAACCAGTGGCATATTTAACAGTTACAATTGCATGGGACACCACTGCGTTATTTACTGCAGCTTTTTGCCAGTATATTTCAAGGTGCTTTTAATCATCCAAAAAGCATGGTTGCACTACTTCATCTCCATAGGACCAGCAGATTGCAAAGACCAGAAGACAACCTGGAGCCCAAAAATAAGCTCAGCACGGTTTATTCCCACATAGTACTTCAAATGGATCGGTTTCCATCACATAGCACATTTTCCAACAGGCTTGCTTCTTCCTTTTACATGTGTAGGACACAAATGCAAGCACCTTGTGTACTTACAGAGAGCAAGGGTCCTCTTCAGTGAGATCCGACAGAAAAATATTGGCAAAGTGGATGAAGAGGGCACCTATTGCTTGCTTGGAGGTATCATAAAACCTGGAGAAAAAAGGCAAAAAGATCTGTGCCCTGGGGCACCAGCAGCCCAGCAATCACACAAGTGAAGGCCCTGCATAGGTCTGCTTTCCTCCAAGATACATTCCTGAGACTTAAGAAGTTGTACATGGTGAAAAGGGGCAGTCTGGCCAACTCCAAATACTTAAAAAAAGATACCATTTCATCTTAGTGGTACCTTTTATTAGCAGCTTAGTCTTGCAGACCTGCTGCAGAGTTTTAGCCTGCAGCAAAGGGCAGTTCACCCTCCAGTGCCCAGCCCAGCCTCAGTTTCTCCAATCAGCAGTAGGTGCAGGGAAGGTGTTGAGCTTGTGCCCATCCACATGGAATTGGATTGAATTCCCAAGTTATTTTAGAGGAAGAACCAGACTGAGGAGACTGACAGGCCTTTATCACTAATGTTAGCTGGTAGCTCCATGCTGCCAAGGCAGTCTGATCCCGAACATACACCCACCTCTCAGCAGTCCATAAATCCTACAATACAGAAGTGCTTTGTAGAGGTGTTGGAAGCCGACAGCTATACCCAGCTACCTTACATCAACACAGCTAAACGTGTTGCCTGGTCTAGGCCTGATCTGGGTCAGGGGACACCAAAGTGATTAATTGAATTTAAGAACAACACTTGACCCTGTCTGGGAGACAGCCCATGTGCAGGTACACCAGTGGACTGAAGGGGACCACAACAGAATCACAGAATCGTCTAGGTTGGAAAGGACCTTGAAGATCATCCAGTCCAACCATTGACCTAACACTGACAGTTCCCAACTACACCAGATCCCTCAGCGCTATGTTGACCCTACTCCCCCCAGGGATGGGGACTCCACCACCTCCCTGGGCAGCCTATTCCAACGCCTAACAACCCGTTCTGTAAAGAAATACTTCCTAATATCTAGTCTAAACCTTCCCTGGTGCAACTTGAGGCCATTACCTCTTGTCTTATTGCTCATTACTTGGTTAAAGAGACTCATCCCCAGCTCTCTGCACCCTCCTTTCAGGTAGCTGTAGAGGGCCATGAGGTCTCCCCTCAGCCTCCTCTTCTCCAGACTAAACCCCCCCAGTTCCCTCAGCCGCCCCCCATCAGACCTGTGCTCCAGACTCTGCACCAGCTCCGTTGCCCTTCTCTGGACACGCTCGAGTCATCCAATGTCCTTTTTGTAGTGAGGGGCCCAAAACTGAACACAGTCATCGAGGTGCAGCCTCACCAGTGCCAAGTACAGGGGTAAGATCCCTTCCCTGTCCCTGCTGGCCACACTATTTCTGATGCAAGCCAGGATGCCATTGGCCTTCTTGGCCACAACCCTTCAGTTCAATCACCCACAGTAAAAACAAGCTTTTCTGGAAGAGTAGGCAGGGAATTTTACTTCTAGGGAACACCAGCTACTTTATGGAGGTCTCCTTGGGAAGCAGCAGCAGAGCATTTCATTTAATGACTACATACCATGTAGGATATTCAGAGGGCCTAGAAGATTGTTAGTATAAGAGGAAAATAATATTATATATACATGGTCTTTTCAAGCTTCAAATTAAAAATCTCACCATATCCTCCAGGGACGCCTCTCTTCCTTTGGTTCCTTAAATCGTTTTACTGCAAAGAAAATTAGAGAGGTTACATAAACCAGCAGAGCTGAACCAATATATGTGTGCAGTCTGCAACTGCAATGCAAATGCAGTCGAAAAGATCTGGAGGATGCTCAGCATCTGCCAGTCTAAAGGTGAGCAAAGCCAAAGGACTTGGCTCCAAACTAACCAGAGACAATGCACGCACCCACAGGTCAGAAGGATGAAGAGCAGAGGTGTTTGAGAGGCAGGTGTGTGCTTCTGGCATCCTTCAGCAGCAGGATTTTCATGCCATGGAAAGTGACCTAAGTCACTACCTACCAGTCCTAATAATTCTTCCAGGCAAATTGAAATTGTGGTATCAACAGTGAAACGATATGGCCCAAGAGTCTGTAAGCTTTTGAGTCACAGCAGCACAATAAAGCCATCTCCTCCTTGCAGCTAACAGGACCAGAGGACCTTCGAGGAAGCAAGACCTTGCACACACCTCCAGCATAAAGGTACCTACATTTAGTATACTAAGTGTGTGCCAACCTCCAAAACCCTGCAAGCGGGCACAGCTCCAAGCTTGCGCCAGGTAGTATTAAAACATTATTTCATTAGACAGTATTTTGCATGCCCACTGGCTACCACTGTGGAGCAGTAGTCTGAGACATGGCTTCAGTATCAGCAAGCACATGCCCTGAAAAAAGATATTTGAAGCAGCTCTTCCTTCCTTAAAAGCCTGAACAACCTGATCTAGTTGAAGATGTTCCTGCTCATTGCAGGGGGGTTGGACTAGACGACCTTTAAAGGTCCTTTCCAATCCAAACCTTTCTATGATTCTTCAAATTAAGTCCCTTTGGCCACAGAGGAGAGTCCTCCAGTGCTGTCTATCACAGTTGCTGCTCCGAGCTTTCTCTAGTTACTACCTGGAGACAACAGCAAGTTGGATTTTTACCTAGTTTTGCTCAGTGTGGGGTCTGAGCATTTCAGAAGCATCTCAAAGGCTCCCAGTTAGTTTGTCACAGATCTGATGCTTTCCTTAGGTTCAACCAGCTTCTTCCACACACGCAAATAAAAGCTGCTAATGGAAAAGTATCAAGTACCACGTCCCATGCAGAAGTCATTTTTGACTGTTTTGCTGTCACTCCAGCTAGGAGCCCATTTTAGAAAGCACCAGCTACCAGGCCTACTCTTCTCCATTTAAGCCCCCAGGCACCAATGCTCTGGAACAAGCAGACCTGGAAGAGGCTTTTCCACTATATTAGATTTATTAATTAGAACCCCAAAAATAAAGGGCATTCAGTGGCACTGTCTTTCTTTGTGGTAAGGTTGCTAACAGCTACATCTAGAGCTAGAGACATCACCATTAGAGCAGCTGCCCCAAGCACACTGCCTCCAAACCTCAGGCAGACACAGGGTGCTGGAACCACACTCCTCCTCACTGGTGCTAATGGGCTCAAGGGTGGACAGCAGGCTAAACCTGCCACAATCAGTTCCCAAACACGCTGCCAGCTTGAACAAGATTCAGAGTTTAAAATAATGAGCTATGTTTTTTTTTTTTTAATTTCCCTCAAAAATAAAAATAAATTAAAAAAAATAAAAAATCAGTGCATCTTCTCTTAACTCCTGACAGTCCAGTCGGGGATGGGAGCAGAGCGGCTGCTTGGTGGTGCCATCTAGCGAAACCAAGAGCCTGAAAGCAGGACACGAGTATGAATCAATGTGTAATGTACAACCTAAGAAACTACCCCAAGAGTACATGTTGTAAGCATTAATCACCAAATTCTTCTATACATCCCAATTATGCTTGATACCAGGCAGATCACTGCACAATGAGTACTGAAGAGTACACAGACTGCAGAAGCCCAAAGAGACCAGCAGTTAATCTATTTTATCATCACTAAATCTTCACCCTTGGGAGCCCTGCTAGCCTACTCTGCTCCTTTAAAAAGCAACCAAAAGCCAGAACAGACACACACCATCCCGCTTGTCGTAGCTATTCTTTCTTCATCCCCCCCCTCCAGCTACATGTAACCAGCCACTGCCTTCAAATTTACAATCAAAGGGACTTTTTTCACTGCTGACAGTTCTTGGCACACAAGGATGCTTCCCAGGGCAACTTCAGGATGTGAAGACAGGGACCCAGAGTGCCACAGATGAAAGCAGGGGCATCAGAGCCACATGCTTCTGCCTGCTCTCCAGTGGGGTAAGGAGATGCACTTTTGTAGACAGGAGTTTTCTTACTGCTTGTAGAAGGAACCAGGCATGACTAACACCTCTGCTCCATTTTAGATCACTAATACTGTTAAGGCCAGCACAATTTTAAACAACATGTTATCCAGCTCTTAGTCTTAGATACACATCTTGGTATTCAGATTTACACTCCACCTGCTGTTAGTCTTTCAGTTAATGAAACTCCAGAGAAGTTAACAGCTTCTTTCCAAGTAAAAACTGCCCTTTCAGAGCCAGGAACTGATCTAATCCAGGCACATCACAGTAGCTAGTCCTATGGGCATCCCAGAAAAATACTCACAGGGAATATGAATGACTCGGGGTATAACCTGAAACAAGCCTTTTTCCTCCCCTGCTCAGGGGGGGAATACACAGCTTTAACAGTACAACTCATACAAAGGCAAAGCCAGCACCAAAAGCAGAGTCAGCAGGAGGCTCAGTGAAGGCTGTGAAGAAGCACCAAAACATTAGCTGGATACAGCTGATTTCCCAGTAAAGGGCTCTGTGCTGTTCTGCACCTAGGCAGTAATGAACTGATCTGTTCAGGCCCGCTGTAGTTGAGCACTCTGCCTGCCAGCTGGAGCCCAAGGGACAGCCTGGGCTCACTCCCCTGGCAAATGCCTTCCTGGGCCAGCCTGGAAGGATGCAGGAATTTCCCTGACTGGAGCCTCGACATTTCAGAAGTACAACTTTGTACTCCTTTTACTGGCAAGGTGACAGGATGAGATACAAAAAGACAATCCCCCTAACCCCAGGACTTCAGTCAGGCATGTGCAGGGTTTTCGGTGCCACTCTCAAATCCACAGAGAACCAGCACTCCAATGACCCAATCCACTATTACCATTAACGAGTAGCAAAGCAGCAGTCATGTCAAGTTACACCAGGCATTGCTGCAGCAGTTTGTGCCCTATCTCTGCCCAGAAAAAAAAAAAAAGAGCCTGTTTTCCCTTACCCAGTCAAATCCCACCCCTGTACCCCTGCAGCAATGACTTCCATCAGCACAAACAAGATCTGTCACCACCAATGCCCTTCAAAGGGCCATCTGCATCTCACCCACCCACAAGCAAAAGACCCATGGGCCAACCAAGCTGTGTGAGTGGCCAGAAGTATTTAAACTGAACCAGCTTGCTCAGCTCATGAGGCAAAGAGCATAATGCTGCAGAGAAGCTGTTGGAAGGGTCTGTGGGCCACCAGGACTGCCAGCTGACCACTAGGCCCACTGCAAGAGCACCAGAGATGATTTTCATTATTGTCTTAATGAGAAGTGACATGTTATGTATCCACAGCCACTCAGGCTAGAAATACAGTAATTCAGTGTGATAAGATGACAAGTAAGAGGTAAGAAGTTAATGGTGTGGTGCCTTGTTGAACACAGCTTGTCATGCCTCATTAGATTTAAGAGAGTTATCCAAGACTGAGTAATTATCAGAGACAGTAAAACAGTTGTATTAAAGATAAAAGCTAGTATTATAGAGAAATAATTAACTGCTTAATAGGGCATTTACTGTGCAGAGCTGCAGCAGGCTGTCTCCAAATTAGACCAGAAATCCAGCCAAGATTACCAGGGTTTAAACAGGCAGCAGAGTTGTTCAGCAGCTGTGACCCAGAGGTTAAGGGTGATGCTAAATCCATGTAAAAGTAGCACCAGGTCTTTGAAAACTCATGGAGCTGATGAAGTCCTCTTTGAAGCAGCACTGCTTCTTTTGTGTTCAGGAAGCACAGTAGGGCTCTGGAGCAATGGGCTGAGCAGCAACTGCAAAGTGTCCCTCTTCTCCCTCAAGCCCTGCAGAGAGCCAAGCCATGGCATGCACAGCCACAGGCTCAGCTGACTGGGGCTGGAGAAAGGCTGAAGTCTCCTTTGTTCTTCTCAAAAATCTGTCTCCACTCACTAGGGTCAACTCAGTTTTCCACTGGCTATAGACATGGGCTTGCTACCATGGCTCAGACAGATCAGTCCACCCTTAAGTTTTATTTTAGCAAGACTTGTACATGCTTCTGCACACATGAAGGAGACAAGAAAGATGATATTTAAGTTCTACCACCTGTAGCCGATTAAAAATTTAGTTTAGTCCACACAGAGCTGCACAAGATGGGAGAGAACCCCCATCCAACTAGATTAAAAATGAGACTAGCATGTACTGGGTCCACACCAGAAGACAACAGGTATTTGTCTAAACAACAGTGCTACCAGCCACACTGATTATTTTAACTCTGCTTCCCTTCTTGGCTTTGTCCATTTGTAAAGTGAGCTGGCTTTGCAAGGAAGCAATGTCACTGCACATCTCTATAGCTAAGTGATCTTCCCAAACTACCAGATACCTGCAAGCCTAGTGAGGGCAGCGGTCTGGACCACATCACAGGCCAGGAAAGCACAGGTCTCCCAGCTTTCTGGCATGCTTTTTTTTTGCTCACGGACCCACACACTAGTCACTGCTTTTTAAGTCTTTGCAGGCATGCTACACACACTGAGTAAGGACTGCCAATCTCACTTCATGCCTCTTCACCACTAAACAGGAAAACAGCCCTAGTAACATACAAAGCAAGTAAAATTCACGTGAACCTTTAGATCTAACAACCCCCCTCCCCAAAATCTTTCTAAAGGGAAGAAAACACCAGTGGAAGTACAGGCAAGCTTTCAGACAAATCTTTGAAGTCTAGAAGCACCAGTGAACCTCCAAGCTGAATGTGGGTTGGGAACAACTGCTCCAGGGTTAACTTCAAGCAAGGAAGCTTGAGAAATCAGCCTCAACTCACATTTCCATTGGTGGTGTAAAGTCTGGATGTTTGCAGCATGTTTAAGGTGAGTCCTGGGTAGTGTCGATGGCCTACTGAGTTGCCCCTTTCATCACGGAGCAGAGCTATTTGTGTTCTGAAGAGCAGCAAATTTGGGAGTTGTGTCAAGTCAGCTACCTCTGACAGCACAAAACCACCCAGCAGTGCGTGCTGCTGCTGCAGAGACACCACAGGCTGATAGGAGATGCTGGATGAAACACACCTGAACACACCATGTTCATGGCTGAGGGTCCTTGTCCCAGAGCAGGATGTTATAGCAAGCACCATGAAAAAACAAGCTGCTGAACAGAAGAAGATGGAGACTGCTTGTCCAGATTCTTCCTGCAGGACCTAACCCTGCACTGAACCCATTTCAATCTGATCCTGAATGATTCCATTTAAATTTCAACTTACTGTTGACATCCACCTAACTCTACTGTTAAATGGTTCACACTGTAGAAATGCATTTCCTTCAGAAAGGCTTCAAAGACAGTCCCTCAAGAACAAAAGGAAGCCTCACGAAGTCCCAAGCTGAAGCATACAGGCTGCTCCAAGGTGCACAGCCATGCTGCGGCGTGGAGGTGAATTGCTGTGTGACCATTTAGACTTGCCACGTGGTCCAAAGCATCCCAGGAAAGGCCGGGCAGGTGGGAAGAAGACACTCCTAGAAAAGTCAGGAGAAGGGGACCCAGGTCTATCCCATTAAACAGGAGTAAAGCATCACTGAGATGACAGCCTGCCTTCTCAAGTTGCTGTCCTCATAAGTTCCCACTCTCCCCCTGCTTGGCTCCAGTTACTGCAGACAAAGCACCACGAAGTTAAACCAAGAGGGAAGGAAGATGACTGACAATTTGAGAGACATACCCTGCCCATGGCTGAGAAAGGGCAGGGCAGGAAACAAAATACTCCCAGGCCCTTCCTCTTCAACCAAGGACAATAAAGATCAGATACACTTGAAATTCTCTCAGGACCACCAAGCTGGGTGGAAGTTGGACATCGTAAGAAGAACCTGTGAAGTGTGGGGGGGAAAAAAAAAAGAGAGTGTTTGGGAGCAGTCATTATAGATCTAAGTAGTCAGAAAACTGGAAGATACAAGTTCAATGACAGCTATCCTCACTTTTTCCCCAGAATCATAAGAGGTAGACATTTATTGCGGTGTTTTCTTGATGGAGTAGAAAGGGGACAGCTTTGCCTGCCCTAGGCACATATAGTTCCTTGAAGTCACCCAAGTCTGCAGCAATGCTGCCCCACAGTCTACTTTTATTTTTAAACAAATTCCCTGATTATTATAATCAAGACAAACACAGCACCGATCACCTAATTCCCTCAGGCTGTTCCTCACCACATTTATGGTAGAACATTCCCATGTGCAACGTCCTCCCTTGCACCCATTGACCCTACATTGCATTCAGACAACTCTGCTGCAGATGTGTGCATCAGCACAGGTGCCTTTTACCCCTCTTGGAAATAAAAACTCTAATTTAGGCAGGATTAGCTGCAGCAGTAACTAGCTGCTGATTAGCAAAACAGACTACTAAGGTTTCTACAAAATTAAAGGGGAAACTTATTTCCCTAGGAGAAGCTTAGGTATGCTTGTCTGAGAGTCAGACCACCTCCTTGATAAATCTTACCAAGTCTACCAAAGGATTCAAAAGTTGCTGTTTGGAAGGGAGGTGTCAACTCAGACAAAGCTTTTAGGACTCGATTAACAGGAGATGCAAACCTCACTCCAGCAAGCTCAGCAACAGGCCCCCAAGGATGAATACTGAAAATGAACCTGATATTAGAAGTACTCAGAGAACATGCTGCAGCATTAATACTTAATATTGTGAATGGTCCAGCAAAAGTAAAGGCTGCAATGCCCACAGCTGGTTATGCTGTCACCTGCTTTTAAGAGTGGGGCTAGCCAAACTGCCTACTGTAAAGCCACAAAGCCACCTCTGGGGCAAGAAGTTCAGTACTTTATTTCTGGCCTTTGCAGAAGAGGACTCAGAGCTACTGTACCAGGGAGGAAACAGAAGCTCTTCCCCTGCCCAACCTCTGTGTTATTTATAGGCAGTATAGTCTCCAATAACACATTTCAACCTGTTTTGAAGGACACACCCTTTCCCAGGATTTTTCCAAGCCCCAGGCAGGAAAGAAGCCAACATGCAGGATACAGAGGCCAAAACCCTGGGGTCTGCACTATTCTTAGCCTGAGCATGCAGCTACTCAGACAGCTCGACCCAAGACACAATGGGAGGAAGCAGCAGCCACTGTTTGCAGAGAGCAGCCAACACGCTGCTTGTGAGATAAGTGCACACCCGAGCTGGAAAGGCTCAAAACATAAACCCTCCATCAGTTCAGGGAGCAGCAGAAGTCCTAGCAGTGCTTTAAGGAGAGATTGCTACTGATCTACATGCTCTAGTCTGCATTAGACATATTTAGTCACAGAATCACAGAATCATTCAGGTTGGAAAAGGCCCTTGGGATCATCAAGTCCAGCCATCAGCCCTACTCTACAAAGTTCTCCCCTACACCACATCCCCCAACATCTCATCTAAACGACCCTTAAACACACCCAGGGATGGTGACTCCACCCCCTCCCTAGGAAAAATTTTTTCCTCGTGTCCAGTCTGAACCTCCCCTGTTGGAGTTTAAAGCCGTTCCCTCTTGTTCTGTCACTAATCACCTGTGAGAAGAGACCAGCACCAACCTCTCTACAATGTCCTTTCAGGTAGGTGTAGAGAGTGATGAGGTCTCCCCTCAGCCTTCTCCTCCTCAAACTGAACAGTCCCAGCTCCTTCAATCACTCCTCACAGGATTTATTCTCCAGGCCCTTCACCAGCTTCATTGCCCTCCTCTGCACTCGCTCCAGCACCTCAATATCTCTCTTGTATTGAGGTGCCCAAAACTGGACACAATACTCCAGGTGTGGCCTCACCAGTGCAGAGTCATTCCTCCCAAATACCCTTTTACCAATGCTTCAAGCATGTAAGCACCTGTAGCAAAAGTAACTGGCAGAGGGGATATTTTAAGGAAGGAATAGGGATGGAGGGTATGTTGTAAGTTATCTCTGGGTCTGCACGACATGAGGCAGCAGGGAAGTATAGAGATCGAACTAGCTCCTACTGCTGGGCTATTCCACAGCATCTTTCAGATACTAAGAGTTTATTCTGGGCCAGAGTGCTCTCACTTGCAAGAGGAGCACATGTGGACAGCAGGCACTCAGGGAGCTGCTGGTGGAGCAATGGCCCTGTGCGAAGTCCTGCATGGCACTGCACGCTGGAGCTCCCAGGCTGATGCAGGTGGACCACAAGAAATAATTCTGCTTTTTCCTAACAAAAAAAAAAAAGACAGACTTGAACATCTTTCCTCCCCAAGATCCCACCTAACTGCTGCTCCTCTCCCCCTTCTTGTGTAGTTGCTGACACTGTTCAGCCCATCTGTTCCCATCCCTTATACAAATCCAGAGTCATCCACAGGTCTAGTGCAGGGGAAGCTCTGGTACCCACAGAGCAGCACCACCTTCCCATTGTCCACCCTGAAGAGACATATCAAGAGCCTCAGCTGGAACACTCATCCATCTGGGGACTCAGACTGCCTAAATGAAGGCCACATAGTACTTAGGCTAGAGCCTAAAACTGACAACTGTGCCGGTGTGTCTTACTTCTACACCAATTTTTACAGCTGTCACTATAGCCAACCGGTCATAAACTGTAGCTTTGCGACAACAAGCATTAGACATGCTTTGCACATTGAAAACAGATCATATTAGTTGATGACACATTAGGTTTTACAGGAGTCCTGGATTGGGGCTGGGCTCCAGCTCAAATGCAGAGTGTTTTACCTAACTCTGTCCTGGGGTAGGCAGTAGTGACCTCTCCATATAAAGCATCACTGTATTTCAGGTCAGTCCCTTGAAAAATGGGTTTTCAACAGGGAATACTGTATCTTAAGACAATAAGATCCGAGATCATTAAGAGAACACCCGAAGAATGAAGTGATGCAACTGGGCTGGTAGTTATCATTAAAGTCTATTTGACATACAGTTTTCTCACAAATGCTATTAAAAAACAGCTGGAAATTTAACAGAGAACTCCCTAAAGCTTTACTTGCTCCACCTCTTAATTACAGAAGACTAGTTTCCCTGTAAAGTTTCTTGTACAGAGTTAAAAGTCACCTATAATATCAAGCGTTCACCACATGTTGCAGAACCAATTCAACAAGGTGCTTTGCAGCCCCTGGGTTACAGATAACTTTTCATGCAGTTCTAGTTTGCCAGCTCATTTCTCAGCTCACTCAACCCATTTCTTCTTTCAGAAACCAGGACCTCACAGTCCCCACTTAGCATGCAGCTTCCACTGCTCGATTTAGCTGTTCAAAAGGTGACTTGCAAGAAGAGGTCAACGTAATCAACAGCTGAAATTCAAAAGCTTTGTAGAAAGCAGCGTGCAGCTTAATGAAGCACATCAAGTGCTGCCCAGACCTTCCAGCCTACAAAGCGCAACATGCGTTTTCAAGCTCAGTCAGTTTTCAGATGTACTGAAGCAGAAGAAAAACGTCTTGAGAGTCCTGCCATAGGTAGCTTTTTTGCTTAACCCACAAACCTACATGTAAATTGACTACTGCAGCCCGCTAAGCCCCATGCTTCACACCTCTAGATGCAGTTAACCTTAGTGGTTTTGTTTTCCCCTAGCGGGAAAAGGCATCTGCAGCAGTGAAGTTCCCATTTAAATATACATGTGTGTGAATAATCAAAAAAAAAAAAAAAAAAAATCACACACAGTTACACATTTGCATTAGAAGAAGCAAAGTCAGCAGAGTCCATCTTGAGCACAGTAAGCCTGTAGTGCTTTCGCATCCTGGGCAAATTTATTTCAAAACAGAATGGAAGTCTGGACAGATCAAGCGATCTATCATTTATTTCTTCTCTTTCTGACATGCACTCACACTTCCACACACCCTTATGAGAGATTTTCAGGGTAAAATCCAAAACACCACATAGAAAGCACTCAGGATAGTTTTGAAGCACAGAAACAGTGCTGCAATTCAAAGTATGTATAGCAACAAGACTGAACTTAGCACTGGGGCAGGATCATCGAATGGTTTCGGTTGGAAAGGACCTTTAAAGGTCATCTAGTCCAACCCCCCTGCAAAGAGCAGGGACATTTTCAACTAGATCAGGGTGCTCAGAGCCCTGTCCTGCCTGGCCTTGAATGTTTCCAAGGATGGGGCATCTACCACCTCTCTGGGCAACCTGGGCCAGTGATTCACCACCCTCATCATAAAAAATTTCTTCCTTCTATCTAGTCTGAATCTATCCTCCTTTAGTTTAAAATCCTTACCCCTTGGCCTATCACTACAGGGCCTACTAAAAAGTCATAAAAGGTTGTTTAAGTTTGATTTATCTGATGGAGATGAATACCATGGCTTCTGCTAGTCCCTCTCAAAGTTCAGGTACTTCCATACACTAGGATATTGTTTGACATTTTCACTAACCAATTGCCCACCATCCTGGATGAAAATGCACTGGAAGGTCAGCTGGTAAGTTCACAGGGTCCAGGAAAACACCAGCAATGGGGTGGTACTTCTATTCTCTGCCACAAATTTTCAACCCCAGTCAAGAGCCACCACTTCTTTTGCAGTCAGTCTGGCAAATTCCTATTCCATGGTCCTGCCTCAGGACAAGCTACTTGGACCAGAGTAGAAAACATCACCCTGCTTGCTAACAGCACACCCCCATCACCAAGGCGTGCCTGGGGGGTCAGCATCAGGGTCATTGCAGAAAACAGCTCTGCCTTCTTAGGCTAAGCTTAAGGCAGAATGTGCTGGAAGAATGCATCCAGCAGTGATGTGGAAGAGGAGCATAAAGGGACCATGCTGGTGCCACATTAGGCAGGATGAACACATGTTCAGAAGTCAAGCTGAAAACCAGGTTACACTGTGTGAAGAGTGCTACGGAGCTCTGTCCAGCTCTCCCTGCCTTGCAGTATGAACTCTCTCCAAGAGTTAAATTTATTTTGACACCTGCAGCACAAGTGCTGCTAAACCTCATTCAGGAGCTCAGAGGGCTGCCAGGACTGTTTCAGGAAAAGAGGAAGTTGGAAGAGAAATAAATGTTCTTAGATGTCCTCCATGCTGTTTGTGGTTGTGTAGAAAACAAGTATACCAGCTCCAGGGAAAGCTTTCTCCATTCACAATGGATTAAAAGATAATTTCACTCCCAAAATCTGTTTCTCTTGCACTCCAGTTAATCCACAAGAGCTCCTATGGCTAAAATTTCTACACAAGACTTCCCATTTTGCTGTCCAGGTTGCAAATCTGGACAAGTTTTGCTAGTCTACAACCCCTTCCTCAAAAATTTTTTTAAAACTTAAATAGCAGCAACTGCGGAGACCCAACTCCCAAATCACACCCAGCATCAGCAGCGGAGATACCTGCAACATGCTTTCTCCACTCAACTGAGTGATGATCAAGGCAGAGCATTAAAAACTACTTCAGATGGGACAGCCCAATTATCCACACTCCTTCATGTCACAACCTCCCTAAGGGCAACTTCTTGTACAGGAAAGTGGATTGCCACACACACACACTAAAGCTAGGCTTTACTGCCTCTTCTTTCAAGTGTTTGTGTCTTAGTTCTTGTAGAAAGTATCCTTATAACCAAAGTGCCTCCAAAGCTACCACAGGCAGTTGAGAAGGACAACAACTCATTTTCATTTGATTACCAAATGGGCAAAGGTGCAACCCGAGCAAGCCCTGGACCATACTGGAGTTAGGGTTGACTACAACCTTACAGACCTTCTTGTGGAAAAGCAAGAGAGTGCTTTCAGGCTCAGAGGAACTCTGCCATCACTGTTGCTCATGGTAGTTAGCCAGACTAATATGGCCATCATTTACTTCCGGGTCCTGTTTTCACCACATGAAGGACCCAGTTCCTGTACCCCACAGCAATGGGCAGCAATCATCCCACTCATCCCATTACAGGGAAACAGGTATTCCCTCTGCTGCCCAAGAACTTGTGCTCTCAGTTGACTTTTTTTTAGCCTTTGCAACAGGCTTATCTGGCCTCAAGAAGCCCAGCGGGCTGTTGCAATAACATGTGAAACCATAGATGACAGCTCCATTTTGCCACTAAATTCTCTTCTAGAATTGCACACGATAGCTGTGCTTCCTACAACCCAGATACACACTCGACACAGAGCATCGATTCAGACAGTCATGCAAGACCGACTTCCTTCTCCGTTGGGTTCTCCTACCAGGTTGGCAGGAGATAAGTCTTTCACAGCCCCAAGAGACAGAAATTCAAAGACACAACTTTTTATATTTTGAAATATTAAAAAAACCCCAAAATTTAAATATAAATTTATCCTTCCTGCAGTGGGCTATACCTGGGACCAATATCGTTGATGTATATAATCTGTGAGCACATTCCATATGCACCTGCAAAACTTTGCAGAACACCACATTATTGTGAGCCTGAGCTCCTCTAGATGTTTTCAAGTGCTGTGAACAGTATCCGCACAATTTGGAAATCTATTCAAATTCAGGTGCTCCTATAGCTGAGCTGAACGGGTACTTTAAAAGTAGAAGGAACGCAAAAGGCATCAGCTTGGGTTCAGACAGGAGCAGAATTTCCCACATTGACCTGCAAGATCAAGCAGGCTGGTCTACAACATCCCAGTAAAGCAGAAATCCCAGACATACAGATGACAGAAATACACACCCAGGAATGTCACAGTACTGAAGGAAGAAGTATCAAAGAAGAGCTGACTCCAGTGACAGTAGTGCCCCAAGATCTAGATGAGGTAGTCAGCCAGCTGGGACTGCCCAACTTGCTGGTGGGCTGGATGAAGATGCAAATTAAAGTTCCCAGGAACCTTTTTGACTCTGCACACACCCCACAAGGATCCCATACCTCCCAGCTGCTGGCACCTTTTCCTCCCCAGGAGAGGCTGCCAACTGAACTGGCCACGTGAATAGCCCAGAAGCTGCTTCAAAGCAAGTTACTACCTAACATAAAGTCCTTGGTAAGCCCACTACAACCACCATGGCTTAAAGTCTGCCTATGAACAGCCCCAACAGCAGATCTGACAAAGTCTCCAGCTGCAAGCACGTGAATGGGGCACAGATAAGAAACATCTGGGGTGAATTAGGGACCACCAGCCCAGGGGAGGTGCTGTGGTTGAGATCCCAAGGCTGTAAACACATCTGCTTCTGGGGTCCCAGCCAGCAGTTCCCTTCACAGCTTTAGTCATCAAGCAGATTCACAATGAAACCGCCTAGGATCAGCTTTCGTCTTCTCCTCATTAACCAAGAGGTTGTTAACGTTCAAGGAAACATTAGCCCTTGCACCAGGGGGAGGACAACAGTTAGCCCAGGGTTGATGATTTGCTAGCAGGGGTTCTGTAGCCTTCATCCACAGGAGTATTTTGCTATGATTAACTGACATCCTTGATTTTATGGGACACCCCATGGAGTTTATGGGGCAATTAACCCATATGTGCACATCACCAAGGGGAACAGACACACAAAATTGATCTATTCTTACTGACAATGGTTGGTGAAACACAAGCAGTGAAGTGTTGCAACTGGGTTGCTCCAGCTGGAAAAAGCTATCAGTTATCCCAGGAAGAACTTGTTGCCGTTTTCCCTGGCAGCTTGGTATTAACCACAGCGCTGGAGCCTTTGAAAGTGGTTTCCAGAAGGCAGACAGGGACAAGCAAGCCTCAAAATCTGCAGCTACTTAGCCAGAAAACTTGGGAAGTTTTAGCTCACCATCACTGCAGGCTTTTAAAGAGGGAAAACAGATCAAGTTCTGGCACGTTATTCAGCTTGTGTTAAACAACTTAACCCAAAAGAAGAGCAACGCAGACGTCGCTCTCGGTAGAACGCAGCTGCAGCACAAAACAACGCTAAATTTTCTCATTAATAAACTTTCATTATTAGTGCTCCTCACCGTTTCTCACTACTACCCCTTCACAGTAATCAGCAAAACATATTTCCCTCAGTAACCTCCTTTCCCAGCCTCTGAAGCTCTAAAACTTTTAAAGTTTAAGCAAAGTTAAACAGAACAACGCAATTAAGGGCACCATCACTAATCGAGCAACCCTGTATACCCGCAACCGCTCGCTTCCTCCTCGTGAATCATCGCGTTACACCGTTAGTTTTCACGCTTCATTAAAACTTTCTAAGCGCGGCTCAGCGCTGGCTCACACAAGCGGAGCCCGTTTTGATAATTCCAGCCGCAAATTCAGGCGCTCCGCTGCCACCAGCTCGCAAGGAGTTTAAGAACCACCGCCCGTCCCTCCGCCCTAAACCCTACAGGTAGAAAACCCCAAAGCCTGGTGCTGGCTACAAAGAAAGGGGAGGCCCCGCGGTACTTACGCATGAGGGTGCTGAAGGCGCAGAGGGCGAGCAGCGCCTGCAGCAACACGCCGAAGCGACCCAGCAGCGCGCCGCTGCCGCAGCGCTGCGCCGGGCGGGGGGCGGCCATGGGGAGCGCGGAGCGACGCGGAGAGACGCGGAAAGGAGCGGAGAGGTGCGGAGCGGAGCGGCCCCGCCGCGCACAAAAGCGGCGCCGAGCCGCCACCGCCCCCCCCTCCCGCCCCCGGGGGCGGTGGCTACAGCCGGGGGCGGGGGAGGGCGGGGCGGGGGTGGGGATGGGGATGGGAAAAGGGACGGAGATGGGAATGGGGATAGGGATGGAGATGGGGATCCAGAGGGGGATGGGGACAGGGCTGGGGCTGGGGATGGACATGGGGAAAGGGGATGGAGATGGAGAAGGGGACGGGAATGGGGACAGGGACAGGGATGGGGATGGAGATGGGGACAGGGAGGGAGGTGGAGATGGGGATGGGGACAGGGATGGGGTTGTGGACGGAGATGGGGATGGACATGGGGATGGACATGGGGAAAGGGGATGGAGATGGAGAGGGGAACGGGGATGGGGATGGGAATGAGAATGGGGATGGGGACAGGGACAGGGATGGGGACAGAGATGGGAATAGGGAGGGAGGTGGGGATGGAGATGGAGATGGGGATGGGAATGAGAATGGGGATGGGGACAGGGACAGGGATGGGGATGGAGATGGGGACGGAGATGGGGATAGGGAGGGAGGTGGGGATGGAGATGGGGATGGGGACAGGGATGGGGATGGAGAGGGGGACAGAGGTGGGAATGGAGATGGGCATGGAGATGGAGATGCGGATGTGGATGGAGATGCAGATGTGGATGGGGACAGAGATAGGGACAGGGATGGGGAGAGAGATGGAGATGGGGATTGGGACAGGGATGGAGATGGGCATGGAGATGGGGATGGAGACAGGGATGGACATGGGAGAGGGGATGGAGATGGAGAGGGGGACGAGGATGGGGATGGTGACAGGGATGGGGATGAGAAAGGGGATGGGGACAGGGAAAGGGATGGCAATGGAGATAGGGATGGAGATGGGGACAGGGAGGGAGGTGGGGATTGAGATGGAGATGTGGGTGTGGACGGGGATGTGGATGGGGACAGAGATGGGGATGGGGACTAAGATGGGGACAGGGATGGAGGTGGAGATGGGGATCAGGGGTCCTGGTGGAGACTGGTTTGCCAGGTTGGGGAAGTTGTGGTGAGGTTTGGGGTGCTGGGTTGGGGGAGTCCTAGTGGGGATAGGGTAGCTGGGCTGGGTGGGTGAGGGTTCTGCTGGGGTTTGGGATGCTGAGCTGAGGGAGTCCCAGAGGTGTTTGGTGTGTCAGGATGGGGAGAGCCCAGTCGGGTTTAGGGTGCTGGGTTGGGGGAGTCTCAGTAAGGTTTGAGGTGCTGGGCTGGAAGATTCTGACATGGATTGGGGTGTCAGGTTGGAAAGGTCCCTGTGGGGTTTGGGGTGCTGGGTTGCAGGGGTCCTGGTGGGGTTTGGGTACTAGGCTGGGGTAGGGGGACCCAGCAGAGTTTGGGGTACCAGGTGGAGATGGTCCTGGCAGGTTTGATGTGCTGGGTTAGGGGGAATCCTGGTGGAGTTTTGGGTACCAGTCTGGGGAGGGTAGGAAGGTTGCCAGGGTGACTGGGGGTACTGGGCTGGGGAAGATAGAGCGAGTCCCAGCAGGGCTTGTGGGAACTGGGGAGGGGGGGTGCATGAAATCATCCTAGCAGGGCTTTGGGGGTGCTGGTCTGGGAGCATGGGGGTGTACAGCAGGGTCAGGGGTGCAGGCATAGTGTGAAGATAAAGATTGTCCCAATAAGGCTTTGGGCTTATTGGACTGGGAGAGGAGGGGGATGGTGCTAGTCAGGGATTTGGTGGTGCTGGGCTGGGAGAGCAGGGAGTCAGCCCTGGAGGGGGGGTTGAGGGTGCTGGGCTGGGGGCGCCCAGAATGCTGAGGGCTGCAGCACTTGCCCTGGTTGGAGAGGCTGAGGGAGCTGGAGAAGAGACAGCTTTGGGGACAGCCCATAGCAGCCTGCTGATCCCTTTGAGAAGGACATCGGGAAGACAGAGCCAGATGCTTCCCAGTGGTGTGTGGTGGGAGGACAAGGAACAACGGGCATCAATGGAAACACAAGAGGATCTGGTTGGATGTAAGGAAAAGCTGTTTTCTCCAGGACAGCAGTGACACAGGCTGCCCCATGATGCTGAACAGGCTCTGTCCTTGGAGGTTTTCAAGACCAGATTAAACCTTGAGCATCCTGGTCTGATCTCAGAACTCACCCTGATTTAAGAAGGAGGTTGGACCAGACACCTCCCCAGGTCCTTTCCAACACAAATTATCCTATGGCCCTATTCTTGTGGTCTGTGGCAAGATGATCTGAGACATTGCAGGGTCTGCTGATGGAGTCAGGATCTCAAACTGCAGCCTCAAACCTGGTTTTTTTGCTAGTCTGTGTAATACTGGTCCCATTCCCCTTTACAGCCTCCTCCCCAGAGGGTAGGTTTCATTTTCTCTCTTTTTTCAGTATACCTGAGACCATCTTTAAGGAGCACTGAGGTCACGCGCTTGAGTTTTCCTCCCTGACTTTGAGAGACAGAAGCTTGCATTTAGTTATAAAGCCAAAGAGGCTGCAAATCTCATCATATCATATGACTCTGAGCAATGGCCTCAAAAACAACGGTAAATGTTACGAGACAAGAAAATCATGGGAGCTGGCCTGCTTCCCACGTAGGTCTTGTTTACAACACAGGAGGGAATTGGGTTATGTAGGGGCTTGGGAATCCCCTGTCCTGGTGAGGTCAGCAGTGCCAGGCAGTTCGGGCAGAGGTTAGACAAGCTGGCTGGAAGCTTGTCCCTCCTCCTGTTGCTGCCTGCACTGAATTTTCCCAGCCCCTCAACTGAGCCAGCGCATCCCCTGATACCAACGTGCTGACTCCACATTGCTGAAATAACCCCCGTCAGAAATAGTCCCTCCTTTTTTTCAAGGATTAATTGAATTTTGGGTTGATAGTTGTTCATTTAGCTCTCCGATTTTAATCACGGTTTAATCATGAGTTCAGTCAGCAAGCTGGAAGTTTGATCTTGCTAACTCATTTTCAGCTGATTTTATATGTGTAATTGTTAGTTTCATAAAAAGGCTCATTCCCCTGAGTTGGTAAATCTGATTGTTTCTTGCAATCCCTTGCCTTTATATTAAATTCTAACTCAAATATTAAAGTTGATACTCTTGTATAAGCCAGTGGAACACACCATATGTGGAAGCATCTATTAGGCAAATGCATATCTTAACACAGATTTACTCAGGCTCTAACATTTTGTGTTTTCTCAGATTTCCTAGGCTGCTGCTAAAGAACCATTTTCAAGAATTGGTTGCTGGATGATAATTTTTCACCTGGGAATTGCCTCAGACTCTATTTGCCCAGGTATGGCACAGCAATTGGCGAACACATGGAAAAAAATGACATTTAAACTAGATCAGTGTTTCTTAAACAAAATTTCATTTTCTATGAATAACCTGCAAGTTATCTGTCAGAGATGGCATCAGTGGATTGCATGGGTCTGCACAAGGGGACAGTTTTCATAAGGCTTTCTCCAAACCAGTTGTGCCTCCTCCCTTTTCTCGTTAGCCCAATTAACGGTGATTTCTCCCTTCTGCTGTGTTCAGCAGTGCAAAGTTGTCTGAGGCTGTGTTTTCAAGTGCTGATACATTTACGAGAGAGCGCAATACCTCATACGTGTGAAAACACTCAGGCTATAAGGGGCAATAAACAGAAAACCCCTTGATTTCACCCCTCGTTGCAGGAGGAGGCAGATATCCTTTAGTGGCTATTGCTGGTCGACACTCCACCGTGAAACCACAGCTCTACTTTATCAAAAGCATGATTTGCACTTCAAAATATTTGGATTTTCTGAACCCATGCAAAATGCCCTTAAGGCTCAGCTGTATCCGAGGTGGAGTCTCGGAGTTCTGGCTACTAAATTCTGCTATGTTATTTTGGCAATGAAGATGCCCCACAGCTGTCTCCCTGTTTTTTCCCCCAGGGTTTTCCATCTCTCCTCAGACACACAGGGAGGCACCAGATCAGGTTTATACCAGGCACCATTCCCAAAGTGTTTGTCCTCCTGGTTGTGAGCAGGGCAAGCTGCAACCCTCAGGGCAGCTAAACCCAAACATTGAGTCGGTGCCCTCAGGTGCCACAGCTCAACCGGTTCTTTTCCTTAGGGAAATTTTCCTTTGGGGTTGTGGATTTTATCCTGAGTTGATGCAAAGCTGTTTTGCAAGCAGGGAAGTTCAGAGAGCAAATGTGCTCCCTTATCTGTTCAGGGTAAGGGTCTCCAAAGCCGTGGGATGGCAGGACTTTCCAGCCAACGTCAGCGGCAAGAGTGACAGAAAAGAGAAGATAACTGCTGCAATTCTTCTCTTTTCCCTTAACCTTGGTTGGACAAACGTCTGGAGAGTCTCACAGTGCATTGGTCAGTTTATGCTGATTTACTTCAATCTATCCATTCATCTTTGGAGCTTACAGAGATATTGGTGAGAAGTATTGATGACGTTTGACCAAACAGCAAAGTAAGAAAAAGCAAACCAAGTAAGTAGCCAAACAAGAAATTTCCTAAGAAATAGAAATTAATAAAGGTGTCATTAAAGAAAAAGAAAAGACCCAAGAAAACTGAATTTAAATATTAGGCCATGTGCGTAAGCATAAAATCAAAGCCAAGCCACCAAAGCAGTTTCAAGTAATAAAAGATGCAAAAACCAATCCAGGCAATTCTGTACATGCATGAATGCAAGAGGATGGAGTAAATCCATGAATTCTCAGAGAGTGGAAAGCTAAATAATGGAAACCTCAGAAAATACCTTATTTTTTTCACCCTTCAAAAAAGTATTAGCAAGCAAAATTAATTTAAAACAATGGGAGCAGAGACAGTGCCCAGCAAGAACAGGTTAAAAGATGAGAGGAGGCAAGTCTGATGTATTCAAGGGCCTGAAGAAACCCGTGCAGGAGTAGATGTGAAGTGGGCAGAGTAAAGTCTGGCTCCTCGGAAGTTATCACAGGGGACTTGGCGAGGAGGTTTTGGAGGACTGGAGAAGGGCAAACACTGTGCCTGTCTGTGAGATGGAGGGGAATGAGAGTCTGGGGAATCAGAGACTGGCCAGCTTTATTCCAGTAGCCTGGAAGATACTATTATAAAAATTATCAAACAATCAATTTATAAGCACCTAGAGGATAATAAGGTAATAAAAAACAGCCGACGTGGATTTGACAAGACTAAATCATGTCAAGCCAATTTCATTTTCTGCTCTGAGAGGATGACTGGCTGTATCTTGACTTGGGGAAGGCTTTTCTTGCTGCCCTAGTGACTCTCTCATAAATAAGCAGGGAATATATGGCTCCTGTGAACTCTGCAGGAGCACCACCTCCAGACAAACCCTCACCAACTGCTCAGAAAGCTGTTTTTTGCTGCATCGAAAGAGGTGGAATGGCTCTGAAGTAGGCATCTAAAGTTAGGTAAGATAAACTACAACCTTAGGCGATGATCAAGGATATCAAGCTAGAAGAGTCTGCAAACATTTGGGAGGTTAGGGTGAGAATTAGAAATGTTTTTGTTAAACTGGAGGGGTGGTTCAGAAGTCAGAATGAAATGTAATGAGTGATAAGGAGGGAAGGAGGCAGGAAGTGGCAGAGCTGGCTGGAAAGAGGATCAGGAGCTGTAAATGGCCTGCAGACAAAATGTGAGTCAACAGAAAAGGTGTTGGGAGGAAAGTACATCCTGTTCTGGGAGGTTATCTGGAGTGTTTTAGAGAAAACTTGGGGCAGTTGCTGGGTTCAGCCCAGTTTTGTTATTGCAGGAAGATGTATACATGCTGGAGTCTGGAGAAAGGCAAGAAGAATGATAAGAATTTAAGAAGATAGGAATTAGAAAGGAAATGGGATTTTTTTTTTTTTTCCCACAGAAAAACCTGCAGGAATAATAGGTGTCATTGGAGTCACAGGGTTTGTGGCAAAACTATTCCAGTACAGAGAAAGTTACTAGAAAAACTTGTCAGAGAAAGCTATTAGAATAGTTCTTTACATCTACCTGTTCATTTCTCAAAAGGACAGCACCATTATGAGATGTTTATGCATCTTTTCTGGCTGAGAAGACAGTGGCTGAGAAAAATCAGATGTTCATTTTGGGCTTAAAGAGAGCTTTTACATTCACTTGAGTTGTAGGCGTGATGGAACCCATCACCACTGGAGTCCGGGCAGGGGAGGATATCTCGTTACTCATTAAAACCTAACCTTGACTGGGGACATCACAGCTGGGCACCTTCTGTGCCATTCCTGTGTGGTGTGAGTGTGGCATGTGGGCTCAACACATCAGTGAAGAGCAGCAGCAGTAAGAGTAGCAGCACGGATCAGTGCAAGCATTTTGGGCTGGACAGATCTGATTAGAGAAACCAGCAGTGCCCTTTGCCAGAAAACATTGTAAAATAAGTGCATGGTGCTGAACTACATTAGAGTGCACTTTTTTTTCCCAGTAATCCTGCTCTATTTTATCCCAAAAGTGTTGAGACGCTGTTCATTTTCTTCTTGACCTTTGGTACTTATCTTCCATTGCAAAGGACTGCCTGTATTCCTTGAGGAGAATATGCTTTTTTTGGTTTTGGCCCTTGTTTGAAAAGACAAATCAGTCATTTGTTACAAAAAAGGGTGTTTTGGAGCACTGAGAATTGTCCAGCCCAGTGCAATGGCTAATGACAACTGCCTGCATATCATCCCTTCCCAAGCACAACCGTCTGGGATGTCTGACATGCAACGCAGGTACCGGCTTACACGCAGAGCCCTCAGTGTGGCTGGGCTCCGATTTCAAAACAGACCTGGGGGAGGACACGTTTTTCAAGGCTTCCTCACTTCAAGGGCACTTAGCTGTGAAAAGCTGCTGGCTTGGGATCAGGCAGGATACTCGGCACTGGGCCAGGGGCTCCAGTTTATTTGCATTTGCCACTCCTTGCAGCAGCTGAGGAGGAAATAAGAGTGCAGGAGACGGCGTTCCCCTCTCTGTGTGCAAAGACCTGCTGGTTTTTTTAGGTCTATTACTTTTTTGTAATGTTGCCATGGCCCTGGATGCCCTTATAGCAGTCCTGGTACAATCACAGGACAAAAAAGCCAGTCCCCGCTCTGTATGAGCTACTCTTGGGTGGCATCCATCTCACCTGGCTTTAGGTGTCCCCTGTTGAGATGTCTCCTGGCTCCTTTCATAGCCACTGGAGACAGCCTCTTGAAGGACATCTTCCTCTGATTCATTCTGGTCAGCTCTCAGATGAAGTAAGTCTGCTTCATCCACAGGCAGTTCAGCGATGGCCCCATGTGTCAGAAAACAGTCACAAAAACATGAGTTCTGTTTTTTTATTTTTATTTTTTTATTTTTTGGAACTCACTTGCCCCATAAGCACTCAGGTGTTTTGTACCCCAAAGGTTCTCAGTGTGATGATGGGGATGAGGAAGAGGCAGCGGCAGGTCTGAGGTGGTTATTGTGGTAAGTTGGAGGAGGGCACAGGAAACTGCCCTTTCCAGGATGACACTCATTTAAATTATTAATCTGATTTTATTTCTCATCTGATGGAGAAATTGCTTCTGAAAACAAGGTCTCTTGAGAAAACATCCTTTGATACCTGGAGCAGACTTTATTCATACTGCCAGCAGCAATGATCCCTGCTGATTAAATAGTAGATAGACCTTATTCTTGCTGCATTACCCATTTTTACAAGGCCTAGCACATTTAACACTCAGTTCTAGGTTATATTCACAAGCAGGAGGCCAACACCATTTTTTATATCAGCTGAGACTTTATATTGCAGGATACTCCAAGGAGTAACTGTCAAGATAATTCTTTTGTATTTCCAATAAGTGCTTTAGCTATGTTATTACGAGATGCTCAATGTCTTGCTCTGAATGGATGGGAATAATTTCATTCCTTACAGGGCCTGTGGCATTGTTGGCATGCTGCATTTGGCTTGGAGCTGAGGCTCTCACACATTGTTTGCCCACCTCACCCCTGGCCGTGTAAGACAGCAGGGCAGAAGGAAGTGGCTTTCAGGTCTGTGTCAAGCTGTGTTGATATGCAGAAAGAAGCAGGTCTCAGCCTCCCTTTTCCCTCCCCTCATTCAGAACACCTCAGCTGTGCAAATCAGTCCACGAGCATGTCCCATTCACCCTTCACCTCTGTTAGGAGGAAAAAGCGGCATGTCCTACATAACCACAGAGGAACCTCCTACAAATCTCACCACCCCTATGGGGATGATGATCCTCCATCAGGGCTGACCCTCTCAGGGTCATATATCACCCTACATCTGTATAAGGACAACGGTTCTGCTTCACCCTGCATCCCTATGGGGATGATAATCCTACACCATCTCAGTGGCTACAGGCTTCAGTGATGGTGGTGGAGCTCATCTTTACCAGTGGAAGTAATTGGAGGCCAGACCCCACTCCCCCAGTCAGGCACAGAGCTCACAACAGCAGAAAAATCACCTTTCTTCCTTGCTGGTCCACTGGAGTGCAGAGCCCATCTTGGACTGACCAGTGCATGTACCGTTAGTAGGAATCCAGCTTAAAGGAGGCATGATTTAATCATTGAGACAGTGGACTGAAACTCCAGTTTCAGTGGCTGGCTTTTGCTACAGTATTTGTACATTATCTTGGACCAGTCAATAAATCATTCTGCATTTTCCTCTTCCTCTGAGTAAACTGGAGGACAACCACAATTCTTTCAATTTTTCACATTTTGAGGACACCTTACAGCCCATGGATCACAATTAGTCCATCGCAGTAACGAGCGAGATGAAGGTTGTTTGAACCACCAGAGCAGATGATAGTTTGTATGGCCTCATTTTATTCTGTAGTGCAGCAGCTTGCAGCTAGCCCAGAAGGGTCAGCTGCCCTTCAAGTAATTACTGACATGATTTGGTGCACCTTTAACTCAGACCACTTTGCTGATCCTGTGAATAGGGAAACTCCTAAAAAGTTTAACATGGCACAGCTGATGAGGGTGGTGAACTGCAGAGCTGGGGCAAGAGGCAGGGATTTCTTAAATCAGCTTTGCCACTGAGATGAAGGTACCCTATATATCTGTGTTCTAACAGATGACAGGAGAAAGCCAAACACAGAGTCTAAAACTGGAGTACAAGCACCCACCTCAGCATACCCAGAAGCAGTTCTAGATTTCCTGAATTGGTTCATTTTGGTAGGACATTTAACTATTATTTGTAACACGGCAGTGCCAGGAAACCCCACCTGAGATGAGAGCTCTCTCATGGGTGCTGTGAAAGTGCATGTGGGACAGTCTTCACACCAGAATTTTAAACCCAAACATGTGTTTTTTTAGTGAAAAGATGATCTCCGGGTTTGTGACTGATTAGATAACTGTTTGAAAGGCTCAAAATTTGCTTTTCAGATCAATTTCTTTCCTGAAAATTAAACTTTCCTCTCAAACCATAAAACAAAAATTACAGTACAATTTCAGCTTCCTCTCTATACCTCCTGCCATAGAGCTGAGCTTTGGGAGCATTCAACATTCAGATTCGTGGCTGGGGCCCATCTTTTGTGAGAATGGGATGGCCAGATACAGGTTCCTTCAAGCTTGAGATAATATTTGAATTTATGGCCGTTGTGGCCCAGACAGAACCCCCAAGATCTTGAATTTATGGCCCTTGTGGCCCAGACAGAACACCCAAGATCTGAACTGCAACTGTGTGGATTTAGGTTGGCATCAAGGCACCTTTTTCAGGAATAAGGCTAGTTAAGAGGTACAGTGAGTTGTTGGGGGAAGAGGGAAAAATTCTGCCACTGGAGGGTTTTAAGAACATCCATCTTTTTAGACAGTTTTCTCTCAGGGACAGCTAGGTAATTTCTGCTTGGGGTAGGAGGATGGATGAGTTGATCTCCATGAGCTGCATTTTCTGGGCTGCCATGCTTTTTTTAGCCATCCTGTATCTCCAGCCTCTCTCGGTGATGCATTGTTATTTATTGGACAGACAGGCAGTGTCCTAATCCTATGCTTTTGGAGATCTGACTCCTAATCCTGCTTGGAGGTGCTACTGGCAGTATTTCATCTTGTCAATCAATCCCTGGTGCTTACATCACTACCCTGCCACCCCCCTCTGAGGGCAGACCCGACCTGGGCTTATTTCAGGCAGGGATCGCATCGAGGCGGCAGAGCTTGCCCATCCGCCTGTCTCACACCTTTCCACTTCAGTGGGATCAGACTCCTCCTCAGGCGAAAAAAAGGGTAAAGAGAAAAAAATCAGCTCTAATACAGTTTTGTTCTTTACAGCTCTTCTGTCTCTTTGGCAGAGCTGAGATTTCCCCAGGGAACAGGCAGCCTTTTTCTCTGCACGGTCATGGGTTTGGATGAGTCCTTTCAGGTCGTTTGCTGGATGTGGGAATCTGCCTGCCTGGGTACCTATTTATGTGAAAAGATCAGTTAAGAAATGGAGACCTACCCAACTGGAAAAATGTTAAATATTCACAAAATTCACGTAGCATGAACCAGAGAGGACCTTGATTATTTTCCCCTGAGTTCTATCGCTCATCGAGAGTCTTGAAATAAAATGCTAATTTGCTGAGACCTGGCAAATATTCACCTCTCCCAAGCCGTTCTTCCATTAGCACTTGAAAACCACAGGTTCTTTCACAAGCCATCCTTGATGTTTTATAAATGTTACAGCTAAGACATCATTTCTACTCCCTTTAATGCATTTTTTACAGCTGCAGTAGAGATACTACTTCAAGTCAGGCTGCAGACAGTCATCCTGAAGGAGACCTCAGTTACCTCTCCTGGGATGTTTCCAAAACAGCAAATGCTACCTAACTTTAAGCTAATAACCTCCTCAGGACTCCGTTTCATATTTATGGTGCAACCTCAGCTGCAGAACTACAGGTTAGGAGCATGATGTAACCTCACAGGTACAAAAAAGCTTTCAGAAGAGGGCCTGATGCTCTGACTAAGTTTCACTCTTTGGATTAATGGGGGTGTTTCCTTCCAGAAAAACACTTGGGTGTGCAGGAAAAGTGTGTTGGTGGTGTTGGGATTAGAAACAATGCAATGGATATTGCAGAAAATATGCCTTCTTAAGATTCAGGAAGAAATCTGACTTTAGCCTGGAAACCTCAGTCAGAACTGCCCCTGTGCTAACCTACAGTGTTTCCTCCCAGGGATTGCTAAAAAAAACATCAGCTGTCTTAAAACTGTTGTTTGTTACTCTCCTAGCTGGTCTCCGATGAGAAACATGCACACCCTTTCTTCAGGACAAAAGTCAAGTGCGGAGACCGCCAAATTCTTGGTAGCCGTATGAGAAGCACAAGTGAGTTCACAATGGAAATTAAATGGGAGGGAGGAATAAAATCCACGAGACTTGTGTTACTTCTCTTAGGATCTTTAGGATCCTACCCAGGAAATCAGACAGCGTGAGTCCCAGCCCAGTACATCATCCAACATGCAAACATTGATTTTGTGCTGTAGGAGGCAAGTGCTGGAAAAGGCAGATTAGCCTGAACCAGTTCTTCCTGGAGGACTGAGTGGTGGAATCTTGATTTTGGGTTCAATCCCTGCTTAGTGACTTCCTCTGCTTAAGCAAGAACACAAAAGTCACAAAAAATATATCAAGGGGGGAATTGTTTCTCCTGTGACAGGTAACCTGAAATCTGGTGATGGTTAATAAAGCAAGTTGTTGTAAAATATGCACTTTATTTAAAATAATAACTTTACCATTATTATTTTTCATTCATTAGGATATCCAGTGGTTTTCCAAAGCAATGAACACAGTGATGAGGTTACTTAGGTCAGTCCTGTGTTTTCTGAATTCAAGGGGGATCTTTTTCTTGGCTCCAGCTGGGGTTAGATCAGATCTGTAAATCGCACCCTTAGATGAGATCTGATACAAAACAATCTCGGCCAAATGAGTCCATTTACTGGAGATGTGTTTTCACATTCTAGTTCCCAAACACTGGACCCATGCCACAAATACCCAACATACAACTTCTCTTAGTGTGGAAGTATTGTAGCTTAAATTATGTATGCATACTGAACTCACTTTCTCCTTCAATTTTGGAGAGGAGACTGTGACTGCAGGGCACTGGGTATATTGCTTTTGAACAGCTTAAGATCTCTGACACGTAGACAGGCATCTTTGTGATGGAGCTGTACAAACTCCTATATTTCTCCAAATGTTTTTTGGGGTGGTTGCTCATGAGTGCAGTGCCTATTCCAGATCTGCAGCTCTGTTACAGGCATTGTAATGTTCATGCCAGCTTTTTGCATTTGATGTTGCTGCTCAAGATTTTGAATGGAAGTGGCTCTTTCAGATGCTGGGACTGAATTTCAAACTGTGCTGCAAGGTTTGGCACTTCTACAAGGAATGAAGTTTTGGAAAGGTGTCACATGCATTAGTGAATACTGAACCAGGGAAAAGATTTGAGAAAGTGTGAAGAAACGGTGTTTTCTGAGTTAAAGGTGCATTTTCGGAGGACTTGTGGAATCCTTCACTTGAGAGTAGCCATGAAGAGGAATAGGCATTCCAAAAAAAACAAGGCAGTCTCAGAAGGAGCTTGTGAAAATACCCTGATTTAAAGTTAGAAAAATTGAGCAGAATTTGCTAGGTTGCAGAACATAACCAGTGAAGACCATGAGTTTTGGATGGAAAACAACATAACAGTGGGTTAAGACCAAAAACTAACACCACTGAGGGGATGAGGATTCATGGGAAGTGGAAGTCCTGCAGGTGATAGCATCCCCATATTTGGATCAACAATGCACAGATATTAGTGGTAGGATCCATCCCACCTAACCTGACCTGTGGACAACCAGCTTAGACTTGCAAGGGGAGAAAGGAGCCCTCTCACCATCCACCTACCCTGGGGCAGACGTGATCTGAACTGCCCTCTGTAAGTGTCTATCTCTCTCCACCGACTGCTGAGGGAGCCTGGACCCCAACCTTAAAATAGAGACATCATCCTTAGGTAGCTGCATTTAATTGATTGAATCCTACTCTAATTCTCATTGAGGGAGTTGAAACAACATAAGGGCATCCCTGGGCAGATGTAGATAACATCTTCATAGAGAAAGTTAAATTCAAATTATAGAAATAGCTAAAGAAAGACCAATTTGCCTGTGAAAAAAGTATTGTCACCGAGACCATATCATGATTAAAAAATGCTGATTCTGCCGAAAAAATTGATGACAAAGCAAAGCTGAAAAAATGTAATTAAGAAAAGAGAGAGCTAAGGTGGTGGCAGTTATAACAAAGAAGGCTGGTAGTTATAAGCTCAGCACATTCACTTGTTGCCCCTAAGGAGGCTGCAGCACCTTCGGTCTGGGTTTTTTTGATGTCCATGACCATTAAGTCATCTTCTCTCACTGAGACCTGAGTATCAGTGGGCTGGGATTTGTCTCAGTCAATTATAGCTGTCCAAAGCTGGATCATTAGTCCAAGTTAGCTGTCTGAGCTCCCTCCAGAGCCCGTGAAGGGAAACAGAGCTCTCTGAAGAAGATTCATCTCCTCTTAATACTGCTGTCTGCAATAGTGAGATGAATTGCACTCAGTGTGATCTCCCTCCGCTGGATTTAGACACCTTACTCCTAAACAGCTACATTTAGCTGAGAAGAACCACAGCCTTTGCCCTGCTTTGTCTTTGGCTAGAAATCCCAGTCTGTCCCAACAGCTGCCTGATTGCATTGCAGACCCCTCCCCACATGCATTTGAGCAGGTTTGACCCTCTGAAAAACAGGACTTAAACTGTTTTGCAACTTCAGCTTGTGTTGTTGCTCCAGCTCCTGTATCTGTACATCTCATCTGCTTCCTCTTCCTTCTTTTCATTCTCTGGTACAATGAGGTGTCTAATATCAGATGGCCACAATCTCTCACAATGTGGGGAATGGCAGTTTTCAGAGTAAGGGTGGTGGTCTCCTCTATGCTTGGGAGGGAGCCTTGGTCATACAGCACGTGGAGGTGGACACTGCTTTCAGGAATAGCTGAATTGTCCAAGGCTAGAAGGGATGGCTAAAACCCTGAGGCAGAGGGTGTCTTTCCCTTTCAAGGAATTGTCCTTTCAATTTTATTGCAAAGGAAGGACAAAACCAAAGCCTCCCTCATAACCGAAACACTTATTTTACAATGTGACAAAGTGTTTCTAATGGGAATTTCTTTTATTTACTTATTTGCTTGGTATTTGCCAAGGAAGATGTAGTATTGTCTTCCTAATGTCCTATCTAAGCCGCTAGGGAGCTTTGCTTGAAGACAACCATGCAATAGGTAAGAGGTTATGTACCCACACTCACAGCTCCCCAGCAAGTGCTTCTGGGCTCTGCCAATTGGTGACAAATAGACATTGATTTTCTGATCCAGTGTTTGCTCCCTGGGGAAGCTGAGCAAAGGTTATTCTGTTTAGGGAATGATTTGACATATGGCTCTTGGAAGCTGAAAAGTGTCTGTAGGTAAATCAGGGTTTATTGCCAGAGTGGTTCATTCAGGAATATAGTTAGGCAAGCACACACAGGCATACTCATGGAAAGATGCCCGCAGGCTTTTTGTAAACTACGCAAGTAGCATTCACAAGGTGGTTTTTCCCATAGCTGGTTCAGAAGGAAAAACCTGAATATGCTTTTCCTAACGTAACATAGCAAAAAGTCCTTTTTTATAACAAAGAAGTGATAGAAAATTGGTATTTGTCAGAATGATTTACAAATCCACAGTCATTGTATGTGTCTGAGACCAGGTCTATTCTTAAAAAGTTTTTCTGACTGTGTTGCATCACTGAAGGGGTGAAGTTTTACAGCTGTCTTCCTGTGGCACATACAGTTGAAAACAAGGTTTTAACTGACCTAAATTTTACTTATTGCACAAGAATAGTAACTCTACAGGCTGGAAACCTAAGTTTTTACAAGGAGATCCGTGCCTAATGACTTTTGCCACCTGTTGCCCCATGACCTCTGCCGAGATCTTAGCTTTTGGCATAGCTCAAGGTGGGGTCCCAAAATCAAGATTTTTTCCTCTCTGCCTGGGAAGAGTTGGTCTGTTATTATATACCATTCAATTAGGATTTATTCTTGAATTCAATACTTATTTCAGGCTCACTCCAAGTGGTGTTTCTACCTTCTTCTACTGTTACTTCCAGTTTCACCCTTGCCCTAATAAAAGGCTGCTGTTGTAGCAGACCTGTTAGCTTAATGCTGACGTAGAACATATGTTCTTGTCCTCCTGCCTCTTCACTTCAGGATGTTACAACTGAAACAGAAACCCCTGAATACCCAGGGATTTCCAAAGGCCAGAAGACATCTGCTTGGCATCACAGATGTTTGCAGGTTAACACAGGGGGGAAATCATATTGGTCAGTGAGATTCAGAACTGACCCAAATTCCTGAAATTAGACATAAATTGTGCTTTGATGAAGAATTAAACAGGAATGAAAAAAAAAGCAGAACACAGGAAACAGTAAGAAGAGGAACTTGTTCATCACAATGGAACTGAAATATCATTGACTTTTCTTCTCCTGGTCCTTTTGACAATCTCACAGATACATGACAAAGGATTGAGGCATCAGGACGATGAGTTTGTGTCCACCCCAAGACAAAACCTCACCATATAGGCACTGCATATACACTGGGGGGCTCTTACTGAGGGTTAACCAGGAGAAATTGGGCTTCTAAGTTAAGCTTGTTGTCTAGATTGCTCTTCCAGGCAAAGACATATATACCTCCGATATGTAATTCCGCCTGCGTGGGACAAATATCTAGAAGTCACAGAATCACAGAATCGTCTAGGTTGGAAAGGACCTTGAAGATCATCCAGTCCAACCATTGACATAACACTGACAGTTCCCAACTACACCATATCCCTCAGCGCTAAGTCAACCTTACTCTTAAACACCTCCAGGGATGGGGAATCCACCACCTCCCTGGGCAGCCCATTCCAACGCCTAACCACCCGTTCTGTAAAGAAATGCTTCCTAATATCCAGTCTAAACCTTCCCTGGTGCAATTTGAGGCCATTACCTCTTGTCCTATCGCTTGTTACTTGGTTAAAGAGACTCATCCCCAGCTCTCTGCAGCCTCCTTTCAGGTAGCTGTAGAGGGCGATGAGGTCTCCCCTCAGCCTCCTCTTCTCCAGACTAAACAACCACAGTTCCCTCAGCTGCTCCTCTCCTTGTACGACATGTGCTCCAGGCCCTTCACCAGTGCTTGGGATCACTCTCTGGAGGTGCCTGTTTAACCATAATGAGCATCTGGGCAGCCTAGATCAGGCAATTATATAGTAGTGGAAGCCTGCAGTGGTGAACTGAGGATGCAAGCTTGTGTGTGAAATGGTCCTAAGTAATCAGGGAGTCTTTACATCACAGAGTGTCATTTCAGAAGACAATGGTTCACAAATATATCTCCACCATCCAGCCTAGAGTGAAGACACCCAAGCTAGCTTGGTTGCAGGAACTAATCTTGCTGTAGCAGGAAGAAATACATGTGTGGGTTCATTTAACTCTGTTTTCAACAGGGAATATATTACAGCAACTATATTTTTTCTAGATAGGTGTGCAGCATGAATGCAAGAGTGAGTTGGGAACCTGTACCAAATCTAAGAGGTGAAATGGAGAGTGGCATCTCAGAGACGTAGTACATGAAGAAGGGAGATGTGGCAGCAGAGATGAGTCCCACGGGGAGATCTGAGTGGCAGAAGTGTCACCTTTCCTGAGGAAGCCAGCATGGCCACCTTCAAGAAAGGTGCAACGTTGAGTTTGTCTCTCCAATAAGCTGGTATTTTCTCTCTCCATAAATAAAGAACATGCTCTTCACTTGCTGTGTCTAAACTGAACTCCACAAGAAAGCATCCTGTTTTTTTCAGAAGGATCCTATCAGCTAAGGCAAAAATCTTTCAAAAAATCATTTATTTCTTCAGAAAGCATGGGAGTTCTTGTGCCTGCTGTTGTCAGTTCTCATCCATCCCTTTTATTGGGCAGTATCAACGCACACTCTTCCAGCAAGGACTGCTCAACGGCACACAATAAAATTGATTCATTACTTATTTTCTTCTTATTATCTTTCAATTGCTCCAGCTCTTGATACCACCTAAAGTGGACATTAGCTCTTCGTAACCAGTGTGTGCTGCTAACGCGATAACACTCCTAGGAGAGAATGCTTTTACTCCAAGCTTTCATTACATATATTTTCACTTAGTCTCATGACACTACATGTCTTCCTTATGAACTTCTTATAATGCCTTTATGCAAGTTTGCTTTACCTGGAGGTAGACCACCATGGGAAGGAGTGAGAACACAAATGCATTTCTTGGAAAACATGCCCAGGTGCTCTGTGGGTGTAAACAAGAAGCATTTAGTGAGGGGAAGTGGTTTTATTCACAGGAGCTGGACTTTGAGCTCTCTGGAAATGGAAAGGCTGATATCACTAAGAGTGAAACTCAACTTTTGTGCTCCACTTTGGCATGAAAGAAAAACTGGTTAAACTCCAGGAGAAGCAAGACTTTCTGTTTATAATCAGCCTTGAGAAACGGAGATGGGAGTTGACAGCTGTGTTTTGGGATAGGGAGGAGGATGATTTGAACTTCTATGTGCATTGGGAAGGATTACAGTGACAGTGAAGTTAAGGTAGTTTTGCAGACTCTAGTTTGACTTCTGGGAGCAAAACTCCTCGCAGTGATGGCACTCATTTAGGGTTTAATTCAAAGAGATTCAAAGGAGTGTAGATGCAGTGTAGCAAAACTTATAACTACATGCATAATTTTGTCATATGAGTAGTGACCCTATGGGGAATCTCTGCTCCCTACCAGAATCTGTGGGACCAGGATTTCTTCTTGGCTTTGGGTTGGATTTGGGACTCTTTTCACCTGAAGGTCCAGACCAAGGGGCCTCACAGGCTGCTTTTGTCCTAGGAGCCAGTTTTACGTGCACTGAGACAGGGCATAACAGGAGTGAATACTCAAACTTGGGAGTTAGGAAGTCTCAAGCATGGATACAACATTTGCTATTTACCCTAGAGTGATATGAGTTTCCTATCCAAGTCCCTACAGTGATTTTCTTCACCAATTACAAAGGGGATTAATACCCCAGATAGCGTTATCTCAATATATCCTAGTTCGGACAGATGAATACAACCTTAAACGTTTTATGGGATCAGATTTCTTTTTAATTAAAGGAGCCCTTTGTTTCACAGTAACTTTAAAAGTCTTATTTATCATTACATTCTTTAGGAGTCTCTTAGGAAGATAATTTCCTGCTACCGTTTTTACTTGGTCTTTGGATCTCCTATCTCTTGTCACCTGTAACAAAGTGCTGTAGGAAGGAGTGCTGCTGTATTGCTTTCATGTTCTCCATCAGCTCTGATATGGATGGTTGTTATAAAACTTCATACATAAAACATGCCATGTCTTAAAGCAGCCCTGTAAACGACTGTACAACTGTAAAGGTTTCTTAACTCAACTAGCCTCCAGCTACCAGCTATAAAAAGGCATTTAAGCAGATTAGCATTAAAACTACCTGGTGAGATGAAAAATGGGGAGGCAGAATGGCCTGATGATGGTTCCTTGGGCTGTGACCAGTCACGTGGGAAAGTCACCTTTCTGTGCCTCCAACAAGGATGTGCAAGTGCTGGCGCTAATATTTTTGGGAAATTGTTCTGTTAAGTGCATGGTTTGCCCTCACAAGGGCTACCTTTCTAAGCACACACAGGGAGGATTTTCCACGCAGTCCAAAGGAAATGTTACCCCTCTCCCACTGGGTCTGAATTTGCTCTGGCTCCTTTGAAAATTCTGCCTTTGCTGTGCAAATACCTTTGAATGACTTTGCATGCTGTGTTTTCTGGCTTTTTGCTGTAGCAGAGCGCTCTAAAACAGCTGGAGAAATGTCTTTGGAGTCTGTTCTGCCAGGAGGTGCAGTCCCATCCATGACTGGAAAGCTGCTTCTAGTGGCTCAATTTTTTGAAAATTTGAGGTGAAAAGCAAGTCCGTTTCAAAGCTTGTCATGAGGGAAGTCAAATTCCTTCCCTGCCTTGGCTTCTGTTGTCACTCAGCAGAGGAGGAATGTAAATTCTCTGCCTTGTGCTGTCACACGGATCAGATCAAGATCTGTCTCCATCGACATAGCTCACTGCTCCCACCCTACTGCTGGGTGGGCACAAGTCATTTTATAAGAATAGAAGAACGTAAGATTTGTCAGACCAAAACCCCCAGCTACTTCAGTTTCCTGATTTTCCACAGTGCTCATAATAAGTTATGACACTTTCCCCAAATTACTGACATTTCCCCAGAAGAGAATCCCAATTCCTGCTTCTTGGATGTGGTCGTCGGTACCCCAGAAGGTCTCAAAGGTGTTACTGAAGTATGTAAGGAGTGAGATTAATCTGAAAAATCAACTTGAGATGCCTTCATATGCCTGAGCTCCCATTACACTTGGTAGATACCTGGTCAATGCAGACAGTCAAGTCTAGAAAGCAGTTCATCTCACCCTTAAGTTTGGTAGCTGCATTTGTTTGTTGTTCTCCAGATCCCCCTGACGAGCTGACTGCTGGATCTCCATTGACTTTGGACACCTGGGGTAGGTGTCAGTGACCTGAACTAGAAGACTTTCTAGCAGATGTGGCAGAAGACGTGTCAGAGATCCAACCCTTCCAGAGCAGTAGTTGGAGACCAGGTGGGACACCCTAAAACAAAACAAATGGCACTGGACATCTCCATTCAGGCATCTGAATCCATCTCCTGACCCACATGGAGATGCCTACATTGGTGAATCCGAGATCTCTGTGTGTTAATCTGGAGCTACATCTCAGGCATCTTGTCAGACTAATTGTCCAGACTCTGAAGCCAGTCAATGGAGGTAGACAGGCAATGCAGAATGACCTGTCCACAGCCCTTCTCCCTCACTGCTTGCTCTACCTTGCTCTCCAGAACATTTTCCTAGGCCAGCTGAGGCTGGTCAAGCTAAGAGAAACAATCTTCTACCCCAGTTATAAATATGTGAAGCTTGTTTGCTGCTTATCACAGAATTATGCTTGGAGAAACCTTGTTAAAAGGCATCATTACAAACACTGGCAGGGTTTGTAGATACTCTTCTTGTAAAACCAAATAGGAGTCAAGAGCACTGGCTGTGAAGACTGTGTTGTTCTGATGGAGGGAGGTGCAACCCACTGAAATAAACCTTTCAAGCACATCCGTTGACACATCCCAATTATGTGACAGTGACATTACACTTGCCAGTTTAAGAAGGCATTGTCACATAAACTTTAATCCCTGACATTTTTAACTTCTTGCTTTTTAAACAGAGAATATTTGTCCTGGCCCTGCCTTGTTGGCATCTCTTGCCAAGTCCCCCTTTGCCATGGCTCCTACTTTGCGCTCTTTATTTATGCTAATGTAATGAGCTGTCTTTTGTGGATCCTGGATAAATAGGATATTTCATAGACAGTAACATAATCAATTAACACTAGACTGTGAGCGTGATTGGTTTACCTAAACACTACTTTAAATCCAATGTTTTTTAGCAAGCAGTTCCTCTTGACAGGACTGGGCAACATCCTTTTGTGTGTAAGAAGGCAAATTAAAGGACATTGAGACAAGCACTAAGAAGATTTGTCAGGGTAAAACCTCTCATTTTACAATATGAAGTTGTAGATGTGAACAAGAAAACAGAAGTTGTTTGCATTGAGCGAGGAAAAATGTGATTCCCCCAGTGCAAAAAGACACGCTCCTTTAGATAAAAACTTTTCAGAGTACTAAAGCCTATTATTTTCTCAAAACACTGTACCAAGAAGGTTTTACATTTATACCACAGACTTATAATATGAGGTGGTCAAAATGGGGAGGGAGGAGATATTTTTCATGTTAAAATATTTTAGCTGTTGGTGGCGTATCTTCTCTGGTGAACACCCCAAAAGACACATCTGGTGCTGGTGAATCACTGCATCTACCCTGCTTGTTTGCTGTAAGAGGAGATGTTCAGTCTCCAGGCCAAGTCCCATCCATCCAGCTCATGGCTGGCTTCTTCTCAAGGCCACTGGCCATGGTCACCTTGCATTAGCACTTGGCCATGGTCTCCTCTGGTAGTCCTGTGGCATCTTTCTGGCCCTAAGAGTTAAATTTCAGTGCAAAAAGCCTGAAAATGCAGCCCAGTGGAGTGGCACTTTTATGGCTCATCCCTCCCATGGGATCCTGGCAGACTGTCCTAAGGGTACTTGAGGTTGAGTCTTGCTGGGTTAGGGTTGGAGAGCTGTGTAGGACAGAGGGAGGTAAATTTATCATGGATCATTCTGCTTACAAAGGAAAATCCTTCAAGCAACCCCTGAACGCACTTGGGTTTCATCTCACAGGGAACTGGTTGATTCCATCCAAAAGAAAACCTGGGACAGAATTAATGTTTATGGTGTGTAGTTGGTCAATATTTATGGTGTGAGAGTGGCAGGAACAAGCTGGGAAAGTAGGTTTTTTCCACAGTACAGCTGAGCCCATGGAAAAGTCAGGCTAGCATGAATGTCAGAAGCTGCTCCTGCTCTGCTCCTTGACTTTGAGGCAGGATTTAGATGATGGCCAGATGTTCACATTGGCCAACAGCTGGACAAACAGCACTGTCCAGATCCATTGTCATTCCTGGCCTCCAGCCATGCCAGTTAATGAAATCAAAAGGGAAGTCACAATACAGTTGAACTGCAAAAAATCTATGACATATTAAATGTCACCAATTCTCACTGACCTGTCCCATGCCATGTTTTTAGGGTATCAGATCGGTGCCACTGTATAAATCAGAGTGGTTGACTCAGATGGCACAGCTGGGTGACTGTGAGCATCTTCTTCTGCTGGCACCACAGGGTCTGGGTGAGGATGTCTGCACACAGCCAAAATCCAGGTTTTTTTCCATGATCCTTTCAGGGTCTATGGTTGGGTTATGGGAGAGCGCAGCCTTTATTGTGCCCACTGGGATCCAGAAAAACCTAAGTCACTTTTCACTGAGTGGTACAGAGGAAAGAGTCCTGCATTTTGGGGTTGAAGTTGTATTATCTCATCCCCTTTATAGGTATTTCTGGGCAGCCAGGATGGGTGCTGTGGATTTTCACCCTCTCTGTCTGCCTGGCTCTACACGTGGCAGCAGCTACAATTTTTTTTCAAGCTTGAGTTTTTTGGGTTTGGCTGCAACTCTGTGACAGACGTAGGAGCTGAGTCTCTCTGGATGATTTCAGAGCGAGTGCAAATTTCAAAGATACCAGATGCTGCTATCGGACTAAATCTTACTAAGGCTCTGTAGAAGCCTGGGGGTGATTGAATGTAACCAGACATGTCCTGGGCAGGCTTATGGTAGTCCAAAAGTGGAGAAAAGGATATCAGTGTCATACTAAAAGTAAGGACTTTGAGGAAACTGCCTTGATGCTTGCCTAGAAGTTGAGATCCTGGGGTCACTTCCACAGCTGGTTACAGCATTTTGGGTTTCTTAAAAGTTTTCTTACATTCCTCAAGCCTATTGTTTACAAAAGAAAATCAAAGAAGGATTTAAATTTGTAAATACCTCTATGGACCTAGCTTTTAGTTCACCTAGAATTCAGTCTCCAAGCTGTATAGTGCTTCCTTTCTAGAGGCAAGATTTTGGGGGAAGCAAGGATTATTTTTTCCTCTGGGTCCTCTGGATCCAAACAGCACCGGAGCAGAATCAAGCTCTTGCTGCAAATACCTTTTAGTATATTTGTCATTGAAATTAAATCAGCGTGGTTTGATTCCCCAGCAGTCCACTGAGAGCTCCAGGGTGTGGTGAATGTGAAGTCCCAGGCTGCTGTGTGTACAGAGCTGTAATGGCTGTTGCCCATCCTGCTGTGTGGCCTCTAGCTTCACATGAGAATGAGAAAACATCTCATTTAACAGGGATGTATTTTATTTTCTGTTAAAAACCCCTCCATCTACAAGGGCTGAAAGCTGATGTGGGTCATCATAACTGCTGCCTTCCTCATCCTCACTGACCTCCCCAGCCCTGTGCACCTCAATGAGCTGCCCAGCAGTAAGCCTTCACCAAGGCTGAGGAAGAGGAAAAGCAGGACACCAGAAATCACCATGTTGCTGCTGAGGATTATCTGTGCATGCAAGCTGGCCAGAAATATTAGTTTTTCAAATCTTTCTTTTCAAGAAACAGTATTTTTAAGGCTTGTGGTTTATCAGAGGTGCAGGTAAGACCTATGAGCACACGATGTTTTTAAAAACGATGTGGCTTTAGGTATATTTCAGAGATTTTGCATTATCTCAAGAGGGAGTGGATCCTGCATATCTCCATCCTGGAGAGTGGAGAAGAGGGATGTAACAGGAAAGGACCACAGGATTTGCTTTGGAGTAAAAGGCTCACTGGGTTGGCAAGACTCAATTATAAGGTACAGGATACTGGCATTTTTCTGCAGTGAATTCTTCAAGCAGTTTATAAAGCTGGGGCAATATTCCTCTCTCCATTTTAGAGATGGACAAACTGAGGCACAGAGGCTGTCAGAGTTCAGCCAGTCTAGAGTAAAACCATGGTCACCTGTAGGCAGGACGTGAACTACCAAAGGGGCATTGTCTGAAATGAGATCAGAAAATCCTCTTGGTGAAAAAAAGCTCTGCTTCCTTCTTTATCTATTAACCCACAGCCATATCTTGCTCAACAGAGTCCTAGTAAGGAAAGTATTTATACACCTTCCCTCCTGATCCCTGGACTGAAATACTTAGTCCCGAGCTCATTATGACCTTAAATATGTTACCTATTACCTTTAATGGCATACTGTAGACTCCTCCATTCATATGCATTCTTATTAAATGTGCTTAGCCACCTGGCAGTGAAGAAATAGAAGTGTCAGCTTCTTCAAATTAAAATAAAAAATCAATTATGCTCTTAGGGGCAGATGGAGATTAAACTGAATACAATGTACATTTACACTGTTGTGGAAGCCGGGGCCTTTATGTGCAATTAGTGGCATTTCATTCTTAATCTTCCTCCTTAATACAGAAAGAGCCATTAAAAGAGTAAAAGCCATCCTCAAGCCCATTTCACAGTCAGCTTCAGAGAGATGCTTCCAAATGCATCATTTTCATCTTTGTTTTGTAAATAAAAAAATTTACTTATATGCCCCTTCAATTCTTCACTGTTATTTTGGCTGTTGTGGTGAATGGGGGCTGGAAGGAGGGAGGAGAAGGTCAAGAGTATGGTTGCAAGATAGTTTTTGTCGCAAGGGGAGATGTTGGCCAGAGAAACTGGAGCACAAAGCATGTCGTGGATGGGCTTTTGGGCTGTTGTGGGAACCTGCCAGGGCATTTCTGCCCATAACTGACCAGTTCATAAATCTGATTCAGTACCAAAACCTTGGAAGTGCCTGGGCTGGCTTTCAAGCCCATGGTGCAAGCAGGGCACATGGAGAACTGCAACAACTCAGTATTTTGCATACTATGATACAGAATTCACTCAGTGTGCAGCAACTGCTCTGATCCCCTGTTGGATTGCTGCAGCAATGATGAAAAATGCAGATATGAGGCACAATTTGCATTTTTTTAGTAAGATGTGAGCTCCTGGTCATCCTTGTCAGTCAGGGTTTTGGCCTTCTTCTGCCATTATGGACACTCCTGTATTAAAGGGAAGGGAAATGGAGAAATGACTTGTTTAGCATCACAGAGTTGGGCAGAAAAACCCCTGTTAAGTGAAAGCTATAACCACTGTGTCGTGCTGCCCCACATCTGAGGTCTACATCCATTTCCATTACTGCAGCCTTTCTCCGGGACTGCACATCTGTGTGTGAGAGCTCAGCTCCTCCTGCCTCAGTGTCCCCAGCCTCTCTCCCCAACACCAGCTCATAGAGACTAAACAAACCAGGAGGTGTTTTCCTGCTGAGGAAAATCCTGTAAATCCTTGAAATAAATAAGAAAACTATTAATAAATGGTAGAAATGAGCAAGTTCTTGATACGGGAGTGGATGCCTTCCATAGTGCAGGCATGATCAATAAGACTCATAGCTATGAGCCTCAGTATTGAACCTCAGTGCTGTGATTTATTGGATATAACGTGTGCTTCCTTTTCATTTGCTCCTAAGGTGGAAGAGCTACTGTTTAGAGCTGAGACCATCCTTTCTAGGCATTCTTGAGCTGCAGACATGATGCACTGGCTCAGATTTTCCTGTTAGTGTTAAAGCCCGTCATTGCCCCTCTACTGAATAGTCACAACCCCTGCACAGTGATTTCTAATCAACAGGCAATAAAAATAAATAAAATTTGGTAAGTAAGCTGCAACGAAGACTGTTTTGGACTGTGGACTTGATGTGTGGGTCTCTGCATGCTGTGTGTGTCCCAGGCGGGGGTCTGCAAGGCAGCTGCTGCTGGAGGCTGCGGGGATGCTTGGCCCTGAGACCTCCCATTTGAGAGGTGATGATCCCTCTGCCACGGTATCCCTTGATCTGCTGCCGGAGAAGGGGTACAGCAAGGGACTGGCTTTTTACCTCTACAACCACTGCATGCAGGGCTGGTGCTGTCAAGAAAGAGGTGCAAAGCTGTGTGAGACTATAACCCGGTGAACATTTTATGAATCCCAAGCCAATAATCTCATTGCTGTTCACAGCATTTAAGGAGCAGGACTTTTACTGTGAAGCGTAACGAGGGAGTTTAAATTTTGGATTAACTTCACTTATGCTAATCTCTTCTTTAGATCATGCCTTAAACACCTGCCTTCAAAGCGCCCGGCACTCAACGGTAAATCGGAGGAAAAAAGGTATCTGCAAAATGCGGCCTAAGTGTGATATCCTTCTCCAGGAGATGGCACTGTGAAACTAGTCTTTCAGCATCAAAGTGCCAGCTTTCAAGGACCAACTTCTCTCTGAATTAGGGCTGGTGAATAAAAAGAAAACGAAGGTGTAAGTAAGTGATAGCCCTGGCCCCAAGACCTCGGCTGGCATGAAATAAGGGCCTTATGGTGTTTTTTCCTCTTCTAAAGATTGAGTATAAGGTGGGTTGAATGCTGTAAGACTTAGAAGCTGAAGGCCATGGTTTGTTGTGTGGAGGGGAGAAAATGCAGAGTACCTTCACTATGAACCCAGGAGCAGTCCTGCGGAAAGGAAATGCCTGTGTCAGGGGAACAAGTCATAGGAGCTGTGCTTGGCAATGGAGATGGCCCAGACGATGTCCCACGAGTCTCCTCTCTGACACCAATCTTCTGTTAGTCTCCTTGCTTCAGCTGACTCAGGTTAGATACCCCTAACCATCCCCCAATAATTCACCATTGTCAGCTGCACAGCCTTACTCCTTCTTGCAGTGCCGTGCGACTTGACGGCAGCATCCCAAAGCAGGCAAGTATCTCCCCAAACTGGAGCTCCTCTGAGTATAAACCTGGCTGCTGCCCAGAAACTTCTGCCCAGTCTGATAGTGCTTATCACAGATGAACCTCCAGAGCCTGAGTTTTGCCATTTCACCTACAGGAAGGTTGGCTCAGATCCTACCATTTGCACTACCTGTGAGGCTAATGCCATTTCCTCCTGTTTATGAACATGTCTAGACACTGTGTGCAAATACAGACCTCAGCACCATGTTGAGCTTGTGGAGTACTCTGAGTCCTTCAGGCACCTGGTTAAATTGGGGCCAGAAATGGATACCCAAATGCACATCCATCTACAAGTCGTATAATGTTCCCCAGGGCATGTATCTTCCTGAGCCAGGAGAAAAGAGAGAAATTGGGAGTGCTAACGCTGTAACATTTATGTGTGTGTACATGCTTGGGTCTCTTTGTGCAGGAATCTCTTAACATCCCCCCTTTCCTCCAAAAATCTGAGCCTGCTGAAGATGACAGCCTGGAAAATGGGAGAGGTTTTGTGTATTGATAATCTATCCCAGAGATCAGAAACTGCTGATATCTGATCTAAAGTAATGGGACTGGCTGAATTTCACTGGGTTGACATGTTTCTCTTGTTCAGCTATGAAAAAATTGGGGTGTGAACAGTTATATCCTTTGGGGGTGATCATCAGAGGCAAGGACAGATGGACGACCATCGCAACCTGGGGACTTGGTGCTCAGGTAAATATCTTTTTTTATCAGTGCTATTTGCATAAAAGTGTTTTTGTTAAAACCAGCAACAAAAAATTTCAGATGTGAAACTTCTATTCCCAGCTTGGAATACTCATTTGGGTGTCATGTAGCTGCCAACAGATGTGGCATTAAACAGCGTGGATAGCAGTGAAATTAATGGAGCCAAGCTGCTTTTGATCAGTTGGAGATACATCCCTGAGAACACCGTGTCACTGAGACTAAAACTGGAGCTCACCTCAGTGTGTTTTCTTCACCAGGGATTAAATCCATTTTATATCTTGGGATACTATGCTGGGACAATTCAGTTTTTCCTCAAAGTGCTTTCTTTTTCCCAGTGATGCTCTAAAAGGTAGTATTAAAATGAAATCTCTCAGCTATTACTGCAGTTCATGTCCACTAAACCAATTTATATTCTCAGCTATGAGCAAGATCCAAAGTATTTGCTGCTAACAGGAGCTGTTACAATCATTTTCAGATCAGACCTGAAATAAATCTGCACCTTTTCATTCATATCTGAAAGTCTTATTGTAGCAGCCACTTAGAAAAAATTCCAAAGGGATTTTCTTCCTCAGCCTTGATTTTTTTTTTTTTTTTTTTTTTTTTTAAATCCACCTCTTTGGACACCTTCCACAGAGCTAATTTAGATCACAAACTCTTTGGATAAGAATAATGCTTTCTTCTACATCTCTTTGTGCAGGGCCAAATGCACTGTCAGTGCTTCAGAAATAGTCGGTGAATAAAAATAAAAGAAGGTAGGGCAGAGAAAACCAAGGCCAAGGGGGAAGAAGAAGCTCCAGAGAAGTCAGTGGAACCAAAGCTCCTGCGAAGAGCACTTAAGTGTGAATGGAAATAAAGCACAAAGGCATCCGGTGTTAATGGAAAGGAGATGGAGAAACATCTGAAATGCTGTGAGAGCCACGGTGGCTGTGTCCCTGTGCTGGATGATGGTAGTGTCACCTGTCACCAGCTTTAGATCAAAATCTGCTGCAGCAAGACGAATCTCAGTGTAACCTAATTTAGAGCAGGTTATAAGGAGCGAAAACACAGACATCGCGTTTGCAGAGCATCTTCCTTTCAAAAGTATGTTGAAAATCTGAAATGTCACCATGCTGAAAATGTCAACCACTTCCACTATCATCTGGAGAAATGGGACTTCAATGCTTTCCTGGCATCTGTTGGGTTTTTGGTCTTATTTTGAAGTTCTGACAGTGTTCCCTTGCTGTTTTAAAAGCCCATCCAACCCAAAGCCTGAAAAATATGAACTGCTTGATTTGTATGTTTTACAGGAACTCTGTTGGAATAGGAGGGGCTGAACCCATCTCCATGACCTTTTAGAGATGGACCGTGAATGGCAAGAAGGTGGGTTGCAGTGAAGAAATGCACTGTCTGCAATATTTGCTCTTTTCTCCAGTCTCCGGTATCTTTTCCATGAATGCATCCCAGAAAAAAAATAATCACACATTTCTTCATTTCTGTTACACTCCTCACTTGTCTTCTTGAACAAACTGCCTGTGGTGTGAGAGGCTGGTGGAAAAGAAAGTGTGGGGAGAGTGGAAGAGATAGGGGATGGGGAGGGTCAGTGATGAATCCCCAGTAAGAACCAGTGCAAAGAGAGATTGAAGTGGGACAGAGGAGAGCTGTGGCCACTGTGGGAAATCAGTGCCACTGCTCTGCCGCGTCCCGAGGTGTGAGACCACCCCTCCCTGCACACCCCCCTGTTCCTGCAAGAAGGGGTGCTCACAAGATCACCCAGAAACTTCAAACCTCGGCTCAGAAATGGCCGGAGAAAAGCAAGTGGAGACAGAGATTGCATCTGAGCCTGTGGGGTGAGATGCAAATTTGACAGCCCGGGTGTGGGGACGGACACAGCAGCGTTTGGGGTGAATTTCACGGTGGAAAGGACAAAGCCCAGGGCTGGTTGCTGCCTGGCAGCAACGATGCTCCTTCCCTCCTCTCCCCTCCAGACCTGTTGAATATGTGTGTGCTGCGCCAGCCCCCATCCCGGAGGATGCTCCAAAAGCATCCACTTACATCCTCAGCCCGATCAGGGCTCCAAAAATCCTCAGGAAGAAGCATGGGCAGGGCTCCAAGAGAAGGAGCGAAATCCCTGCAAAATACACCCAGAGCCCCGCAGCTGAGCAAACCCGAGTAGGGAAAGCTCCGGAGCCGGCCGGGTACCACCGCTCGGAGCATCCCGAAAAACCCCGGGTGCAGACGGGGCTTTTATCCCCATCCCGCCTCTGGGGATTTCTCTGGCACCCCCGGGAGCAGGAACAGTCGTGGGCATGGGCAATGGTGTCTGGCCAGACTTTCCAGCCCTGCATAGGGGCCGCTTTTCTCGGGGGGGAAAAAAAAAGAAAAGAAAAGAAAAAAAAAATATATATATATAATCAGAAAAATCCCGCAGTGTGGCCGTACGTGCAAACACCCCCACACAAGCTCAGCCTCGCACACCGGCGTTCAGCGCAATTCTGCCGTGAATCCCCTGCAACCGCTAAATAAAGAAATAACAACAACAAAAAAATATTAAAAAGAACCCAACGTGCAAACGGCAGAAAGTTGTGAGTGTGCCTGCGCGCCGGGAGGGGCGGAGGGGTGCGCACCAGTTGATTTTACATCTTGCCTTGTGCCTTCTTCGCCTGCTTTTTTATTTATTTTCTGCACCAGGGAATAAACAGGTAATGCAGGAGCCTGGGGAAGCGGAGGGGACGGGCGGGCTGGAGGACGCGGTGCCTTTTTGCTTTCCCTCCTTTCCCTATCTCCCTCCCTGGAAGTTTCTTCGCGACACGAAATGTGGGGAAAAACCGAAATAAAAGGATGCGGAGAGCGGTGGGGAGGGGAAGATCGGAGGCAGAGCTCCCACTTTGCTGGTGGTATAAAAAGCTTTATGGTATTTTATCGCATTTAACGCGCGGGCGGCCAGACCGTGTTACCGCTGCGCGCTGCCCCGCTCCGCGGAGCGCGGCGGAACCGCGGCATCAATTTCACGAGTGAATTTCAATCCTCCCTTCGGTTATTTAGTCCATGTCCCCGGCGGAGGCACGGCTCGGGGCGCGGAGGCACCGCGGGCGCGCAGCGCGGCGCAGCCGGGGCGATGGTGGTTGGGGTGTGTATGTGATTTTCTTTTCTTTTTTTTTTTTTTTTTGAAACTGCTGAAAAAGGTCACTGAAGGAGTTGGCTGCTAAATAAAAAAAAAAAAAAAAAAAAGCAGCCCTAAAAAGAGCGGCAGGCATGCGCACTGCGCGGATGCCATATTGGAATGAGTCTGCCGCGAGTGCGGGCAGAGGGACGGGTCGGCTCCGCGCCGCGCAGCGCCGCGCACCGCAGGGGTCTCACCGCTGAAGCGCGGAAAAAAAAAAAAAAAGAAAAACACCCCAAAAAAGCCAAACTTACCCAGGTAAGGTACCACCCTCCTCCAAACCTCTCCCGGCTGGCATTTCCCTTTATTTTAATTATTGGGGTTTGCACCGCTTGGGTGGAGAGAGTCGCTTTTCCCCTTCTAAGACATATTAAAAATCTTTTTATTTTATTTTTTTTTTTTTTTACCAGTGGAAGCTAGCTGTGGATTTTATTTTTTTTTTCCTCTTCCAAAGGGGGACAGACGGCGGTGGAGTTGTTGGGAAGTGTTGGCGTGCGGGTGGCGGGGCGGCTCGGGCAGGTCCCCCGGCGGAGCCGGTACCTGCGCTCGGGTCCGCGGGTGCCCCCCCCCCCCCCGCTGCCCCCCGTGGGCAGGGCACGCCGGAGTTGTCACGGGCAGGGTTTGCAGTGCCTGTGCAATTAATCGCAGGCGTGCAGGGGTTTTCTTTTTGCCTCAGCGTATCGTATTTTAGATGCTCTCATTTCTCTCTCCCCCCTCCTCCCGCTTTTTTTTTTTTTCATTTTTTTTATTTAAGTAATATCTATCATTTTGGTGCTTTTCTGATGAATGCTTGTGCGACCTCCTTTCAAATTTACTAGGGTGATGCACGTCTCGGTAAGAGTTATTTTGGGTGTGCGGGTGGGTTTTTTCTGAATCTGCAGGGGAGAGGGGAAAAAAAAAAATCTGCTGCAAAAGGCGGAGGGGAAGAGAAGAAAAGAAAAGAAAGCAATCGGCTGTGCCAAAATGTGCAGCCCTGATCTATACATATTTTCCCGTAGCGCTCCCGAACTGCGGTAAATGAATATTTATAAAGCTTGTCAGTTCAACATGGCGGGTTAAGGTGTCTTTTAAAAACTGAAAATAAACATTTTGGGAGGAAGAAAAGAGGAAAGACCAGGTGCCACACGTTTGGTTGAACTCTCTTTTGTTGCTCGGAGAGGTGCGCTGGTGAATTAAATGCGGAGGGAAGGGGATGGGATCTGTCCAAGGGGTCATCCCCCCCCCCCTACAGGACTCACTGGTGGGAAAAGTATAGGGCATTTGTGAGTGCTGGGGAGAAACCATGAGAAAAGGACATGCAGACTTCACAGCCCGGCCGATTTGCCTTTGAATGCCAAAATTACAGACGTGCCATGAGAAAAAAAGAAAAAAAAAATGCCGAGAGACACAGCAATGATTTATTTTGCATTACCAGTAGACATGTCGTGGGATGAGATGTCCTGTTGGAACTGTCAAGCCTTCCCCGCTCGCCTCGGCGCAGTCAACTGGGGATGCGTGGTGGTTTGTTGTTTTTTCTTTTCTGTTGTTTAGCAAAAAACGCTCTGAAATTGCTACGCACGGAAATTGGGGCTGCCAAACAAGTGGCTTTACCCATGCGTGCTGCAGCGAGCGTCACTTTTTGCAGAGAGACCCTAAAAAGCCCATGACGACGGAGGCGAATTGCAGCTTTTGCAAAGCAAGCAAATGAGAGTTTGTTAGGAGTTTTCAGGGAGTTGTTTGTGCCCTTCCCAGCTGCCTTTTGCAAATGTATTTTCCAGGGGAGTGGAGGAGCGAGAGGCTGCTTCAGAGTGAGGAGAAACTTCCTTTTTCCCGGGCAGGGAGCGCTTCATTGCTGCTGTTCTGGGATTGTTTCACTGTGGTTGTGAGATGTTAACTTTGGAGCATCTGTGTTGTGTAGCCGTGGGAGGTGATGGGATGCTCCAGCATCGCAGGCTGTCGGTGCCCAAGTGGGGATGGAGGAGCCAGGGAGGATCCTGGGTGGGGGGAGGAAGAGAGTTGATCTGCCTGCTCATTTCCCTGTGCCTCTTGGAGATGCTCTCCAGAAACCCACCATGCTTTTAATTAGCAGAAACAGTTTGAGATGATGTTTGCACACATTGTCATGCAGGTTGAAGTTTCCCCTTCCAAAGGGGCTCTGCTCTATCTTCCCACCCCATTTCTCCCCACCTTTCTCCAGCCCCTGCCAGGACCAAGCTTCGCTGCTCAGGGAGCCAGAAAACTCACATCGCAGGGTATGGTGGTGGGGAGGGGGGCAAAGGAGACCGGAGGGGGAAAGGATTGTGATCTCTTATCAAAGTAGCGGAAAACAGGGTTAATTATAAGCAGAGCAGCTTGGAAGGCAGCTGTGGAACAGTGGTGGGACTTGGGTGGCAAAACCCAAGAGCTGCAGTGGGGTAGTGTCAGCCTGTGGGGTGGGAAGGGATGGAGCCATTGCAAAATGGAAGCAGTCCCCCCGCGGGGCATCTCTGTATCCCCAGGTTTGCCGCCCTTTGGACAGGACAACTTTTAAAATCAGTCTGTGCCCCTGGTGCTCTTGGGGAAGAAAATGTTGTAGCAGAGAGACCTGCTGCATGAGCAGAGAAGCAGCTTCGCCTGGTTGCATGCAGTGGACGTGGGGATGGAGGGGGTGCAATGGTCTCTGGGGATCCTTCTGTACCTGGGGTCTCATCCCTCCTCCCTGTCATCACTTTTTTTTCCTCTTTGCCTTGGAGGGATCTGCTTAAAAATGGAAAAAGCAGCCTAAAACGGTTCTTTACTGCGCTCTCTGATGGGAACACATTGCTTTGCATCAGCGTTGCCTGTTCCAGGCTCTGCAGCCAACACCTCACCAAAGTTGGGGTGACCCCCCCCTCCCACCCCCTGCCCTGGTCTCTTTGCCAGCCAGGGGACACCCATCTCAGCCAAAGGGGCTGTATTTATGGGACTGCTTTGCTCCCCCCATCTTTGCTCCTATTTCCCTCAAAGAGAGGAGGTCCTGTTGCTGCACGAAGCCCACGTGTGCCCCTCCTGTAGCGCCAGCGAGGTTGCATTAGGGTTAGCTCTGGTCGCACCAGGCAAACCTCCTCTGAGGACTTTTTTCGTGCAGTGGCAGGGATTTAGTGCAATTTGCTTTTCCTCCTAAGAAGCCTTGAGGTACAAACAAATTTGATTTCCTTTGGGGGGTCAAAGGAGGAGCAGGCAAGGCAGGGTTTCTCTCCGGGGTTGGGACCGCTGCCTGGGTGAGCAGGGATGCAAATGGCTTTTTTCTCCTCCTTTTCTTTTCTTTTCTTCTCCAACAGATTATTTATGGAAGGGAAGAAAATATTCTCACAAGTCTAATAACTTCAGTGCTTATAAAGGATTAGGTCCTAATAACTCCTGTGATAAGATGGAGGCTTGGTGTAATCTGTTACTAAGTGAAAATCTAAAAGCCATTTAAATAGATACAGCAAAGGGCTGCCAAGAGACTAGTACATCGTAAACAACAAGGAAATACCTTTTTAATGATTTAAGGGGGTGCACGGGGTAGTGGGACAGTAGATGCATTATAAGCAAGACAGTATAATTTCATTTATATATTGAGAAAACATTTACAGATATTCAACAGATGTTATAAGGATGTTGCAGAGGTGGAGAGTGTGTTTCGCACAGATGTAAGAACATCTGTAGGAGACAGTATGTAGTTATGTAGCTGTGATTATGAGTGATAAATGACTGGCTGGACAGACAGTTGATGTTTTAATGAAGCATTTATTAAAACTTTATGGTAGTGTTACTAGAAATAGAATAAACACCACAACCATCAAGTCTTTAGACTGGGGATGCTTTTCCTACACCCTTGGCTTGTGCTGTGCTGAGCGTGCTGCTGGCCCATGAAATACATATCTGTATTTTGGGTCACCGTTCCTGGCCTTTCACAGCTGTGGGGATGCTGGCCTGATGTGAGAGCATCAGCAAGGGGGTGTGACATTACCTTGCTGAAGGATGGGACATGGTAGAGAAGGTGCTGTCTTGTTTCTTCAAGGACTTTTTGCTGGCTAAACTCATGTTAATGTGGAGTAAGGGGATGTATGGAGAGCAGCCGAGGGCATTTTCAAGGGTGGTGGTGGTGGTTGAAGGAGGTGGCTGGTCCCTGACCGTGTCCAAGTGACGAAGTAAAGGAGTTGTGGAAAGCTCCAAAACCTGGAACAAGTAGCCAAAACTGGAAGCAGAGGAGCCAGAGGCTTGTTTCTGAAGGTGCACAGAGAAAATTAATGTGGTGACCGCAGGGCCCGTGTTTTAGATGACCTGAAGGCGATGGAGGTGTCAGGAGTATTTTCTTACTGTGAATATTGACACATACAGAGTATATCAGCTGGTGCAACAGGGTCCTCAGTGCTGAAAATGAAATGCTGTCGTTAATAGTGATGCTATTTGCAAATACTGAGTTTGTTCTATCATTGTAATATGCTGGTCCCCAGGAGCGTGTTATTTTTAGGATTAGAGCAGCCGGTGGTACCTTGTCAATATTTAAAACTCATCGTTTGAAACTGTTGATCTTTGAATGACAGTCATCTCTGATGAAAACAGTCAAATCCATCCTATGGGTTTTTTACCAGAAGATTTCTCTTTAGTTTATTTTCTATGCCTCAGGTATGACTCCGACAGTGATTAAAAATGTTTGGGTTGCAAAACAGGGGAGTACAGAAGTATGAGAAAGAGTCTGTCACTGACATTTAAAAAACTCCTGAAAAAGTTTATTTTGAGATTGGCCTTTTGCAAGACCTAAACAAAGCGTTCTTGAGAGGGCTGGTTTGGAAAATATGTTCACAGTTTCTCCATTTTTAAGAATCAGAAGCGTTTTCTCTAAAATTAAATAGTAATAAAAGAAAGAAAAAAACCCCAAGCAGTTCTTGACAGCTGACCGAGAGAGTAGGTGTGAGGCTTAAAAAAAGGTAGGGGCAGTATCCTTGCTATTTTTACTCATGATTCTTGCTTTCATGATGAATACTCTTGACATCACTGGGTGGTTTGTGCAAGGGAGTCCTGTTTTCCTGGGCAAAGTCCTGAGACCCAGTTTGACTATAAGCTATTGGAAAGCTTTGTGTTTATTTGCTTGGAAAGGAAGATGAATTCCCTCCACTAAAATCCAGGGGGTGATGTTATCCTTGCCCCTGCAGTGTAGGAGATCAGACAAGATGACCATGGGCTGAAGATCGTTAAAGTCTAAGGAGCTGTAAGTCCCTTGTGGAGACTTTTGGGTGGAAAGCATTAGCTTTTGTGGATGCATTAAAAATAGTCCTTTAAAGAAAAGACAAGAAAAAGTATTATTTAACAGTTTCTTGGAAGGTGTTTTGAGCAAGGTGTAGGTGAAGACCAGACTCCATGATGCACTGTTGTTTGGGTGATGGTGGGGCATTAAACCTGGATGTCTTGGCAAGCAGCTCCCATGTTCACCATGGCATGTCTTAGAGGCCACTTGTGCAATGAAAGGGAATACAGTTTGGCTTTTCTTGGAGAAATGGGCTGGAATTAGCACCATAACTGTGACTTGCAGAACTTTGAGTTAAATTGTCTTGTGGACTGTGGTTCTGGATAGACCTTGGCAAGGGTCTGCTGGCTGCTCTCATGTTCCCTTGGCGAAGGGAAGGGTCGTCCTCTTCCTGCTGTTGTACCAAGGGGTGGCAGGGGATGGCTGCAAGGCTGGATCTTATTTTTTTGGCAGATCCTGCCAGTCAGTGAAGCTGCTTCTGGATGTAAAGTGCTGAGAGGGATGTAAGGTGCTTGTAGGACTAAGCCCAAATGCTGATCAGCTGTGCTGTTTAAATGAACCAAACAGTGCCAAGACCTAAAATGTCATTTTTCCTAAAAAGTGTTGGAATCAGATGGCAGATGTTTCCTGGATTCTGGTTTGCATCTCGTATTTTTTTTTTTGAAAACAACTCTGCTGCAAAGCACTGCAACGTAGAAGGCAGAACTGATTGCCTCAGGCAATGGGAGTTTTGGCTGATGAGGGACTTCTCAATTGGGCCCTAAATTAAGTCCATGAAAACAGTGTTTTGTGTTTCCCACTGGGTGACTTCTATCGCTTGGCTGATCAGTCCAGTTTAGGGGGTCTGACTGATTTTTTTTTTTTTGGCCCATTGGTATTTTGAGATGATAAACATCAGATGAGATGTTTCAGGATGATAAGCAGTTGTGTGTGTTCAAGTTACCCATCTAAAAGGCCTTCTCTTTTCAGCTCCCTTTCAAACACAGAGGTGGGAGAAGACAGGGCATTGCAGATGGTTGATGCTCCCATTGTGTTTCTTCCCTGCAGTTCTTTTGCCTGTTGTAAAGGGCATTGGGGGTACTAATTCAGTCTTCTTCATGGCCCTGATTCAGCTGAGAGCTTTAGAAGATGCCTAATTTTAAATATGCCATATCTCCAAAGTAGTTGGTATATGTTGGGTCCTTATCATGGATAGAAGTGCTTTACCAAAGCGGGGATAGATCATGGAAATGGCCTCTTGAGTCGTGGAGAAGGTGATGGCCACCTGGTAAGTGGAAGAACAAGATTAGTACATGGTGACCTCCCTCTCCCTGGCCTGGCACCTTACACTGACATTTATATCTATGGAAAGAGGATGTAAGAGATCAGTGCTGTGACAGGAGGGGATTTTACAGCTGCATGGAACGAGCATCAGTAACGTAAATACAGGGCAGAGGGGAGGCAGCTGCTTGCCTTGCCCAGCTCTTTGTGACAATGCTGCGGGGTGGTTTGGGGCAAGATCCTGCTGTTGGCAGCTGAATCAGGGAGGTTCCCCCAGCCAGCTGACGTGGGCTCCGAGGACAGTATCGTGCCATGCACATGTGCTTTGTGGGATGCTGGAGGTGGGGATGTGCAGGGGCGATGGCAGGGGTACAGGTGTGGCAGCAATGCCTTATAGCCCTTGGTTCTGAAACATCCAGCTCACTCGGGAGAAGGGAAATTTGATGAAAAAGTGCTTTTAATTTTAGAGGTTTGATCTAGTCCTCAGTGAAGTTTGTGGCAGGTTTTTGCTTTAAGTCCAGCTCTAGGTCCTTAGGTTGTATTTACACATAGGACAGCTAAGTGGGATGTATACCTAAGGCTATGTGCCTGCCTGTTATCTGTTTCTCTTTGTTTTTGCCTAATACTGCAGGGATTTTTGCTGTAAACAAGTTAGTTTCTCTAATTAGGTTTATTTTACTTTCTGTTATCTTATCTTACTGCTATTTATCTCTGTGTGTATCCTAGACTCCGGGGTGTGCCAGGTAGGGAGGATGAGAAAATTGCTTTGTGAAACAGGTTTGTCTCTGTTGGCATAAAATGTATGAGGTATTTGGTGCAAGAAGAGAGGAGAGCAAGGACCTGCTGAGTTACAAAGGGCTGTCACCACCTCACATCATCCCTTCTTCACCATGTGTCTTCGGAGAACTTTTGTTCCTGTCCTTCTTCCCTTTGGGATGGACAATGCAGACCGTCCCTACTCTGATGCTTCCTCTAGTTTCCCATTTTTGCATGTGTTCCCCCCAGGCTTAGTAATTTTTTTTTCTGTGCTGCTGCACAAATGATCCTGATGCTTGGCTTCAAGAGCAGAAGGATCAGCTTTGTTGAGTGGCTGGAGCAGGAGGGCTGGAAGGGACCTTCATGGCTTGTACAGACCATCTCTTACCCCAGGGCAGGATTAACTGTACCAAGATCTGTTTCTGAACAGATCAGCATCCCAACCCCTCCAAAAAGCAAGGCTCTGTGCCCTTCCCACAGTCTGTCCCTCTTCTTCACCAGATTCATTATTAGCAATTTCTTCTCACGTCCAAATCAGATGTCCCTTCCTGCAGTTTAAACCCAAGCCTTCCTCTTCGATCCACCGAGAACATGGAAAACAGATTATACTTCTTCCATGTTCAGGTATTTTTTATATATTTGAATATTGTGAACATTCCTAGTTTTCCAGATTAGATGGGATTTGTTTCTTCCACCCCAGAGTACATCTGAACCAATACAGTGCTGTTCAAAGCAGTAGTTTTCCCCTAATAAAATCCTGTAGGGTGTTCAATATGAAAGAGAAATTGTCACTTGATATAAGTGAAAACATTTGGCGAGGGAAGCTCTCAAATAAATAATTAAAAAAAGGACAGGAATTTGGAAGAAGTGATCCTTAAAAGGTTTCCAACTGGTACTTTGTCTGAGAAGAGAGACAGGCTCTTTCTCTAGGAGGTGAAAGCTGTTCCTTGATGTGTTCAATAGCCTTTCCAAATGAGCCTCCATTTGCATTGTGCAGATGCTCAGGGGGTGTAAATATTGTGGCAGGCTGCCACTAGCAATCCTGCCTGAAGTACGGTTTTATTTAGGGACCTCTGCCTAGAGAGGCAGACTTTCTTCTCAGTGACAGTGCTAGTCCTGTGCATCCTCATGTTAAATGCAATGGGATGATTTGCAGCATTGCCCATGAATTAGCTTTTTGGGGAGCTGGAGACTGCGTTTATTGCCTTACACTGCCTGCACGCTCTTGGAGGTGGTCTCTGAGCATTGAAAAAGGTCATCTGCATTGCTTAAAGCAAGGAATGGAGTTACAGACTTTTAGACTCTTGACTTGAGCTGTAAAAATCAGAGGTTGTGTGTGATGTGTTTTGCAGTGTGGCTACTGGGAAGACTGATCTCAGTGTTTACTGCATTTGAGATCCACTGAGATATGGGTATCTCCAGGCTAGCAGACCATGGAGGCAACCAGAAGGGCCGCAGGAGCACAGTGTGGGGTCAGAGTCCCAAAGGGGAAAGGAGATGCTGTGGAGAAGAGTGCTTGAGGGTGGGCAGGGTATCAACTTGGTATTTTTAGCCCTAACTCTTGGGTGACGTCCGGTCTCGTATTGTGTCCTGTGGGTGAGAAGATGCCTTGGTAGGTCACCTGAGGAGGGAGAGCATGATTCAGGATCACTCTTGTGGCAGCCAGCTCGCATGCATCCTAGATCTAGTCCCACAGGGCTGAGTCCCCCTTCACTCTGCTCCACGTACAGGGCCAGTACCATGTGGCATCTGAGCATCTCACTTCTTCAGTTTGTTTGCTGGCAAATTTGGATGTCTAAAATCTTAGCAGGTGCTGTGCAAACGCAGGCATCCCCCCAAGGATTGTTCATCTCATCTGAATTTTGGGTGTCTGACTTGGACCACACAAACTGTCCTTTGGAACTGCTTTCTCTCAGTTATGGTTGACTAGCTGAGGCAAATCCTACCTGAGGTGGGTAGGATTGGGGGGCATGGTTTCTTGTAGTGCTGTTTTGTGGGAATTTGCTGTGCTGGAAAACCCAAAGGTGAAGTCAACAATGAAGTCAGGACCTGGTTCAGTATCACCTGTGTCCTACCTAGACTTTTTCTCCATCTGCTCAGGCCTAGGTGCCCCCATTTTACCTGATATAAAGCCATTTGACCAGGTGGGGGACATGATGTGTTCTGGAAACAGCACAGAAGAGGAGACAACTGGATTGGCCGTCTCGGCTCCGGGATTGGGTTGAGGCAGGGCAGGTCTCAGCGCAGCCCTGTCAAAATGGTTTCCTTGATTGTTTTGCAGTGGCTTTTTCACTCATGGTCCTGCAAAAGGCTTGAAGATTGTAAAGGCTACATGAAATTGCACATGGTAGCACCTGTCTTTGAGAGGACTGGGTGAAATCAGCAGGTACATTCACTGGGAAAGTCTGCTGGGGCCACCCCATGTTCAGCTTCCCTCCAACTTGGCTGGAAAAAGAAATGTGGATTCCTTATATCCCAACATACCTAGGGGCAAGCTCTGGAAATGCAGTGAGTCCATGGACCCACCCTCCTACTGGCCACATCCCTTTACCAAGGACGTGGGGTCATGTTGGTGGCCCTTACTGCACCCCTGCTATAGTCATCAAGTGGCTTCTTACTGAGAGGTGGGACCATCTCAGGTCAAAGAATGTTGCTCTGTTTTGGAGGCAGGGGTCAGGTCATTGGGGAAGCAGTGGGATTTCTACTTCTCCACCATTCAGGACTCAGCGGTATGTTGGCACAACGGATGCGTTGTCCAGGTAGAAGGTTTCAAGGATGTAGGATCTTTTTACATCCTCTGTTTCAGTAGCCTGCCTTTTTTTATGTCATTCCTAAATAACCAAGCGTATGTTGGAGCGAGAAAGTAGGTTTTTCCGAAATAACTGTAAGGGAGAGCCCAAGGGTGCTGGATTTCTGTGTGTGGGTAGGGGACCTCTCCCTACAGGGGCTTACTCCAAGGGAAGGAAAACCAGGGTGGAGTCAACAGGAGATGAGAAACACTCCGGCACTTATACAAAGAGCCAATATTGATACAGATGACAAGGCAGCGTGCTTGCGATAATGGTGCGGCTGAGACTGACAGCCGTGGGAAGGAGGAAATAAAAGAGATTCTTTTTTATATTGGCTGGCTCTTTCTGCCTGTGAATTAAGAGTCTGGATCTGAATTAAATACCAGGGGAATGGGAGCTGTGTGGGGGAAGAATCGGATCGGTTTGAACCACCACTGTGCAGAAACAATGAACAAGGGATCTGAAACCCGGGAGTTTCACCCCTCCCTGCTCTTTCAGATGCATTTAATAATATTTTCCTTTGTGTTCCTGCCTAGTGTAGTGTCACCTTGAGCCTCTTTTGCTTTTGTTTCCCATCCCCTGGTTTACAGGCTGGCAATGTGGCTTGTGGTCCTTAATTCGGTTTCCAGTGGACACAGGTTTCTCCAGACTGACAGAGAAATCAGAGTACAACCGTGTGTGCTGCTTGTTTAATGTTGATGATTGCAGGCCAGTCAGCATGCTACTGTTAACAGTATGGCTGGGGACTGTGTTTGAAGTGTTAATTAGCAGCAATTAATAAGAAGTGAAAAATTAATACCCTATGTCAGCTTTCTTTGCTAGTTAGTTATATCAACACCAAGGCTCAGAGCTATCTTGAAGCTTATGTTTGCATAAGAGTTTGGTCTTGTTGACACATAGTACTGGGAAAATACTTAAATGCTTTCCTACCATAAATGGTAAACTAGTTAATTCCCAAAATAAGAAGATAAACTACAGCCTCTGACAGATTCAGTTTTCTTGGGATGTGGATGCTCTCGACATGACGTTTCAAAAACAATAAGTTGTGGGTAGCTTAAGCAAAAAATACATTAAAATAGAGTTAAACAAACAAAAATGTTGATGACATTGCTGAATATGGCTAAGAGATTCTGCATTGGCCCCTCTTAATCAAAGTGGGCTTAAGCCCAGCCCTAGATGTGGCCACCAAGGATGGATTCCAGCTGTGTTGCAGACACCATCCAGGTTCCCATCCATTTTCCATTTCGGATGAGAAGTTCCTTGACCCAGGGGAATGGGCCTTTCTCATGGATCTGGTGGCAGATTTGGGGCTTGAATGCGTAAGAAACAGCAAATACTGTCATTGTCTGATTGGACACTTTTATGAGCTCATAACTTTGTCTTATCAGCATCATAGGAGCGTCACAAGATTTAACTACACTACCAAGAGGCTTATCTTTCTTCTTGGTATTTTATATCATTATCCTTGAGTTCTGTTTAAGATGATGGATTTTTTTTTTTGTGTTTAAATTGATCTCTCTGTTTCTTTCTGTCCTTAGATTTTTTTTTTTTTTTTTTTTAATAGACCCAGATTACCTTCCATCATTGTCTGGTCCTAGGCAAAAATAAAAACAGCTGAATCGACGCAGGGTTTAGCTTTATCTGACACCTACCCTCCTCTCACATTTAACAAGCTTGATGTAAAATCCTGATACTTAACCAATTTATTATTAATGATATTTACGGAAGTATTCTCTACCAAAGGAGAAGTGTTTTTTGACTTGCAGTAGACTGATTGCTTCTAGTTTCATAGTTAATTGAAACTTAATATACACTGGGGATGAGTGATACATATATTCTGAGGTTAGCTGCACTCAAAATACTCATAGTATATAATACACTTTATTCATTAGCAAGTCTCATGTCAACAAAGAATAAAGATGAAGTGCTGTAGTGGCCATCACAGTGGGGAAGTGATCATTATTATTTATGGAGTGCTTGAAGATACTAAGCACTTTGCAAAGAGACCAACAAGCATATTGCTCTGAATTGGTTTACGGTCTCATTTTTTTAGAAATATTTTTTTCGTTTCGTTAGCAGGGTCCTTTGGGGTGGGGAACACAAATAGCTGATGGTGATCTAACTTTGCCCAAACAACCTTCAGTTGGGTGTTGTATCACCTGCTTTGTGAAACACGCACGGTTTTAGCATGGTTTAACTGCAGTCACCACGATGCTGTTGTGATTGCTCCAGCTGACAGTCCCACCATGGTTCGGTTAATGGATATTCCACTTAAGCTTGACATGCTCCTCATCTTTTTCAGTTCCTCCCTCCTATAACTGCTCACACATGTCCATTTCTTCCTCGCAATTTTCATTGGAACAGCTTTAAAAACTGGGAATGAAAAATCTATGACAGAACACTCTCCCTCTTTCTATTTTATAACCACCATATCTAGTCTTGCTGAATATGCCTCCTGAGTAGTAAAAGTTGAAAAAATCCCATAATATTTTTACAATCTTATTACCTCCTGCTTTGCTTGGCCTCTGGCAGTAAACTTTTTTCCTACTTAAGTCACGATTCTTGCAGAGCATTTGGTGCCGGTGCTGCCAGCGTAGTCCTCTCTGTCATGCAGGTCTTGGAGGCATCCACTAATAAGCAGGACCAGTCCTCCACATCGTATATTCTGGACACACACTTTCCCTACTATCTGTCTTTGCTTTAGCATATCTTGTGTGAATAGTTGGTTCCCTCTGTGCCCATAACCCAAGCTCTTGGTTTCTCTTTTTCAGTCCTCCTTTGACACCTCATAATTCATCACCATCTCAGAGAGTTTTACTGAAAAGCTCACTTTGGAGTTCTTTTTAATCTACTCCTAAAGGTGTATCTCTGGGTATTGCTTGCCTAGTGGCTTACTGTAGCTAGAAATACAGTTCTTACTTAGTCTGGTGTCTGATTCAAGATCTAGTCAGTCTGTATTCCCTTTCTCATATCATTTTTCATCTCTGCGTGTTTTTATTCCACTTTGTATTTACTGTGGCCATTCCTTCTAGAATAATCTCCTCTGCCAACAGAGCGCAATCTACACCTGAGTTAATATTTGCTACCCTCTATGGTACTAACTGGTGCAGTTACCTTAGGTCAGTCTTCATTTGAAAAACAGTTTGCAGCCAGCACTATTTCATTAGGATATCTGTATTTTGCATGCTGAACTTTATTTTCTAGAGTTTTTCTAGTCTCTCCCCAGCATTCTTCCTTCAGTGTTTCCTGTTTTTGTTATTGGAAATATCCCCCTTTGGAAGTTTGAATATTTATGGAGTGGGATACAGCTCACGCAGTGTTAACCATCAAGAAGTTGAATGCCAAGAGCTGGACTTGTTGGAGAATGGTTGAGTTGCCCTTTCTTGGGTGCCTTTTTTTGGCATGGGTTATGCCACCTTATGGACTGGTCCTTCCCTCTCTGTTGGTGATACAGGAAGCTGGACTTACCTTTGAGATGTGAATCCTTTGTGTTGAATACTGTGGATGTAGTTTATTACCTCACTAGCTTGTATGTTGTTATTGCTGCTTTGGTATTATTGCCACTAAGGGGAGATGTCCTTTGTTGCAGCTCCTCATCCAACTCTAGCTTCACCTTGTAGGAGAGAGCAGGATCAACATGGGTGACAATCAACATGGGATAACTTGAAAACCATTTGGAAAGGCTGAGGGAATGGGTTGGTGTAGGCGGAACGAATCACTCATTGGGTTTTTTCATTTCTTTTAGCTTGTCCTCTAGACACTCCCTGCTGCAGGATGAATTAGGAAGTCAAGGCCTCTTCCTCTGAACCATGGAGACAAGAGCGTCTTTCATCGCTACCGTGCAAGAGACCCAGCATCTCTCCCCAGAGAAGGGTCAGAGCCTGGCCAATGGCAGCATGGAGCAGTTTGATTCAGGTGAGCTCTCCTTCACCCCCATGTGTTGTCTTCACTGGTACAGCCCTCCAGCTGGTCATAGGTAGGGGTGGGGAGAGCCATGTCATCAGGGGAGCATTGGGAATGGTTGTACAGCTTGAAGGCCTTTTTTGGGTCTTATGGGTTAGACTGTGTCCCATGGGTGATGGGTTGGAAAATTTGAGCTTTTCTTTTTCTGGATCTCTTCTACAGTATGTAGCAGCTATTCAAAATTTAAACAAAAAGCAATGGAAAACCTTTCCCAGGACATCATATCATGTTCTTCCTGTTTCCCCACCCTTTTTTACTTTGTTGGAGTTTTGTGGTTAAAGGGAGGAAATGACCATTCAGAAATTACAGTATTTCTCCCTTGTTTTGACCTTTCACTCTCACTTCCTCCAGAATTTTTTTTGAGTGCTTCAGGTGAGAGGGCTAGACTAGGCAGGGGAGTGCTTCAGGTGAGAGGGTTAGACATTATACTAGGCAGCATGTAGTCCTTGTACTCATTCGTATGACTGGATGCTCTGGGATGGGCACCTAAAGGTGAGGATTCACTGTGCTAAATTTGGGCATCGTCATGGTAGACACAGAAAAATAAGTGCTAACTTCTGGTGATTTCTTCTGGCATTAGGTGCTTTAACTTCCCATATCTAGTGTTAACAGGAGGAGACTGTATCTTATGGTGAAGTTGCACATTATTGCTAGACCCAATCTACTTTCTTTCTGATGCCAAATTGGGAGACCCCTCTTTATATCAGCTCTTCTCTTGCACCACCTCAGCTGCCCATCACACCCTGAGCTGGCTCACTAACACAGCAGAAAGGTAATTAAAAGGCCAATACTTTTCTGCCAGCTTTGTGAGTTGAACTGGCTGGAGGAAGAGGGAGGGCTAGAGCACATGCTGGTGGGAATGGGACCTCTCCCAGTGGCACGGAATTATTAATTTGGCTCAGCTATAACTTGTAACTTCATCCTCGCTCTGTGTTTGCATGGGAAAGCTCAACTGATGAACTTGTGGGGAACAACACTGAGCTATCGGTCAGTTAATCTATACACATTTTGCATTGTGGTACTTGTGTTGGTGCTCATATGCTTGAATGCTTTTCCAGAATTTGCTAGCACTTCTGTAAGAGCTATTCATGATAAAAGGATCCTAAGATGTAAACGGCAGATGAGTCTGTGCTTGCAGATGGGCCTCCTGAAGGGATGTGTTAAGTCTACTTCCATGGAAATAGGTGCCCTCACCAGTGGTGAATCACTGGTTCAACGCTCCTCAAATGCAGTGTTATCAGTGTTGGGGTGACTGCTTTAAAACTCTGCAAGCTTTGCCTTCAGTGTCTTTTGCATCTTTTCTCTCCAGTGGTGCTGTTTGTGTTTTATTGGTCAGCGCTGTGCTGAAGTCTTTGCAAAGCTGTGTCTTTCTCTTTTCATTGTTTCTCCCTCAGCACCTCAGAAATTTGGCCGCCCAGCCTTTAGTTTCTTGACTTCTAGTAGTGACTCGGTGATTTTCCTATTTCCATGGACACCATTGGAAAGCTGTGACTGGTCTTTGGACCTTTGCCACGTTTGCTAATGAGTCGAGGGTGGGGAGAAGACTCAGAGCAATGTGAGACCATGCCAGTTAAACTATGAGCTGTGGTCCTTGAGGTGACTTTGTAAGCTTTTTAGGGTGAGGTGTGTTGCACAACCCTTCATGCAATGCAACCATCTTCTGCAACTTTTACCATTAAATAATAAACAGGGGTGGGACATTTGGCCTGCAGGTTGACACTGACCACCTGGGCAGCTTTTAGAAAGCAACTGTATTATGCTTATGCAACTGAAATGGAAATGCAGGTGGGCTTTCAAGAGGTCAGCAGCAGTAGGGAAAAATGAGAGGACTGTCCTATAAAAAATGCAAACTGGCTGTGTTGCACTGAAAACATGTTTGAAATGTGGGGTAGTCCAGTTGGTCTTGCCATGATGCTTGTAGATTTAATGGGGCTCTTAAGTTCTGCATGTTAGGTGGGACACAGAGAAATGGAAAGTTTCCTGTGCTGTGGGATTGTTAGCCCAGCCAAAGTTTTGGTTTTTTTCCCATGGTATATGCAGTGGTTCTGGTTATTTCAGATGGCTTCAAAGGGAAATTGGACATGCTTAAGGAAGAAAGATGCAGTGTACTAACTGCTTAGAAACCATGTTTGTCTCACGGAAATCCCTGAACCAGAAATAGTTGAATAATAGGAACTTACCTGTTGGGGGATCATAGATGGTTACCCTCGTCCAATGGATGTCTCTAGGCATCCAGGAGGAGGCAAATCATACAAGAAAAGTGCACTGTGAAATGGAGGATGTGTAGGTATGGAGTGGTTGTGATGAGAAGCATGGATTCAGCCCATCTAAAGAAAGCTGGACACTCTTGTGTTGCCTTAGGTAAGAACATAATGTTACCCTGGATTCTCCTATAGATATGAAAGACCCTTCCTTCTATAGTGTGACTCATAGAGGTAACTACTGAGGGTTCTCTAGAGTTAAACATCTGAATCTGGAGCTGAGGTGCCTTAAAACACCTTACAAAACCTAGTCATCTGATGCTGACTGTATCACCAGTGAAGAGAAAGATACAGCTCCAGAAAGCAAGTCATCCCATTTTAACACAGGTGCCGGGTTGCCTTTGGGTTGAGTTGCCATCTGGAGCTGGCTCTTTCTCCCCACTGAGGATGAAGAGAGCTAACCCTAACTGGAGCAGAGGGGAACATCTCAATCCTTGTTGCTCACGAGAGGCAGACCCCTCTCTTGAGGTGGGATTCATGTCCTCTAATTCAGACATTTCCAGAGTGGACACCTGCAGCCTGATCTAGTCACCATTTATATCCATAGGAGAGAGGTAGAAGCCTCTAGGATGAGATTCAGTTGGCCAACCACAGATGTTGGTTTTCAAATGAGAAGAACTGACTCAATTTCTTTGGGGATACGGATCTTGGTGACTCTCCCAAGGCCGTGCTAGAAGTTTATGGTTGATTGGGTTCCCCACCCTGCCTCGCTTGATGGGTTAACTGTTAAAGCATTTCATTCTCTGTTCACTCAAAAAGTCATGAATGTCTCTATGTGCTAAATAAGTTGACTAAGAAATTTGCCACAAATATGTTCTCCTTCAGTGAAGCCTGAGAAAAATCTGTGTTTCTGGAGCCACGGGTTTTGGGTCTTTTATCCCCTTTATTTCCCATAGCCAGACATCCCAGGAGGCTGTTAACAGCTGGAACAGTTGCATTTTTGTAGTGACTATGCACGAGCACTTTAAAGCTATTGAGAGGCTCACAGATAATGACTTGTTGATTTTATTTGCCATCCTGGGCTTGTTTATACATCACTGTATTGTAGGCTAGCCAGCCTTGACTCTTTCATTAAGAAAGAGCACTGGGCCTAAGTACTAATAATTGGAAAGGGAGCTGATATGTAAAACAGGCCTAATGCCAAATTTATCATCTCGCAGGGCACTCTGTGAAATGTTGGCACCTGGGGTTTTGCAGCTCTCCAGCAGAGCCAGGACTTTGTTCTTGGAGTGCGTGACTTGGAGTGATGAACAGATCGGCTTTGTGATAGCTGCTTCTCAAGTGGGCACAATCTTTGTTGTCATATACTAAGAGACTTTGCATTTCTCTGTCTGCCTCTTAATTTGGGGGATCTCCAGGCAATTGAGAGAGGTTGGTAAGAGGTGTCCTCTGCTCCTCAGCAGTAGGGCTTTTCTGATTGATGAGGAAATTTGTGCACAGTCCTGTTATGTGTGTGGATGGGGTTGGGTCCCTTGGGCTGGTCTCATCCTTGGGCCACACTGTTTCTGCTCTGGATGCCCCCTGACAGGTTTCTAGAAGGGAACAAAGTCTATTAAAAAAAATTTTGGAAACTTACAGTCCATTCAAAGTCCTTTGTGATAAAACAAAACAAAATAAAACACTGATGCTGTGATAAATGAGTACTCTGACATTATTTTACAGACCTTGTAAAAGTAATTTCCTGATAAAGTCTGCAGATAAAACACTAGAGGAGTCATACTTGTGATGTGTCAGAGAGAAATGAACTGACAGGGAGGGAAGGCTGCAGCTCTCATGCAGCCTCCCCTTAGGGTCTTGACGACTCTGTTTGGGTTTAGAAAGGAGAGATCAGGGTGATATTTTTTTAAACAGGTGCTGTTGTGAGTTTTGCTGGACTGCATGTGAATGAACCTGCTGGTGGGGTTGTGGGAACATTGGGGACATTGAACCTCTCTGTGTTGGCAGGTGGCAGGTCACGGGTAATAACATTATGAAGTATAGGAGGACTTGTTACATCCATAACTAGCATCTGTAACGCTAACATAATTAATGTGCTGTTGCCAAATTCTGGAGACGATTTTGCCACCCTGGAAATGTTGATCCCTGCAAGGGCTGGAGGTTATCTACTGAACTGCATAAAAATCTTTGCTTCCATTGCTCTGTGGAATGACTCCTTCCCATAAGACTACCAAGGAAGGCTGGAGAAAAGGAGATACTTGCCTGGACTCACCCAGCAGGTTAGAGCAAAAAGCAGGAATAACAACTGAGAATATACAGACAGCATCATGTGCTGAGGGAAATGCCTCAAGCATTGAAATGGAAGTATCTGAGCAGAAGAGAAGAGAGGACAGGAAATGTCCTGTCCATGTCAGATGTCCTGAGTTGAAGATGTCCTTGCAGTTCTTGAGCAGCCCATCCTAACACCGCAGGTGTAGATGGATGCAGAGGTAGGGAGCAGCCAGGCAGAGGAGATCAAGTTTTAGCTTTTCATGTCAGATGGTTCTGAGTTTTAGTGGGACAGGGATCGGTTGTACTCAGGGTAAAAAGCTGCTTAAGCACAGGAGTAATTTTAAGCCTGGGTTGGATAACCATATCTGCCCATCTACTCACAGACTAACATACTTTATTTTAGAGGCTCAGCCTTTGAAATCTCTGGATCTGGCTCTTTTCTAAAACATTAACTCCCCAGGGCTGCAGACATTAAGGCTGAAAAATTTCCCTGATCATCTAAGTTGCCTGCCTGCATGATACAGATAAAGGAAACTCTTAGCAATTTTTGCACCAAGCTCCTACCTTGTGGTTAAGCTGTGGCTTATCTTTCAGTCAAGAATGAACAAACCCCTCATTTTAGGTCAAATATCTCAAGTAGAGCCAGCTTCTATGCCTGGAGGTTTTTGCAATAATTGCAAGAAACAAAACAAAGCTCATCCCTTATTCTACATTGAATTTGTGTATTTTCAGGTTGTAATCATGGGGTTGGGTTATTTCTTGTCTTGCTGAGTTGAAAAGTCATCTGGTAGCCACTTTATCACAGGAGTAAATGTTGATTTACATCTCTATATTTAAGCAGGCTATTTGAGTTTAAGGCAAGGAACCAGACCTTAAGACTTGATGCAGCAGTGTGCAAAGTGTTTAACAGCACTGACAGCTCAGTGCTCCTCTTTGAACTCCCAGACAGATCTTTACCCTCCACCAGCTCTGTCTCAAAACCCTTCTTCTGATCCACTTTCTTCCCCTTGCTGGTGTATATCTGGCTCCATAGGCAGCAAATAAAACCTGTGTCTTCCCCTTTTAATAATAAGAGATTCCCATTGCACAGCATAATTTTCTGGTCCTGAAAACTGAAGACCTGTAGCAATAATTGCAATAAATTAACCCTGCCGTTTTCTTCATAAAACTGTCTGGGGAGGTTTCTTAATTCAGTTTGTCGTGAGTCACTTTAATTACATCATGACCACGCTGATGAATGTTTGGGCAGGTAAGGGTCTCGCAGAGTTTGGCCTGATAAATGCTTATTGCAAAGAGCTCATTGCTAGACTGTAAATATTTTTGCTCTGGGGATGAAACTGAGTTTGTGAGATTGCTTGGGAACAAAATGAAAACAATCAGATTTGGCTGATTTTTCTGTAAGTGAAAGAAGATTTATTTTTAATTATTGTGTGTGTTTCAGCAATGGTTTGAGGCCTCAACTCTGCTCTACTCAACACAGTTATAAACCAAAAATAAATAAAAGGAAGAGTAATAATGTCAAGTCCTTCACTGTGGGGAAGGATTGTGTGGGGCAGTGGTGTGGATGGGGGCGGCATGATGCAGAGCCCCAGATCTGAAATGGGTCAAGGACAAATTCAGAGAGCAAGAAGTCAATAGTGATCTGGTGAGGGGTGCTGGGGGATTTGGGGGAAAGCAGCTGTAGTCTCGGTGGAAGAGGGAGGCATGGGGGCCTTGGCTGGTATTTCTGGGTGGAGGGCTGATGAGGAAGGAGAGAAAGGGTGACAGGACTGAAAATGGGTGTCCCCAGCCCCCAGGGGTTGGGGTGTTTTCTTTACATACCGCTCAGCCAACAGAAGCAACTTCTGATATTGCTAGGACACTGCTCTAAGTAACAGTGCTGGGTGACCCACTGTTGGGGCATGAGCAAGGCCATTGCACCCTTGTGATAGTGGGCAGGCAGCCACCTCCCTTGCAGCAAGAGAGTCATCAAATACAAAATAAAAGAGCACAAGTGCCTGTTTTAGTATGATGCATTTGTTTCCCACTGCCATGAAAGCAGAGTCATTTCTGGTCTTAAAGTGTTGGCTCCTGAAGTCCTAAAGTCTGCTGAAAGCGTAGTAAGAGCCGGTCAAAACAGATCAGCACAGATCTTTAAAACAAGCTTTCTGTTTTCGCTTGTGTTGATGTTGATACTAGTTGCTGTTCTCACCCTGAACTCTTTGACACAACTTTTACCTTCTTTGGCTGTGTTTTAGGCTGCTTTTCTTTCCTTTTTTTTTTCCTTTGTTTTTTTTTTTTTTTCTTTTGAACAGATGAAGGCTCCAGCATTGAGGATGCAGACTTCAACTGGGATGAGTTCCTGGAGGAAACCGGAGCCAGTGCTGCTCCCCACACTTCCTTCAAACACGTACGTGCTTTGTCTGAGCCTCGTGGGCATTGCACGCGTTCCCTCTTCTGGTTTTCAGGGGGTCCCGGGAGAAGTGAAATGGGGTCTGACCGTTTTGGGGAGAAATTGTCACTCTGTGCATGTGGCAACCTGTGTAGGAATGGCCCCCTATCTGGTATTAGGTGAACTCGGTGTGTTTGCATCATCTGCAGTCACAGCTTAGAGCACTGTCTATGTCATGCCTTGGGTTCAAATTTTCCATTTTTGAGGGCTTCTGTTGCCCTCCTTTGGCTTGTAATGCACTCATATTTTTTTTTCTTCATGTATTTTTTCTTCTCTATTCATTGATGTCCATCTCAACCTGTAGAGGTTCATCTCACAAGAGTGCCTTATTTCTCCAGAGTTGTCCTCTTACTGCATGATTTGCTGACTAGCAGGGTCACTCAGCACTAGAGCCCAGCATGGCCCATAGGAAACCATCTCTTGGTCTCCTGCCTGGAGATGCTGTCTCAGGAGCATGAGAACCAAGTACCTGGGTAGGTGATACTCTTCCTGGGTGTACGTGGCTCATATAGACAGTGATGGTAGTGTCTGTGGCTCTGGTCCGTAGCATTCGAAGTGTTTGAAATCTTGACTGATGAAGATCAGAGCATGCTTTGAAGAAAGGACTTTGTCTTCAAGCAGAGCCCATCACAGTCAAGGATATTGTTTGAGACCGGCTTCTCCCTCAACCACCAGTTGTTTAAGTTCTTCAGTTCCATGTGCGTGATGTCACATGAGGACATGGGACAGAAAGGAAGCTGATGTACGAGTTCATCATCAGTCAAGGGCATGCACGTGTGACCACGTTGGCAGATTTTTCTAGGAGATCTTTTCTCATTCAATCCCAAGACTGCGCTGTCAGAGATGTTGGGGCCTAGTGGGAAGGTGTTGTGATGCCTTCATCTGTGTCAAGCCACGACAAGTCATGGTGGTTGTCTGTCCTCAGCTGAACTCTCATGAGGATAGTGCTGCTCATTCTCCTTACCTGACCCATCAGATGTAGGTAGCAGCCTGTTCTGCTACAGCTGGTCATCAGTCGCAGCGGCTCTTCTCCCAGCTTCACGCGGCTGGCCTGTGTGCTCTGGAGGATGTGGACATCTTCGACAGGAAGAGAGGGGTTTTAGCTGTGATGCTCTGGGTTGTCTTATACTGAGTCTGTTTGCTGGCAGAGATGTCCTTTGGGAGCAGTGTAGTTGTGCTGCAGTGAGAAGGCTTCCCGAAGAACCTGTTCCTACTTGACAGAACTCTTTATTTGGTTGACTGCTGGCCTGCCATTGAACCACCTTTGTCTCCAGGTGATTTCTTGGCTTGTTTTGAAGGGGTAAGGAGCTGCCGTGATGAAAAACCTCTTCGATCTACACCTGAAAAAATAATACAATCCTCCATTTCCTATTTTGCTTCTATTTTAACAGCTGGAGTATTGCAGGATGAAGGACTGTAATTCTCTATACTGGACAATTACAGGGCAATGCTTATTGTAGAGTTTATCCTTGATCCAGCAGCTGTCTGGAGCAAGCATCTTGCCCAGGTTTCTGCTCCAGGCCCCAACCCAAATACTAGATCCAGGTGAAAATTTTGTGCTTCATGAAGCCATTAAGGATGTCTCTAGGTGTATGGAGATGCCCACCTCATCCTGCTGATCGTGCCAGTGGCGGTGTGCCACAGCACCTCGATTCTGGGACTGTCCATGTGAGACAAGTTAGTGCTGGGAATAGTCTTTAGTGATTATGCTTCACAATCTGAAACTTGATCCTCAAAAAACCCTGGGTTGACCAGGAACCTGAAAGCCATCACATAAGATTATATTATCTGTCTGTTTGATGCCACTCTTCATGTGATTTCCAGTCACAAGTCCCTTCCCTCTAGAATACCCCTTTGGTCTTTACTTATGGTGAGCACAAGGAGAAAAACGACAAATGAACATGTATCCTGGATTATTTATGAGGACCCTTAGCATCACAAGAGATAAGATCCTATCTTATCACCAAATACAGTAGTAATGTCACAGACCTTCATTCTTAGACCATCTCCAAAGGTTCCTTCCAACCTCAACTATTCTGTGACTCCAGGCATTGATGCTGATGGAAGTGCCCATGCAAGTAGAAGTACATGGAGTGTACCTTTAAATGGCTTTGGCTGGGCAGCAGTCGTGTCACAGACTGCAGTGGGATGAATGAGGGAGTACTGCTGACATGCCAGAGGAGTGTTCTCTCTGCAACTTGGCATCCTCAAGTCTGTGAAGTCCTCAGGTGGCCAAGTAGACCATATTATATTTATCTCTGTGAGTAAAAGTGGCATTTTAACCTGTCATTTAAATGAGAAGTTAATTTGAGACAGGCTTAAACCGGCCTTTATAATCTATCTGGTTTCAGTAGGAGATAAGGTACTGAGAAACCTGTAAGAACCTTCCCTTACGCATCTCATAGGGAGTAACAGGCTATCTTTTGGATGGTCTTCTGAAGACAAGCCTGGCATCTGAACCAGTGAATCAGCATCCACCTCTTCTCTAATAACAGCCACTAGAGACATCCCACTGGACCTTGGAAGATACCATGCGATGTGCCCGCAGCAGGCCCTAGTGTTTAACTGCAGTCTCTGCAGTGTCCTAGAAGAGATGCGCTGGCATCTCCAGTGTCCTAAGGCCCATCACTGGTGAGATAAATGAAAGTGACATCTCCATCAGATGGCAAGAGAGTGACTCAAACCATTTGCTTTTTTCAGCAATGGCCCATCATACCTTATTTACCATGGTGCTGGGAGAGTGAATAGGTTGAGGCTTGAGCTGGTGGGTACAGATTTAGTGAAAATGCTCTCCTTGGTCTGCCTGGTACAGCATTCAGCCTTTGATTCTTGTGAAGCCTGAAGAGATGCTTCAATGTTGTTGTACTACTAGTTGTAGTTGGGTTTAACTCCTAGAGGTGCTTAGTACCTGCCTTTCCACCTTGCATGTGTCCTGTGATTTGCCTGATGGAGCTGTGCAGTAGGAAATCCAACCCCACTTGAGTTAAACTAACTTTTCCCAGGCATTAGTGAGATTTGTGATAGTAAGATGGGTACCAGTCCTCTCTCAGATGTAGTGCAGCTGAGGTTACTGCTGCTGGAAGGCTTCTTTAGAGCATTCAGGACCTTGCATGCTGGGGTATATGCCTATGAAGTAGGAATGGTCCTGCCCAGACAGATTGTGAAGGAGGTGGTTGGTTTAAGGAGCACAATCAAATCATGTCTTTTCCCAGAGCTGCTCTTTAAAAGCAGCATTATCTTGCTTAGTTGGGGAGGGGTGGTCTCCCTGCAAAGAAGAAAAGGTGACAACATGCCTTTCTCATTTTGTAAGGTGGAAATCAGCCTTCAAAGTAGTTTCCAACCAGGAATGAAATTAGAAGTGGCCAACAAGAGCAATCCAGACACATATTGGGTGGCTACGATCATTACAACGTGTGGACAGCTCTTACTGCTTCGTTACTGTGGCTATGGAGATGACCGCAGGGCGGATTTCTGGTGTGACGTGATGACAGCAGATCTTCACCCGGTTGGCTGGTGTACACAGAATAACAAGGTCCTGATGCCTCCAGATGGTGAGTTCTGTGTGTTTTGTTAGAGTCATGCTCTAGTATTGGGCACTGGAATGGGTACTCCAGATCCCCCACAGGTGTTGGGTGATGCAGTCAGGGTCAGGTCCCCACGGGTCAGTGGGTGGTTCAGTTTGCCAGTCAGCCTCTAGCAAAGGCGTTTTTGCCCTAGTTGGTAACAACAGAAGGCGCTTCTATAGGAAGCTGTCTTAACAAGGAAGCTTACTGCTAAATTGTAAAGCTGTGATTTTCAGTTAAGGGAGAAAATTGTCCTGTTCTTGTAGAAAGAAAGGATGAAATTCAGAGTGAGAACAAACTAAAATAAGCAAGATCAGTTTGGGTGTAACCAAAAGCAGAAGTTGGCTGTGCACTCAAGTGTTTTTCCCTGAAAGTTTAAAACCTTCCATTGCCAGATTCCTGCAGCTTTTGACTCCACTGGTAGATACACATGATTAAAGATAGCAAAATTCGGTCATCATAGGTTAGGACATGTCCTGATTATCAGCTCTTAGGTGCATAAAAGCTGGATGCAAGAGCTGTGGGTTACTGAGTAGCCCATGTGGAACAGTTTGTTAATAACACAGTTTGATTCCCAGTGTGTAAGAAAAATGGGGCTTTTTGGCTGTGTACATCAGCAGAACAGCTGTGTATCCTTACCACTATGTAGCTCCAAGCAGAGGAATACTTGTCACTGTTACTCATATGTATTCCTGCCATATATCCCATTTATTCTGGATCAAGGGAGGAAGAGATGATTATTTAGATTCCAGCTTGTGCATGTGTTTAAGGAAAGTCTCATTTAAGGATTCTACTGCTGAAGTTCTTTCACTTTCTGTTTCATGTGACCACTGAAAAAAATATGTGCCAGTTGTGTGCCATGCGTGATTTCTCCTGGTGTAGGTGTTTCCTGACCTCCCACTGAAGTGAGCTGTAGACACGGTCTTTGAATCAAAGCTGAGATTCCTGCCTTGTGTATGCTGAACTCTGAGCTAAAGTTATCTTTTTGTTCTGGTCTGTGTATTTTGAATAAACAGAGGACTGATTGCTTAAAAAAAAAAGAAGTCTTGAAGACAAATATGGCTGAGAAATCTGTTGGCTTAGCACTAGTAAATCAAGCTGATGTGAGAGGGGTTAGGTATTTTATTTTATTGGTCTTTAAAACTACCTTTTATTACGTGGATTATAATCAATGTTATCAGAAAGGTGTACAGTGCTGTAAACTAAATCTCAAAATGCAAGGGTCAAGGGGTAAGAGATCTTATCGATGGTTGTAATAGAAAATAACGATTGTCTTATACCCGGAGGCAACTGCTTTTCATGGAAATGTTGGAATCTGCTCTTTGGGTTGTGGCCACTTCGTGTGAATTGTCTTGCTTGAATGACTGCAAATGTGCAGTGCGTCATACCTCCTTTCTTCTCTGTCTGGGTGATGTAACTGTATGCCAGGGTCTTAAATTTGGGCAACTGCCCTGTTTTGTTTCCCCCTCCCCCCCCTTCTTAGTGAATAAACTCTATTGAATATGTCTTAGTATAGTTTTCAGAAAGAATAAATTAAATGCGTAGGTTGTAATTTCAAAAGAGATTTAAGCATTTAAGAGCTTGAGTTGTATTTTGGAATGAGACATCTAAAATGCCCAGGAGGATTTGAGCCTCAGGACTTCTCTCACTTGGAAAAGAGAGAGGTCTTAAATGTGTTCATAAATTGCAGAGCTCCTCTGGGTGTCTGCCCGCAGGGTTCAGCCTGTGGTCAGAGGTGGGTTTTCAAAAGGTCGTAGCTCCCATTGGGACACCACAGGGTAGAAGCTGAATTTTCAAGAGTGCCCCTTGTCTTCTGTAGGGAGAACTGAGCTCTGACCAGCTTTTAAAAGTTGTTTGCGAGTACTAGACTTACCATACAGAGATGTGAGGAGTTTGTCCTGTTCTTCATTGCTTTGCTGAGCGGTGAATGTATCTTAAGAAGCCAAGCTTCATTGCAGTGCTGAGAGTTTTCGCTGGTGAAACCTGCAGGATTAGACTTTGCATTGGTTATAGAGAAAATTATGTTCTCTATGAACTCTGTGGAGGTTTTCTGCCTTTTTAGCATTGCACAATATTTTGTTGTTAAACCTTTGGAAGAAACGAAAGCCAGCTTCAAATTGCGTGGACCCATTTTCTAAGGGCCTGATTGTGCACATCTTAGTTACAGTGAGGATATCTGTCGGCAAGACTGTGCAAACAGCGTGGCCAGGGCCAGTTATCTGTCGTTAGGATTTGATTTTAATCAGGAGCTGAAGGCTTTGCTTAAAAAGCAGATCTGCCAAGAATGACTTGTTCAGTGGACAAAATACCAGCACTGGGGACAATGCTCTGTTTCTGCTTACGAATCAGATCAGACTGATCGGCGCTTGTCTTATAAATGTGATGCCAGACAAGAATGGTACAGAGTGATAGGACGAAGAATTTCATTAGATGGGGGAGAGATGCGAAAAACCAGGCCGGTTCAGTTTAGCAAATCAATAGAGCTTGATTTAATGTTCAGCACACACGGAGCTTTTAAGGGGCAGCTGCCAAATAATTATTGTTTATGATCCCAATAGAAGCAAGTCATTTAATTTACAGACTGTTACATGATTATTTATTGGGTGATGTTAGTATTGCATCATGGTGACTGTGAGTATAATGTCAAGTCATGTTATGTCCTCCCATGACATTATGGTGCAGTGTACTAGGATAGGACTGCTCAAGCCAAATACTTGAGTTTGCAATAAAATGTATTGGCTTATGAAAGAACGGTGTGAGTGCGTGTGTGCCTGCAAGCTTCACCCTCCACTCCCTCCTTCCCTGCAGGAAATCAAAGGAGTAAAATTGTAGTTACTTCAAGCTTTGCCATTAATTATATTTTTCTCATTACAAATCGGTGTGTAATTTGAATTGCAAACTCAACTATCCTGGCAGAATAGATCTGTTTACCATTCAAAGCAAAATGAAAATTATTTAAATTAGTTAATATAGAACTCATTTGAATGAATTGGATGTTTATTCATGAACTAGCTGAGGCAAGTGTGAAGCTGTCCTTATGGTCTGTAGCTTTGGCACTGATCAGCTCTAAAGTCACGTCCTGGGACAGAGATTTCTATTTTATTGCATATTAACTGTGGTGTAGACCAGTGGGTAGCTACTGCCTGATGTAGCTGAGTGTGAAATTTTCATCCTTTCTGACAAGGCCTCTCAGCAATTATAATTCATATGAGGAAGGACAACCTGCTTCAAAGTTCCTTGACAGTGGCAAGGCTGTGGTGGTATAGTAGGATTGGTTTTCTGCACTGTAGGGGTGGGATATAACATAGACTTTCCATCAGTTAGTTAAAATTTCTCCATAATATTAGCCTGCATGGAAACAGGGACAGCCTTTATCCCCTTCTGTGTCTTACCCAAGCACTGTCCTCCTCAGCACAGAGCCGATGCAGTTGTTTTTCAGCATGCTCCATCCCTTGGGATGCTTTACCCATTGAGCATTAAAAATTAAAGTCTAACTAAACTTTCCCTTACTAGCAATTCCTTTAACTGTGAAAGGAAAGGAGGTCTCTTGCCTCCTTTAGCCTGTTATTTCCATGTGCTGTTTTCCTTTGTTGATGACAGTTGGGTTCATGAACACATTTACCATCGGGTAGAAGAGCAGTGTGGAGAACCTGACAAGCGTAGTAGCTAAATTATGCATTGTGAACCACGCGAAGAGCAGGAACGTCTTTTGATTGACACTTGGGTGTTTTTGTACAGATTGCAGATTTACAGCTGAGCCAACAGAGCCGAATCTCTCCTGGCACTATCTTAATGCATTCTGGGATGCGCTAAAGACACTGGATGACAAGATTATTGTGTACACTTGTAATTGCCACGGTGGTTCTGCTTTAATGTTATTGACAGATGGAAATTCAAATAGGGCATTTCTGTGTGCAGATCCACTCAGTGAGCTTGAGTCTGCTTGCTGTGTAAACCAGGAGACAGAGGAGACTGGAGATGCAAAGAAATACAGTGGAGAGAGAACCAGGTCTATATTTTGATTTTACAATGAACTGATACAGATGGGAAAACCTCTGAACACCATCTACACGTGGATTTGGAGATCAGGATGATCAGTTGTACTGCGATTCTGTGCAGGAAAGCAGCCTTTACTTCTCTGTTACACCAATGTAAGGAGGATTAGAGCTGAAAAGCCTGATCCTGGGGTGAAGTAAGTCCCTCCTGAATGGTGCTGAGCTTCATCAAGTGAAATAGGTCATTAAAAGTGGTGGGCATAAAGCATTTTGCCTGCCTAGACTTTCTGTGAAGAGGAACATCATCATTTGGTCACTATTTTAAATAGTTTTTTGTGTTTCACTCAGGTCGGGTTAACTTTTATCCTAGATCCAGGCCAAAGGAGAGGAATTTCACTCAGATTCAAAGTGCTGGGTTTGATTCTGGGCAGGGTGTGGGTGAAAAAAGAGAGAAAACATGTGCCACAGCAAACAGAGTTACCTTCAAATAATTTTTTTTTTTTTTTATACCATTATCTGAATCTATCACAGAGCCAAATTCTGCTGTTTGAGATCACTGGTATAAGGGAGGGGAGAAGTGGATCTAGTTGACCATGTCAAAACTTATGGCACGAGGACTTGCTGGATTCTGCATAGTGAAAAGCTGGTCAGCTGCATTGCACAGTTGATTGATGTGCAAGATGTCAGATAGATAAATATACGGATGGAAGAAATAAGTTAACTTTGAGCCAATTTTTCCATTTTGTTAGCGCTAACGTGAAATCATCGATGGATGTAGTGGTTACAACGGATGCTGGGACTGGACTACAGCAGAAAGTAGTGGGATTGAGAGAAAATGAGGCGCAGGGGCTGGGAACAGGAGCAGTGAGGGGAGAAGGTGAGACAGGAGCAAAGAGAAGAGCAAGCCTTGAGCAATCGCTTTCTACTCGGGGTGTGGATTTGGTGTCATTCAGGAATCCCTAGGTGCGCAGGAGGCTCTTTCGAGGGGCACAGCTGGGGGGGGGGGGGTGCGGCCCATACACTCGCCTTTCAACATCGTTCTTGGAGGTCACTTGTGTTGCAAAGCTTGTCTACAGGTTCTTCAGAGAGTGGCACAGAGATAATGTTTCTGAAGACAGATGAAAGCCTCCAGAGCTTCTCCCTCAGAAAATGCGATCACGGATGTTTGGGTTTTTTTAACTGAAGCCAACTTTCTCTTGGTAATCTCATCCCAGAGAAATAAAACTTAAACTATGCCTGCAGGTCCGTGATAATAGTGTAGGTAGAGGGGATCAGATGGGCGGCGTGGACTTCTCCTTTTATCTTTGTGAGGAGTTGGCTCACTTCCACTGACTTATCTGAGATGAGTTTGCTTTTCTACTGGTATAATTGAGAGCAGATCTGGCCCCGGTTTAGCTCTTTCACTGAAGGCTCACCTGAAATATTACTTCCTAAGAGCTTGAGGCTGGAGAAAATCAGTAGGCATTCACTGAGCTTGTACTGTTTTACATCAGGGAAGAACTGGGCCCTCGAGCAAAGTAAAATGAAACTCGGAAATCTTCTTTGGCAGGTCGTACTGTCAAACACTGTGGATATTTCTGAAGTAGCATATAGATTTTGTATTTTATATCTTCTTTGCCCAATCCTTATCCCCTTACTCCATCAAAACCAAGTTTAGACTAACCTAATGTAAATAGATTGCAGGATTTCTCTATTTTAAATACTGCAAATGACTCCGAGTACAGTGTTTTATGTGTGCTTTTCAAGTCGACTTTAGCAGACTATTAATTATGCAGGGGTGGTGTTAGCATAAATAACTAGTCAGCAAATAAATGTCAATTAAATATTCTATTAGCATAGTAGGCAGCTTTATGCATTGGCATAGAACATTTAGCAGATTATACTTAACGAGCATATAAAAAAAACAGCGTTTTTTTTTTCTTTGCTCTCTTGGTGATGGCAGAGGGGAGGTAAAAATAATGCCAGCTTTGGCTGAAGAGCTGGGGGTGTTTGGGCTGAAATGTTGCCCTAGTAGGAACTGTGTCAGTTGACTCTGATGTCTCCTGGGAGCTTGCAGCAGCTGGAAATCACTGAAGCATATCATGGCTCCGCATCTCCCCGCCAACCCCACATGGGAGCAGACTTGCTCCCAGGAAGAACATATTTTCATTACAGCACCCACAGTAGTTTCTCCTTCCCTTCCTTGACATGACTCAGTTCGCTCAGTCTGGGATGTGAAAAGTCAAGCCCATTGCTCATGCGTCATCAGGATAATGTTGTCTTGATAAAATGGTCTTTTCATTTCACTACTGTGTCAAACTGCAAATCTTTTGCATGTGGTGTTGGCTTTTGTTACTTTTGAAAGACTTAATATTGCCAAGTGAGGCCCTTTTGGGGTAAACTGAGTGTAACAGGCCCCCACGTGTCTTTTGGGAATGTAAGTAATTGTTGAGCTACTGTACAAATGTGGCACAGCCTGACCAGTGGGACAGGCTTTAGAAAAAGTTTGAGTTGTAGACTGTCAAACGCAGAGTTTCTGAGCATCACCAGGACTTCTGAGCTTAAGGTCAACCTTTTCCATTTTGATTTTTCTTTTAATATAATTTTTCAGGTCTAGAGGCATAGTTGCAGAGAACCTTGTAGAGATGAGATGCTGGCAGGTTTGTAGAGTGGACTCGGGAGTAAATGATTTATTCTGGTGTTTCTGTTGTGAAACTCAGACAAAGAAACACTGTGTGACTGGGCAGTGCGAGGTGTGCGCTGCTCTGGCTTTAGCTGGGATTGCTGTGAGTGATGGAGGCTATCGAGGCAAAAAATCAATGCTTGGTTAAATATAGGTCCTTTTGTTTCAAGTTTTTTGGGAATGTGGTGGAGGTGATCCTTAGGGAACTTACCTACCATGAAGCTTCCAGCCTTGGCTCTGCAGTGACCCCATGATTTAGGTAAATGGTGATGGGATACTGTCAGGCTCTGCTAAGAGGAAGATTTCCCCTGGGGCGAAGCCCCATCAGCTGGGGTCACTCTGTGCTTTTTGGTTGAGATTTTGGTTGAATTGACTTAGAAAAGGTGTTTTTCCCCTTCACAGAAAACATCTATGCAAAGCTTCTGCTCTGTTCTCGTTGGTATTTCCCTTTGGAAAAAAGTAATTGTTTTTCCCCTCAAAAATGTCAGAACAGTTGTTTCTGGGATTAAATACCCAAAGTGTCTGGAGTTGCAGCAGTGCCGTAAGGGATTCATACGTGGGTGCTGGTCCCTTCTTGTGCTTTTGCCTGAGTTAGACTTTCTCTCATGAGGGTCTGGTGTCTCCTTGGGGACTCATCCTGAGATGTCTTCTCCTTGATGCCCCACGAGGTGCCTGGGGAACCCAGCCGTTGCAGAGGATCAGGCATGTGGAAGACCAAAGCCATGCAAGACGGTTTAGGTTTTCAGTAAAAAAAAAAAAAAAGCCCAAAGCTTGCACATGAAGTAGGCTCTGTTTATTAAAAGCAAGAAGAGAACACACTTTAATCAAAACCTAATTTTGCAGTAAGAAGCCGTTTCAGCAGAAACATATCCAGCACGCCTAGTTTCCAGGGACAACGACATCTGCTTATGCTGTGTTTATATTTATTTATTCTCACAAACAAATGTAGTAAGGGAAACAGGAGCAGGCCTGACCAGACAGCCTGTGGTCTAACGAGGCAGGGATGCACGCAGTGACTGTGGCCACCAAAACTGCACGGGACCCTGCAGTGCACCTAAAGTGCCTGCCCAGCATCTGTTTTGGGGTGCTTTTTTTTTATTGCTCAGGATTATTTGGGGGAATTAGATTTGGCCCACCCCTAAATTAGGTATCAGTGTAATTTATTAGAGAGGTGACAGTTTCATTGATGCAATTGTCCCTGCACACTCCTAACACAAATCCTGGAGTTTTGCACACTTATGGGTGAAAAGTACTTTCATTTGTATTTCTAAGTATAACCCATCCTCATTCCTGTACTGGACTGAGCTATATAGTCAGTAAAACTAGTAAAACAATATTACATAGTTTTACAGCTAACACTGAGGATAATAGAGCACTGTTTATGCTAGTGTCTTATTAACCCGACTTGGAGCATGGGTTTAATCTGTAGGTTGGCTGACAGCCAAGGAAGGGTTCAAGAAGGGGTTTCACTGATGGAGTGAGGTTTGGTAACAAATGACTCGGACATCCTGATACTGAAATGAATGCACTTTCTGACTGCGTTTCCTTTGCTTGGGTGGACTGTCTGTTCTAACTTTTATTTCCATTTATTGCTACCAGCGCATGGCACCTTCTTCCATAAGTGAATGATGTTGCCATTCCCATAACAGAAACACTGTAAAGCATCACCTTGTGTTTGAAGCACTGTAAGAGTCCATTTTGGGTGGTACAGGGAAGGCTGAACTATTTTAACTGCAGCTATCCTGTTACGATTAAAGAAGCAGCACCTTGTGTACAAGCAACAGTGGAGTTGAGGATCAGGCTTATTGCAATGAAAACTGAAAGCCTAATCCTTTCATAAACAGTCTGGAGGGGGATGGAGGTGGGGGAAAAAAAAAAAAAAGCAGTGATTTTCGTGGACTTTGACAAGTTATAAATATATCCTGAGTGAAACCAATAGTGTAGAGCTTTATGAAAGATTTAATGAATAAATATTTCATGCCCACATGGTGCTTCTTCAGTAACGTGTGCTGTCGGTAAAAAGCAATAAACAAAGAACCTCCTCCAGGGTTTGTTTGGGCTTTTAAATTAAACTAATTTAATCAACTTTTTCAGTCAAGCTTGATATTAGTTCATTTCTGTACACAGCGCTGTACTCGTATCTGTTTGTTTTCTCCTGATACCTGTTCTGTTTGGAAGATGCTTGAATATCAACGAATGTTTCCTTTCATCCTGCCCCTATGGTGTGCATCTGGGTTTTCAAGGCAGAGAGCCCAGTCTGACTTTTTCCTTATCTACAGCTTGAGGAGTCAGCCATCCTCTACCATCACAGCTGTGTGTCATGGGACCCCAGCTGAGGCTTTCATTATCCAGCAGGGACGTCACCTGAGTATGTTGGTCATTTCTGAATGTAAGCAAGCAGGCATCTTTTGAGTTTTGGAAGCCTTCAGCACCCAGCTTGCTGCTGCTTGAAGGATCAGAACTAGCCAAAAGTGGAGTCTGTGGAGCCTGAAGTGTTCTGGAGTCTGGCCCCACGTGGGCAGTGAGGCTTGCACACTTCTGCACTGACTGGTCTGCTTCACAAATCTATGAAGGGAGATCGAAATGCCCCTCCAGCTCAGGCTGTTGGCAAAGCTGGGGCTCGGGTGTGCTAGTGTCATTGCTTTACGGTTTGCTGTCACAACAAACGGCGAGGAAGAGATCAAGATATGTATTATCTCTGTACTCCGTGTCTTTGCAATACTTCAAAAAAAAGTCCTGAGAGACCTGATTTTCCCTTGGGAACAGCAGGGCTGTAGCCAATTGATTTTTTTGCAGCTGGACCATGCAAGTGAAAAGCAAATAAGACAGGGTAGGGAGGTAACAGCAAGGGTGATCAGAGGGGTCGAGCTGTCTTTGGGAAGGCATCTGTGGGCAGGGCTGCTCAGTGAGCTGAGGATCTGCTCAAACTTGAACACTGATGCACTTTTGCATGGGGTGGTGGGGTTGGACACAGGTGCATGGAGTGGGGCATTTCTCAGCTTTTTTTGTGATGAAAAGTAACAAAAGTGCATTTCTTTTCCTCTTTTTCCTCCACAACCACTGATCTGGCACCAGTTGTTTTTGTAGTGGACAGCTTTGGGAAATGAAATTTATGCCTCTTGGCTGGATGCAGTACATACATCTCCATGAGGTTTGTGCCTTGCTATGGGTAGTGGCAAAAAAAGAGGGGTTTGCATCAGAAACTGAGGAACGTTTGCTTGTCCAGACCCATGTAGAGCTATATTTCATTTATTTTTTTAGTGTTATTAGGCAATGTATGAGATTGTGTCTGTATAGATCAAAACCCAAGCCCTTTGCCCAGCAAAAGGGTTCAACTTTGGCAAAGATTGATGGAGCAAATTTCCTTGCAGTAGTGCTAAGCTGCAGTAGTTGACTGATCCAGCCTGAAATGTCGGCAGAACCAATTTCTGCTGCGGCTTCCAACCTCCTGCAAGGAAAGACAGTTTTGATGGAACTCAAGTTCCACTCAGGATGCTTGGAGGGCTTAAGATGAGCAGTTGAGACCACATGGCTTCACCTTCTGCTGCTCACAGTCCTGGTCACAGTCTGCAGGATAACACTGCACCGCTGCTGTGACTAAACCATTGGTTTTGGACCTGACATTTAGTAAAAGTTGTGCTGGAGGAACAAAGATACGGAAGGAAAAGAATAATTGCAACATGAGGCAGAGACTGTGAATGAGAAGCTGCATTTCCAAGGAAATACTGCAGGAAAAAGCTGTGAGCAGACGTCAGGCTTTTCTGTGAGTAGAGATTTCCTTGTTCTTAAGCAGCAGTTGAAATGGTGGATTTTTTGGAAGGTACCTTTCAGACCATTTCAAGTAAAATCTCCCTTTGACAATTGTTGCAAAAAAACCCTTCCATCCATTGCACAAAACAGCAAAATACTCCTCCCAAGACATCTAAGTGCTAAGGGATGGAAAAATGTAAGTTATTTTACAATTAAAGTACCAGTGAGGCTCCTAATAAAAAATGTGGTTGAGGACACAGTAAGTTTTAGAATTACTGGCCCTGTTACTCTGTGCTGAGCCACCATTTGACATCATCCAGCTGTTTGGTGCAAACCATGTGAATACAGAACAAAATGCAGAACAGTTGAGAATCTGTTCACTGTTGAGCAGAAGAGTTACAGCCCCATTTGTAGACTTGCTGAGTTGCCATTGAGGAGGCTACAATGTCATTATTCAAGCAACTATCCCTGAAGTGTATGCCTCACTCATGACCCTGGAAATCACAATACCTTGAATATTCATCAGTGAAAATCCTGAGTTGCTCTTCCACACTCACACCACCTTCTGGGACGTGCGCTCTGAAGCTGTGGAGCTAGAAAACCCAGAAACCATAGAAAAATGGGAGGATTGATCCTGAAAACATAACAGTGGATGCAAAACACTCTTTTTTGACACGGTCAACTTAACTAATGTCTGGCTGAACGCGTTTTTTATAAAATGTTCTTCAAAAATTATTATTTTGAGAGATTTTAAGTAGCCATTCTTGGTAATTGCTTATGATTTCCCTTCCCCAGTCTCCCGTAATTTCCCCCAGAGCAGTTTTGGAATGGAAATGCCATCTCAACTGTAAGACTAGCCCTGGGTAGTTAATGTGGTGATATAATATGTAAAACATGGACAGACTTAAATAATTGCTATTGGAGACATCTGTGGAGACTTAAAAAACCCCTACTGTTCATATCCGAAGTGAGGCACAGTTTTGGGTCTTTATATCAGAGAAGGAGGTAACTTTCTGTGCATTGCTGTAGGAGCTGGGAAGGGTAAATAGCATAAGGGACTTGATCCAGAGCATGACAGAGTTGATGTACATGTCTCTTCAGTGGACCTTTCTTTGATCAGGTTGAAGATTAAATTATATCTATTAGAGCTGAGCAGACGTGAGAGGATTTTCTGTGCTCTTTTAGGCCAAGGACAAGCCAATGTGTCTAGTGTCATGCCTTCAGCAGAGCATTCCTTCAGATGCACCTGGGGGCACCTCAGATTTTGCTCGTGAGGAACATGCATATAGCGAACTCGGGAAGATGCTAGTGGCAGATGCAAGTGCCAGCATGATCCCGAGCCAGCTGTGACTTACACTTGATTTTTCCCTCATTATGCACGATAATGTGGGCTCCCAGTCATTATGGAAGGGGCCTGCTTCCTGAAGCAGACCATATGCTCCTGGAGCCTGTGGAGGTAGCTGTTACACAGTGCAGAGATTTAAGTGATGCTCTTACAAAGCATTTTCCTGATAGCAATTAAAAAATCAATTCCTCTAACCCAGATTCCAAATTCTGGGTCAGTTCTGGCCCTTTTACATGACATTGGAAAGCTTTTGCTCTGAATTCCCAAATGATTTGTTGCTGTGTCTATGTGTGTGCTTTCATTTCTATCTGATTTTGGTCACAAAAGGAAAAAAAAGCAACAAGCAAATAAATTTAAGGATGTGCTGAAACCATTCTTGATTGATGGTTTATTTTGGGTTGTGGGGCAGAGCATTTGTAGCGAAAAAAGCTTTTTCCCACACTGTCACTGTTGAGAATGGATAAAGAAATAAAGGGAAAGTCAACATTTTCAGGTTGTGGTGTAAAAATGCAGCTACTTCCTAAAGTGCTTGTTCCAGTGAAAACTCAGGAAACCATCTTTTTGTGTATTGTACAAGTTTTACTGAAGAGGCTTTGCCATGATGAGTATAGAGCCTAAAGAAGGGGAAATCCTGTAATTCTCCCATGCTAAGCAACCGTGGGAAGGTCACTGAGTCATCCCTGTCTATCTACACCCTGAGCATTTTGACTACGGAAGCTACCTCTTCCATAGGCTCTTGCTTTGCTTTGAGCTATTCTGCTGTTGTCTTTGAACTTGTCAGCCTGGACATCAGCAGGTGGCTCCATTTGGAAGGCCTCTTTCCTGTAGAAGATCTACAAACTTTATTTAGAAGCCAAGAAGCCAAAAAACCTTGGAGGAAACATTGTGTGATGAAGATGAGATTAAGAGCTCACAAAGCAGCTGAATGAATCATGGCTGCATGAAGATTTAGGAGCCTTCAACTTAGTGAAGGCATTTGGGTTCATCAGAGCATCATCATCTCCAGTCAACCTGTTCCAGAGTGATGGAGAAGCTAAAGTTTTAGAATTCAAAGGAGGTTTGGAGCACTGTGGAAAAGCTGCTGGCATTTCAAGTCTTGTAACACATTGTTATTTGCACTTCAGATGATGCCATGCATAATGTTCCACGCTGATCTCCGATTCAGATCTGAACTCTTCAAAGTTTGGGGGATGTTTTTGATCCTGGGATTTATAGTTCAAGCCCTTTTCTATTTTCAAGTGAAGAAAACACATGTTTAGCAAGCGCAAAATGAACCTTGATGGAATATTTCTTTGATGGTGTTGCAATGATGATTATGAATTTACATCTTGTGCATAGGATGTTAAGCACCTCATGGGGCCTGGCTGTACCATTAATTTTGGGAAGGATGCATGATTGATGTTCATAAGGCCCTCCGGGTTCTGATTTGTGGTGCTTATGTCACACAGCCAAGAGGCTCCAAAGTGATTCAGTGGGATTTGATCATTAGAAGCTGGCAATACAATTCTGATTAATTACAGAATGCATGGCAAAGTGCAAAAGGAGGTTTGTTTTTTTGTTTTTTTTTTTTTTAAACATAACGTGTCTGCTTCGTGGGGTGTTAGAAGGTGAAGTCATGGTGAATGAGGCTTGTTGGCTGTTTCCGTGATAATTTGGGAATGTGCTGGCTCACTCTTGGGTCATGGGGATGGTTAGATTTCCAGTATTGTCCCATGCTCTGGGCGTGAGCAGTGAGATTTGGGGAGAACTGTGGGCAAATCCTTAAATTAGACCTAGTGCGTCCTGCTTTGCTGTTTGCACCTCGCAGCACTGTTCCTCACCAACTTGAGCACTGTGGCACCAGCCTCCTGCCTGAGTCCTGCCAGCGTTTTCCCACAAGGTACCCCTCTGCCTCTCATCTCTGAGATGCGTCTTTTGCCTTTGTGTTGGCGGTCCAGGCTGAAACTAGTAGTGGCTTACTTTTTCTTTCAGATCACTGCTCATGTCTTCAAAAGAAGACACGATTTGAGACTGCCAGCCTGTGGTCATCCAGCCAGGGACGTGTTTCACCTGCCTGTAGCTATAACATCTAATAATCTCAGATAATGTGAGACTAGACACTTAAATTTTAGATAAGTTGAGTAGCCTAAGGTGAATCTAGTCTTGTACTGTCCATCTAAAGGCAGAAAAACTCAAAGTCAAAAATGTGCTTTTGGATATTCTCTGGGTCTCATGCATATCTGGTGAATTTGTTAATAGAGAATTAGTAGTTTCTCTTCATAGTCTAGTGCTTTAACTGTTAACCAAAACTTGTGCCCTTCTATCTTTTATTAGTGTTTCCCACCAGAGCTAAGAGTTGTCTGAATTATTCTTCTGTAGTGTATTAAACAACACAATGCATATAAGAAACTGCGAGCATTACCCCCACTAATTCTCATCTTTCTGTAGAAGATGGGAAATGAAAAAACCAAACCCAGAATAGGTTTCTTGGACATCAGGTCCCTCTATATGTCTTCTATGTTTTGGTACTTTTGTTCATAGTGGGTATTTGCTGTAGACTGTTGGCATTGCCAGGGAAGAAAGGTAATTGTGCAGTGAACTGGTTTATGTTTTATGTAAGAACATTTTGCTGCTGTAAATTTGTTGCATTTTACAGAGCTGTCTCCAAAGAATAGCCTTCAGAAAGTGACTGTGGGATTTAGAAGTGAGAAAAGGCACTTAGTATGTGAGATAATTGGATAGAGTTTGGGGGCATGAGGTCAGAGCCTTGGGCACAATATTTATACTGCAATGACATCCCCTTACAGAATGGCCCATAACTTTTAGATGTTGTTATGCCGCAGAATCCATTCGGGGCTGGCCTCTGAGGTCCCAAAGAGATAGGACATAAAAGTGCCTCTCGTGTCCGTTTGCAAAGGCGAGCCAAGGGGAGAGCATCTGGCATTTGGATCAGGATCAGGTGACCTCCAGCCCTCCTTTCCTCTACTAGCTCCACTTCATAGCATCAGAGAGATTGGGTGCAATGCAGTATTTATGAAAGACCCTCATACAAATTCATAACAACTATTGGCGTGGTCCAGCGTGTGCCCAACGGTGGTCAGAGATTCAGGGTATGAACCAAGCTGATGGCTATATTGCAATAGTTCTGGCTATGGTTATAAATGCTAACTTGGATGGGGATTTATCCAGGAATCACTGTATTTTGCTTTGTAAACATACCTTTTTCCTTTTTCTACATTTCTCTTCTGGAACTAGTACACAGGGAGCATATGAAGTGCTATAGGTAGGCTTCACTAGGGTGATGATGGGCAAGCAGCACGAATACATCCTCCCCAATGACTTTCGAAACTTTTAAATCAGGATTTTACAAAGCATCTGTCCATCTCTGTCTACCTGCAACAGTAAATCTCTCTGCCTGCAAAGGTGACTAAATGCCGCCTTGGTTTTCAAGGGGCTGCAGCTTGGAAGAAAACAGCTGAGCAACTGCCTGCTAAGTGCAGTTTTGTGCAGGGAATATGGTGTATTTACCTGTGTCTCATCTAGGCTCACACGTAACCCATCTCCTGCACTCATACTCTGAGGTCTGTGACCTGGGCTGCTTCCGAGCACTTTGGTTAAGGTGATGATTTTGCCTTGAAAACAGAGCTCTTACAATTTTTTTTTTTTTTTTTAATCTCTATGGGATAAAAATGGATTCAGAAATTACAATCAAAATACCAGGTGTCCCCCCCCTCTGAATAATCCCAAACCGCTGATTTGACAAGGTGTTTATTAAGACTCCTGGGTCTGAAGATTGGAAGCCTGAGCTCTCATTGCACATGATACATCTCTTCTGCGCACTGAGCGTGGCGCTTAATGCAACTGGAGGAAAAAATAATCAAGGAATGTACGTGGAGGCTTGGAGTTAAGTGGCGAGAACCGTGGAGTTTGGATGCTCATTTTCACAGTGAGCCATCACCCTAATGGACATTGATACTAATGATGGAGGAACCCCTATGGTTATATGGTTTGTTCAGAGCTTTCTAATGCTGGGCATTGCCTGGCTTTCAGAAATACCTTCCAGGAACTCAACTCTGTGTGTGTGTACATGTCTGAGACCATTTAAGTCAGCCATTCCTGCTTAATTTCTAATACTGTTGTTGATAACAATGAAATTTAGTTACCTTGTACCTAGAACTGCATCAGGCAGAGAGCAATGTTATTGCTATGCATAAAGAGCCTATAATCTCTGTTTGGATAAGAGTGAAGGTAAGGAATTTTGGAGAAACAGAAACCACTTGCTCTGAGTGAAACACCTTTGTAGTTATGCATCAGGTTTCCTCCTAATTTATCGCATAGGTAACCAAGAATAAAATCAGCCCTTTTTCACCGCATTGGTTGCTAGAGCAAAATCAGAATAATTGGGTTTCATTCATGCCTGCAGATACAAGAGAACAGATAACTGAGCCAATTAAAAATATTTGTGTCTGGAGGATCTTTTGTGTTCCTGAGTAAGTTGCCAGGCGGCCACTCTTCCCAAGTCATGGTGGTGTTTCTGTTGTTTGGTACTTAGTCTGGATGACAAGGTTTCAGAATTGTGTTCCAGGTGAAATTAATTCAAAAACACCTTAAAAAATAAATAGTTATGCATGGTAAATTCTGTAAAAAGTTGAATGCTTCATCCTTGAATACGACCCTGTTGAAGCTGGAGGGCTGCAGGTGACCTTTTGTCATGCTGAGGGACCAGGTGAGGGAAGTGGTTGCGTCCCTGCAAGGCCAAGGGTGGGAAGAGAGGAGTTCCCCTCGCCTCTTGCCATCTCCCACCTGCGTCTCACTCTCTCTCCTGCTCTGTTCCCGTACTCCCAAAGGAGAGCAGTACTGTGTCTCGACGGTCCCTGGCTGTGTGGTGCTGCTTCTGCTTGCATGAAGCCTTCTTACAGCGAAGGGACATGACAAGTGCAAATAGAGCTGATAAATTTGTTGCTGTTCTTTATCTACATAATCTGATTGCAATTGATAGATAATGCCACCAAGATAGAGCAGAGCTGCTTCCCATTATCAACACACCTTTCCTTTTTATCCTTTTTTTTTTTTTAATTTATTTTAAATAATCCAGTTGAAGTAAAGTATTGACTTTAACTGAAGGGAAGTAATTAATCACAGCACTTATGAGTAGATCATTTACTGCAGCTTGCATGCAGGATGGGTACCTGAGGCCGTTGTACTCAGTCAATCAAGGCAGGTTGATACGGGTTAATGGCACATGGGTCACCATACTGTTGGGATTTATTAGGCAAATTTCTGATCTTGAGCAGTTTAACTTGTAAGCAGAAAGCCATAGCAGTGTGCCTCTTTCTATAATGTTGTGTTTGAGGTGAAGACAGCTGAACCTACTGCATTCAAGTGCCTCAGCTGTTGCTGGTAGTGACCCTCCTGGCAGTTATTTCTTGCTGGGCAGAGTGTTTTGCTAGGCTTCTTGAGCTGCAGAGAGTTAATGGAGAAGATTGCTGCAAGATCTTGCATCACTCAAAAAAATAACTTCAGTGTAACAGCATCCACTCGCTCTGTCTGCACACACTGACGCCTTTCTCCCACAGCATCCCCCATCCACATCCTTTCCTTCTTCCACCTGTAGTTCCCACAGCTGGGTGGGAGACAGCACAGGCCAGAGCAAGCTTCAAGAAATGAAAAGCAACTCCCAAGCCACCTGCTGCTTTTTTACTGTTAAAAAGATAACAGTTAATTAAGGACTGGAGAAACCTGAGGGGAATAGTGTGCATGTCTGTGAAAGACTCAAAGGATGTTAGGAAGTAAAAGTCTCCTGTGGACAGTGAGACAATTTTTTGCACATGAACTTGCTTGTTTTGACTGAGACAATATAAGTGGATCATTTCTGGAAATGTCGAATGGCAGCAGGAAGGATAACGGTCTCATTATACTGAAATTCAGTGTAATTGCAAGAAAAAACTATAAGGGAATTCTTCAGGTGAGAACCTAAAATATGTGTTCATGCCTTTCTTTGTTTTTACATCTCTTTTTGCTTTTTCTAATCAAGGGCTGCTCTTGCACGCAGAATCGGGTATGCAAGGATTAAAGTCTGTGCACCGTCCCTTTCTTGTGTCAAGACCATAAGAAGTGCAGCAGGGATAGTCCTCTCTTGGAAATGGCATCAGGGTGTTTTGGGTAGCCTGAAAAACCAGAGCACACTAACTATTCTGAAGACAATTTAAAATCATTCAGCATAATTTTATTGTATGAAGTAGCTCACATGGGCTAAAAGAATAACATTAATTTGAAGTTTACACATTTTCAGTTTTATTAAAAATTTTAGATATTTAACAGTAATAAGAGCTAGTAGACTCATCGATAGCTCAAAGCAGCATCTTCTAACAGTGTACAAGAGCTACTGATTCTCTTACAGATAGCACACTTCCTTCTAACATCTCTTTATTAGCCTGTTGTAAATTCACATGAATGGGACCACATTGTACTGCTGACTCCAGGAGTGTATTCTGAGTGCACGTATTCTTTGATGGACAGTTGCTTATAACTTCAGGTTTCCCTGTATATAGTATTTTCTTTGAAGGCTTTCCGTATTTAAGATAGGTGTATAGAAGGTGATGCCTGAGCTCTGAAGTTGATATCTCTTGATATTTATGGCTGCATCGTTAGGAAAGCAGATCAACAACTTTTGATGCACATTTTTTTTTTCTTTTTTGAACTGCATTTTCATTATTTTGTGATCTGATTCAAACTGCAGAGCTCTACTGGTGTGAGAACAGAAGGTTGTTTGAAGTTTTAAGAAAGAAACTGATTTGAAGATGTCTCCAGCCCCATTTAGCTTTTTCCAGGGAGCCCACAAAAGAATCCAAAGTGAACAGTCATTTTTATAGAAAATGCCATTAAATCACTAAGTAGCTTTTTTTTTCTTTTTTTTTAAATTTATTTTGGAAATGCCTGAGGGGAGATCTGGCTATGTAGGGTATGCAGCAGAGGATGTTCCCTGCCCTGAAGAATGTGGGAAGGGTTCAAAAGCAGCATAGACACAGCCTGAGCCCTTTGCTTGGGGGCACAGGGGGATCCTAGAGCAGGGACAGCACTCACACCCCCATCTTATTTTCACATCTAGTCTGGTTCAGAAGGACGTATATAGTTCAGCAAGCTGAATGAAAATGTTTGGATTCAACTGTTTTCTGTCAAAATGCTGTTTTATCAAAATGGAAATATTTTGTGAGAACATGTCAGTTTTGACAAATTGTTTTGATAGGTGAAGTCTAAACAAATTGTTTTAGCATTCTATGTTCTTTTGATATAAAGACATCTCATTTTGACTCCATGATTTAGACCTTTATAACATAGTTATAACATTTATATGTTAAGGCTTTTATAACATATAAATGTTGCATCAAATGTGTGACAACTTTAAAATAAGATATTGATAAGGTTTATATTTTTGCAATATGCCTTTTCAAAAAGTGAATATCTTAAATATATATAATACCTAGATATAAACTTTTGAACATCGTGAATTACTTCTTCAGAAAATGTGTTTCTTTTATGAGATCCTAATATTTTAGTTTATTTCATAATGAAGCAACCAGAATTGCCTAGGTCCTGTCCAGCTATAATTCCTCTTGTTAACTTTTATTCGTTCCAGTCCTAGGAAGGAGTTAAATTTTTAATAAGAAGAATAGTTGCCACAGTGAGAGTGTTGTCACTTAGCAGATTTATCCCAAAGATTTTAAACCATTTTATAAAGCTGTTTAAGATGCTGTTCTTCACATATGAGAAAATTAAAACTCTGTTGTTTAGAGGTTGATGGAGTCCAGTGGGGGTTCTCTGGTAGAGGTGTCGACAGGTTGCTGGTGATTCCGGGTTATTAAAAAAACCCCCAACATGAAAAGCATTTTTTTCCTTGTTTTTCTTTTCTTTTTTTTTTTTTTTTTTTTTTAAAGTATGGACAAAAATGAGCATAATTTGATATTATTACTTGTCTTTGGCCCTGTTACAGGCTCAGGTCCTCTCAGATAGGCTAGTATTAGGTTGTCCTCATGCCTGCAAGCTTGATGTGTTCAAACAGTAGGTAGATAGATGGGCATAGATATTCAATCATGCATTATGTATTATTTTGTATTATCATGCATTATTTTGAAGGAATGGCACACTACTTGCTCAATGGTCCCTGGTGGCTGGAAGCATGGTCGTCTTATGCCTTTCCTTGTGGCTGGGAAGGGCAAGAGTATCCACGGGGTATGTAAAGTTGTTTCTGAGGAGTAGCTAATTTAGGTGCTGTAAGCCAGTATTTTTGTGCTACTATTAATTTATTTCACTGAATGCGGCAGTTCAGATTCCCAAGTCTTGCTCTTGTCAATCAAGTGAGTGGTTTGGGGAAAAAAAACAGTCATGAAAAAGGAAAAAATAATAGTGCATGTTCTTTTTCATTGTCTTCTCAGTCTTTCAGATTTCAAGGCTTTTCCTGTGCTTTGCAGTGTACTGTTCTTGCAACAAAAAAAAAAAAAAAGCGGATTTTCATATAAACTCATGACCTGGAGAGAAGTTGCTGTAAGAAAACCAGCAACTACTAGGAGACTAGATAAAATCCCAAGAGTTGGTAATGTGATAATAGTATCTCACATTCATTGAATGGAGCGCCTATGACTCAGTGCTTTCATGGGACTGTAAATGTTCTTTTAATCTCTTATTTCTCTGGAGAGGCAGATAAATCTGAACCCATTATATGCTGTGGCTGAGGCAGGGCACAGAGATTTACAGAATCGCAGGGGCAGGCGGTGGTGCACTGGGAATGAAGCCACTGTCCTGGCTCTCCAGCATGTGCTTAGCGGGATTACAGGGCATGCAGTGATGCAGAGTTGCAGCGCTCTGGCCTTTTTTGACTGCTATTTGCATGGCTTTTCATGGTCAGCACGCACAGGGCGAGGGGAAAGAGCTGGTTTTGAGCAGCTGATGTTGAAAACCTGGTGCAAGGTGAGCGGTGGTAATGGTACTTTACATATCAACCAGGGTTTGCAGCAGCCCCTGGTCCTCAGCTGCTGCCATGGTGCCCAGCTTTGGACCAGTCAGGTCCAGCCACAGCCCTGATGTTTGCTTCAAAAAATGAGACTAATGCATAAAAGTGAGAAAATGGCAGGGAGTCAAAAGGGGAGAGAAGAATTAGGAGTCAGAGAGGTTGGGGGCAGGGTGAATCGAGTAGAGAAAGAAGTGGGAAGAGTTATTATTTGAGGGATATTGGGTGCAGTCTATTTTGTGACAGAGCTCAACCCTGTGGAAGGAGAGCTCAGTTTTATAACCTGTACCATCACTTCTGCAGAAATAAATAGAGTATTAATGTGGAAGGGTCCTTTTTCTTCCTAATTTAAGAATCTGCTGTAATATCTGCTAACTAGAAGCTGCTCTCTGAGATATTTTTCATTGAAGGAGGCAGGATTTTTGCATTTTCCTGCAGGAGACACAAAGGTAGTGTGCTGCAAGGACTGCAGCGGAGCAGGGATACTTGGTTTTCACTTTTGCAGGTGTGGATAATTTCACCAAGGTCTGTTAGGAGGAGGCAAAGCCTGGGCTCAGCCTCAACCAGCCCAGCCTGGTGCTGAGTCTGGGAATTGGTACATCACTATAACTGCTCCTCAGGAACTGGGGAGAGAAAAGTGGGGTCTTTCTCAGGTCTTTCTGTAGTGATCTTGATCCAGATGGATTTTCCCCTCTGTGCAGTTAGTCCTGCATGAGTGCAATCTGGAGCAGAGCTATTGGCTCTGCTATGGATACACCTTGGCCCAGCAACATGCAGATCTGGCCTTTGTTTTGGCCTGCTTTGCTCTAAGGCAGGTGGTTCTGTGGCATTTTTATGGCAAGAAGATGCTTTAAAGCCTTTGGCCTTGGAGCTGCAGAGGTGTGAAAACAACCACCCACACCGTCTCCAAGATGAACTGAACCCAATCCAAAGGAAACAGGCACATCTGTGTACACAAGCTACAGCTCCAAACAGCGCTGTGGTGTTGCCTGCTAAACCTGGAAAGAAAAGCAGTTACGAGAGCATTGGCGTTTCGGGAACATTGCGTTGTGTGATGCATGCCTTGTCTTTGGGCTGTACTGTGTCTAATCTGGTGTGAGCTCTGACTGATGCTTTTTCCATGGTGAGAGTGTTGCTAATACCTGTCTCCTCTCTGGATTATCTAGTGTTTAATCATTCAGTTCAGATCACACTGTAGCCTTTGTATCAGTGGGATCAGTAAACTAAGTCTTTTTTTCTCTTGAATCATTTCCACTCACTATGACAAATTTGATGGCATTTGGCCCCCAGGGTCTCAGACAATTGCACAATCTCGTATCGGTCACTTCTCTGCACAGCAGACCCTGTGCAGGACCATGGGAGTGGCACTAAGATGGGTCTGTTACTCATAGCAATAGTAGGACTCTTGGCAAAGCTGTGTCCTCATAGAACATCAAAGCCTCATGCTCTAGAGGACCAATCACTGTGATTATGTTACTGTTGTCCTGGTCAAGCAAGCCATCACTGGTAAGGATATAATTTCAAATGTAGCCTCAAGGTAACTAGAATATCTCAAATGCTTTCTTGTCGTTGGGCCTATTTGGAGCCCCATTGTGGTGTGGGTGACGGTTCCTTTCCATGGTGCCATCTTCACAGATGAGCTGTGTGTCACGGATGAGTGATTTAGATCACTTAAAGAATCACCATCAAAGGTATTAGCAAAAGTAATTTTAATGTGGATTTGTGAAAGTGCAACTTAACAAAGTTCGATGGCAAGGTTCACTCTACTACTTACTACGTGGAAGAAACGTACAAAGGAAAATCAAGTTAGAATCAATTTAGAATGATTTACATAGAGACCAGAGATGCAAAAAGGTAAGGGAGACCCTCCTGTTGAGTCACAAGGTTCAGAGTAGACCCCCTTGTTTTCTAAACTCGTGCTGGAGCCTAGGTGTGGCTAGATCCAATCTTAGTCTCAGACTTGATCAACACTTTACATCTAATGGAAGAGATACAAAGGGTAAGGAAAATCTCTTTTGCGTCATGAGATTCAGAATGGACCCCCTTGCTTTCTAAACTCCCTCTCAGAGAGGAGTCTAGGTGCGGCTGGATCTAGACTTAGTCCCAGACTTGGTCAGCGGTTTATGTCTAATGGGATAAGACATGCGGATTTCATTCAGCGTGCAACCAGTCACAGAGGATCTATTGTGAATAAAGGGTCTCTCTGCCATGGATAAGGAAGGATCTCTTAGTTTCAGGTAAGGAATCTCAAGCCTTAAGAGGCGTCCCTGCTCAAGGGGAGAGTCGCCTGACATGCAGTCCAGTTGCTCTCCAGGGAAAACTCGAATTGGGCTCTTCCAGTGGTCTGTCATTGGTAAAAGGTCTCTTTGCCTTGAGGAGCAACCTTGAGAGGCGTCCCAGCTCAAGGGGAGGTCACGACTGTGCAGCCACACTGCCTAGAAGGGAGAGCTCAAAGCAGGCTCACTTAGGCTGTTGTATTTATGAGATAAAGTGATTGGCTCGTAGTCAAATTGCATACAATGGGAAAGGCATGCACGAGACTCCTTGTACCCACAACTTCCTTTGTTCCTTGATAAATGAGCCTTGGGAAAACCACCAGCTTTTCATGTGTTAGTCGCATGATTGGTGATCCAAGCTCATATGCATCGGTGCTCACTGGGTCACTGTGCTCCTTTGTGTGTTTTCTTGAGGAGTTCTTGTCCCAGCTCCAGCTCAGGCCTTTACCTCCTTTGGAGCCTGTATCAAACTGCTGCGAGTTTGGTGAAGGGAGTGTCAAGTGCATCTGTCACACTGTGCCTGGTGAGGGAAGGGTGGGTGTGCAAAGGGACTGGTAGCTTTCAGTACTTACCCTTGCTTGGAGAGGATTTTATGCATAGGTAAAAGTCTTCCTCCCAGCTTTGTCAGCTGCCAGGATTGCAAAGAACAAGGGATATTTTCTCCTTTGCCATCAAGGTAGAAGTACCAGGGAACTTTCTAACTATGAAGATTTCTTGCCACATTTTGAGACTCTGCAGCTCAGTAAGAGCTTGGGTGGCATGAATTAGGGTGAGATTAATCGTGCACTTGTACATCACTGCTTGTGCCTATCACATTTTGTGGTTGGAGGTGGCTCATCAAAGTGTTTCCATTTGAAGGTTTGAAGGACACATTTTGTGGCTTTGTCTTTTGTAGAAGGACCTCCCTCCCTGGTAGAAATGGTTCTATTTGAAAGGATTGATGGAATTTCTTTCACTTTATTTCTTGTGTGTGTGTTTTCCCCTGCCTCCCACAGCACCACAGATGTTAGCTGGGATCCTGGAGGTGCACTCAGCTTGATAGGTTCTGTGTGGGGGAAGTTCACAGAGGTCTTCTGGGAAGATGGATGCATTGAAAAGTAGAGAAGATACGGATGTCTGAGCCTCATGGACCATTCCTGACTCACTGAACTTATTTAAGGAAGGAAAAATTGTTTTGAAAGTAGCAATGCTAGTGGAGCTTAGACCCATGTGGAGCAGGATCCTTTGTCCTGTCCAATTTCCCATCCTGCCAGTTGGCCAGCCAGCTGTAGATGGGCTCTAAAAGTAGAGTTCTTCCAGCTCGTGCTGCAGGAGAAGTTCAGTTGAGTCATTTCCTGTAGCTAACAAGTGAAAATGTGAATTACTGATTGAAAATCAATGCTTCATTCACAGGTGCTGGGTCTGATACACCAGAGAAGCACCAGCATTTCCTGAGATGGATTCTTAGGTTGGGCACCCATGCGTTACACTGCCAGCTATTCTCATTTACCCAGCAGATTTTCCTTTGTTTGAATATTCTTGTTTAACATTTTGCTTGGTCCTTGAAGGCTTTTGCAGGTATTGTGATGATTCAGATTCACTTCGTTACTGCTGAAAATTAATATTTGCATTGTAATGACTTCAACTGTAGTACTGAGAAGCCTGATTGTGCTCTACAGGCACAGACAAAGTGCAAATCCGTGTTCCTAAAAGTTCCAGTGCAATCTGTTCTCTCCCAGAGGTTTCCAGAGTCACTTTATCTACATTGCAAAAGAAGCACAAAACAAAGCAAACCACCAGATATTAGATTTGTTTGGGGAGATGGCTCTGAAACCACTCGGAAACTGGGAGTGTAGCGTGTTTTTTCAGCTGAGTCTGTTTAGTCTGAAAACAGAGGTCACCTTGGCACTTTTGGGCTTTGCAAGCCTGTAACTCAGATTTGAATGTGGAGAGGTACACCATCTTATTTAGGTGTCAAAAAGCAGTGAGGTGCAAGTCTTTAAAAGAGGACAAGGGATTTTTTTTGAGAGGCATTAGAAGGGGTACTGACTGACAGACAGCAAGATCTGTGAATCGGGCACCGTTAAGACATCTCAAATCAGGCATCTGGAAATGTAGGCCCCTGAAATCTGTTGTCAACTTTGAAAATCCTATTCCCCCCCCCTCCTCCTGCCAGCTTTGAAAGTTCGAACTGTGTTCTTTTTATCACATTTGTCATTCCTTAGTAATGAAGCTCTGGCATTCAAAATTTGGCTGACAACTTTGTGGGTATGAGCCAAAATGAAGTTCAACTTGCACCTTTCTCTGATGCACCCAGTGCTATTCGCAGTGAGATGCAGAAGTCTGAACTAGAGGGACGCCAGTCTAATTCATTACAGCAATTACTATCTTCTCACTGATGCCAAAATTAAACTTGTTTTCTTTATGCTAATGTAGGTGGACAGGAACTGATGAGGTGTATGCAACAGGAATGTTGAGAGCGAAAGTGCCACGTATAAACCATTTCTTCTCAGGCTATTCCTTCATCTTAAATAATGTAAAGGTCATAAATCTCTTGGAAAGCATGCAATATCCGTGCTACAAAGGACTTAGAATAGTTCCAGACAAGTTCAAGTATTATTTTATAGAGGTTCAAGTCCAGCACTTTAAGGTTTGCTAATTTTAAATACATTTAAATGCACTTTTAAAGTCGTTTAGATCTATAAACTGAATGTATAGTTCAAGTGACATTGGGAGAACTGGCTTTTGGGGAAGGACCACAACTCAGAAATGAGATCTGATGTAAATTCTGCTGGGCCTGGCTTGTCTTTGTCCATGGCCAACTGTATGGATTGCATAAGGTACATATAACTGAGTGTGGGACAGAGTCCAAGTGTGCCAAGCACCCATGCTGGATGGAAGCTCAACCATGAGCATGTTGTGCCAGGTTTTATGGCAATGTCATATAACCGTCCTTGGGCAAACCAATGTTCCCTCTTTCCATTCCTAATTCAATGTTTGGCAGCAGATGTCTTGAGGATGCACTTTGAGAAGGCTCACGTTTGATTTTCTTGGCTGGAGGTAACGGTGGCAATATTTGTGCCCACAATGCTGATTGTATTTGCAGTCTGATGTCCTCCTGCGATAACCACTGAGATTGCACCTTCTCAGAGGTCCAAAACCTCAGGTTCTGCATTGTTAGGGCAGTGTGGTAGCTGATACCAATCTTCGGGAAGGACTGAGAAGTCACAGTTACCGAGCATTTAAAACATTTAGAAATCCCACTCTGATGTATGTGAAAGTGCAGAGTGCTTCAGACTGGATTTCTCTTGGTTGCCTAATGTGCTATTTCCCTAATGTGTGGAGCAAAGGACTTCCTTTGAGCAAACCGTGAGAGCTTCTATCATTTAATTATTCTGGACCTACGCTGGTTAATTACAGCCCTTCCTGGGCTCCCCTGTGGGATAGTGGTCTTTAAACCATGTATCCAGTTGTTTGTTCAGAGGAAATGTTTTAATTTTCAAATGCCGGTGATTTTTTTTTTTTTTCCTTCTATAGGTGTTGCTATGTTAGCAACATAACTATATCACTGTTGGTTCTCTCACACGTAAGTGAGATTTTTTGGGAGAGAAGAATGTCTCTGATGTAATTTAATTCCCATGTATAGGCAGGTGGAATTAAAGTCTGGTTTCTGGGTTTCCGATTGCAAATGCACAATGCATTTGAAGAGGCATCTGTATCTCTGAAGCTGAGACTTGCTGAATTGCCTTTTGGTGCCCAACTTTTACTGATGTCAACAAGAATTGAATCAGAACTTGAATACCAGAAGCAACATTTATATATTTCAGTTCAAATCTTATGAAACTGTGTGATACAGATCCTGAAGTAACACAGGCTTACAATGTTTAGCTCAGAAATTATTCAGATTTTTTTTGGAAATGAAATAGAAGTTTCTGATAAATTCTTTAAGTCTTCTTGCAAGTGTATTGTATCAGCAGCTGACATACGATGTTCTCAGGGTTGATTTTTCTGCTTTGTGGGGGAAGGCACCTGGAGTTTCTGTTGTCCTGTCAAGGAACTGAAAGTTTGCACAGCTTTTTTTTTCTCAGAGGTCATCAGTAAACATACAAAGAGACTTTATAAATCATATCTGAATCTGTGTGATAAGCAGGATACGAGTGGTTACACAAGCAGTGGCCAGTTTTGAATGGGAGAGATGGAGATGATAAGCCACGCTACTGTAAATCACTGTCAGTGACTACAGTGGAGCAACACCTTCCCTTATTTTGGGATGTAGGTGTGTGCACGGGTTGCCCATGGAACTGGACAACAAACCAGTTTTTCTCCTGGTTTGGATTGCATTGTGTCTGAAACTTCAGAGTTGGTAAACCCCCAAGGAGATGTTTCTAAAACACATGTGGCAAGTCCATTGCAGTCTGCTGTGCTAAGCGTTTCTTTCCTTTCCTCCCCAGCAATCAAAGAGAAATACATGGACTGGACGGAGTTTCTCATACACGATTTGACCGGTGCCCGGACTGCACCTGCGAATTTACTGGAAGGCGTATGTATTAGATTGCAGTTTCTATCCGATACGGCGTCGCGGTGTGCATGCTGCAGCAGTGTTTGCGCTCCTGACATGTAGGGCTGTGTGCTTGCGGCGTCTGTGTGCCAGCATCAGGGGCTGATCCAGCGCCGGCCAAAAGTTGGTGGCAATGTTGCCTTGACTCTGCTGGCTCTGCTTCTGACCCAGTGCTGGGTAGTTTGTTTTGCCTTTAAGCTGGAGGGTGGTGCTTAGGAAGTCGGGTACCCGAAAAAGGCTGGATGGTGAAGGAGAGCATGGAGGGAGTCTGTAGGGAGAAGGACACAGCCCTTCAGTGCCCCGTTAGACCCACGAAACTGGTGAGCTGAGCTTTCGAGTCAGGACACAGGTTGGAGAGGGGGTTTAGTAGGTTGATGGGAAGCACTATCAGGTTTATGTATATATGAAAATAGCTCCCCCAAGGACATTCCCTCCACCTAAACACAGCAGTCAGATTTAGCAGGGAAGCTGGGTGAGGTGGCCTCAGTTGTGGGTAGTCAGGAGAGAAGAAGGGTCTGTTTTTTCAGATGCACCCATATGGCCAAGAGCCCAGTCTGTGCAGTGTATTCACAGGGCGACTTGCGCCTGGGGCAGCCTCAGCTTGCCTTGAGATCTTGGAAAAAATCCCACAGATTCACCTTGAAACTGTGGGAGCAGGGCACCTTCTTCATCGGGACCTGCCCTGCTCTCTTGTGAATGCTGTGCGGGGCATTTGGAGAGGAGACAGCCCATCCTGCAGGCGATAATTCTCTCTGCCCCTCTGTTTAGGATGAGAGTGAAGGTGCGCAGGCAGTTTACCTTTGTGTAAGGTCTCATGTTGGGTTTTTGGAAGCAAGTGTGCATCCAGGCATCCTTTTTGATCATTTTGTCGCTGGTCACTCCCACCAGCCACAGCTGCATCCTTCTTCCATGTGTCTGAGCAGTACGAGCTGCCTGGCAGGGAGAATTAATAGCATACCATCAGGGATTTTTTTTACCCCCCCAATCTGTTAGCCGAACAGCTCTTGCACGCCCAAAATAATGCCTGTCCTCAGGTCTGCTGCATCCCCGTTCCTGGACCGCTCCCAGGTGGCATATGCAGAAAGCTGGTGGTGTCTAACACCCATCTCTGGTGTATGCCAGTGCCATCGCAAACCTCTCCATTCCCTTTCCGCAGGCAGAGAAAAGAGGCAGCCCCAGGCAGAAATGCAGAGAGAGAAACGGTGCATTGGCTTGAAACAGTTTCTGACCCTTTTCTGGTGTTTTAAGCAATATATGTGCTGTCTGTGTCGTGTAATGTATGTAACCCCCTGTCGACAGATTTGCTGTTCGTGAGTGCTGCAGATTGTTGTTACACTGTTAAATCAATATGTAGTGATACTTTTTTTTTTTTTACATGCTAGCTATGCATATAAAGGGTTCTTGTGTTATGGTAAATGTTAATATTTCATGTAAGCCAATTATTAATCTCAGCCATTCAGTTCTCAGGGGTAAGTGACAGCCCATTGGCTTAAAATTTAGCACACAAATCAGAGAAGCAATATTCACTTTTATACAGCCAGGGATTTATTATAATAAGTTAAATCATTACACCATCATTTCATATTAAAGAATGCTTTGTTGCAATGAAGCAGTTGTATGAGAGGAAAAAACCCATTGAAGTAGATTTCTATTATATTATTAAATTTTGACACTGCATTTTGCCATGAAATAATATTTGAGGAGATTATACAGGTGTCTGTAACTTGCACTATAGAGGAATGGCTTATAATGGCAAATGTATTGTTCTGAGAAATATCAATTAATCATAGAGCTGGTTAAAACTGTACATGTGATGAGGTTTTAGTTAATTTTAATTACATTTTTTACCAGATTCTCATTCTGTTGTCTGCATTTTTGGATTAAGGGAGGTGTAGTAAAAATCAGTTGCATTTCAGAATTTTTATTACTTTCAAAATTCAAAAGGAAAGGGAACTTTTTTGGAAAATAAGGCTTTCTCCTCTATTTTTCTAGCCACCCCTAGAAAGAACCATACTGGACTGACTCTGATTTACAGAATTAATATTTTTAAAAATACTGTGAAAGGTTTATATTGTTTAATTAAGTAGAAGTGGGGCAAACAAAAAAGTCATTGTTTTTAATATATTTTGCATATATTTGCATCTCCTTTGGGGATCAGTGCTCCCAACTCTTGTGGTTTTTTTTTAATGCTGCTCTTAAAACCCTGGAACTGAGAAATTGCTTAAGAACTGGAACTTGCATTTAATAAAAAAGAAGAAATCTAACTGTTATGTTAGTGGAGAAAAGCTTGACAACAGAGATGCTCACAATCACAAAACAAAAACACTGAGCCCCAAAGGTATCGTTCTGCAAAGCATCTCATGGTTTTTTAATGCCTGCGGTTGGCAGCTTTGCAGGTGTAAAGTTAAGCACATGTGTAAATGGTTGCAAAACTGGAATCACAGAAAATACTATGTGTGAGCAAATAACCTCAGTCACTGGGATTTCTTGGACATGGTGACTTAACCCAACAAATCCTGTGTGCCTTGGGCTTTGATCCCAAGACCACTTAAGCTGGTGGGAACCTGCCGTTGGCTTTGGGCTCTGGAGTAACCACCACAGGCTCTTGCATCCGTAGCTGTGGGGAATAATTTGCTCTACACGCCAGCAGGAATGAGATAAACCCTTCATTGGGAAAGACCAGCGCACAAAGGGCAATTTCAGAGGCATGCCCAAAGTAGTTGCCTTTTAGGTAAATGCCAGTGTCCAGTCCTGTGATTGGTTCTTATCAGCTGCAGTCAATGAGAATTTGGTTTGAAATCCTCCAATATAACTGGGATTTGAGTTGTTCAGGAGCATCCTAAGTGGATGTGCCTTATGAGCTGTTCCACCTTTTATTATTCTTTTTTGTTGTTGTTGATGATGTCGGTTGAGAAATTAGCACAACTGTTGTTTTCTGTTTTACTTCTGAATTTGCACTTGGAAGACATTGAGTAAAATAGAAGAAGAACAGACTGTTTGCTGATCGCTTGGATGATGGTGTGAAAAACAAAAATAATCTTCTGCTGTCATCTGTTTCCTTGAGAAGTCTTCAAATAAAGTTTAAAATAAGGAGTTTTGCTTCTATTCAAACAGCCTCTGCGAGGAAAAAACCCTGTAGACCTCATTACAGTTGATTCCTTAATAGAGCTGCAGGATTCCCAGAATCCCTTTCAGTACTGGATAGTTAGTGTGGTTGAAAATGTTGGAGGAAGATTACGCCTTCGCTATGTGGGATTGGAGGAGACTGAATCCTATGACCAGTGGTTGTTTTACTTGGATTGCAGACTTCGACCAGTCGGTTGGTGTCAAGAGAATAAATACAGAATGGACCCACCTGCAGGTAAAGATCCTCCTAAAAATACTCTCTCCCTTTGGGGCATTTACTGATGTTTTGAGATACTTATGCAACCCATCTCCAGCATTCACATTGCTTTGACAGTAGTTTCTAGCTATAACACAGATGGCATGTGAGAGCCATCTAATTTGGGTTCCAAGTGGGTCAGGTAAACTGTATTAAATTTATTTAATAAATTCAGTTCGGCTTAGCTCAGTCCTGGAAGGAAGCGGTGTCCAATAAAAGCAGTTCTGTGTGGTTTTCCACCAAAGAGCAGAGCTGATGGTATAGTCCAAGGATGTGCCTGCTTGTCCAGCCCTTTTCAGTGGCGTTTTAGTGACCAGGTCTTCCTGAACATACTGTAGGCATCCTGGTGGAGGCCTGACTAGGAACCAGTCTTCTGCTGTCCAAATCAAGTCCTAGGTGACATGTCTCTGCATGTACTAGGCTCCATCTGCTTTCCCCTCAACCAAAGACCTCTTGCCCGTTTGTTTTTCTGTGGCCACACACATTTCTCTTGGGTAGCTGTAGACATCCATGAAATTTCCTGGGGATGGAGAAAGTGTTTTGGGACCCTCGTGACCCCTCTGACAGAGGTCTTTCATGTTCTGCTGTAACATTGCTGTACATCTGCCAAGTGAGACCTCCCTTGTGTGTAACCTGTCAGAAAGTGCAGTGAGGGTTCTGGGTTTGTCTGTCTGTGCATGTCAGCCTCCCCATCGGGGGGTTATGGGGTGCCTGTTGCTAGAAGCTAAGCTAATATTCCTTCGAGTAAGGGTAGATGGGGTCTTTCAGACTTAAAAGACCACAGATTTTGTCCTGCATTTTCTCCAAGGGAGTGAAGTCTTTGCAAATATGCCAGACCAGATTCAACATAGGGGAACTGCAACTTGGAGAAGCAGCTCTCTGGAGTTTAATGTTTGTAATGGTTTAGCCTCTGCCGGGGTCTGAGACCACGCGGCCGCTGCCCCTCCCCCACAAAGGGAGTGAAATACAAAGCCCCAAGACTGAAATAAGGAAAGGTTTAATACAACAGTGCAATAGCAACACAACAAACAACAGCAATAACAATAACAGTAATAGTGATAGCAATGAACAGAGCAAAATAGCTACCAAATACAGCAGTTTGAAGCACGATGTACAAAACCACGAGTGCACCGCGCTCCCGCCAGGAAAAATGTGACCTGCCAGGATGTGACATCCGCATGGTATCTGAATAACCCGGCTAGAGCTCCCCCCCACTGCTGGGGAAACTTAACCCTATCCTGGTTAAACCAGGACAATGTTCAAACCAGCTTGGGTGGAGAGAGGGACTGAATTTAAGCCAGTCTGGGGTCAGAAATAGAAAGTCACAACTCCAGGAGGAGGAGAAGTTCAAGGGACAGGAGCCAGGTAGAAGAGTCAGACACAAGCAGGCTGGGCCAGGAGGCTAGACAAGAGTAGAGTTTCAAGGTCAGCTGGAATCAAACTCCAAACAGTGGGACTGGGTTTGGCAAAAGGAGCAGGATCAAAATGGCAGGGAAAGAATGATTGCAAGGCTGAGTGTAGGGGAAGACTAAGCATTTCTAAGGTTTAGCAAGCAGGATATGTGCTGGGGACCACGGCACACAGTAAGGGCTCAGGGGTGCTTGAAGCCTCCTGGAGAAATGCTTGCAGAGGCTTTCACTGGCAGGTTCTGGGCTGGCTTTGGAGATATGTTTCCAGCCAGACTATACCTCATTAAACTGGGGGATGACTGGGAGGGTGAATTTTCTCCACCATCCAATAATATTGGTCAAAACTTTGTGAAAGTTTCTGGGTAGTTGGGTTTCTCTCTACTCAGGTGTTTGGCTCTGCGTTGGTCTGACTTGAGTTGGTTGAGTCAAGTTGGTTGATTTTACTTCTTCTGGAGTTAGGGATCTGGTTAAACATGACAGCTTAGACTATTGCCTGCATGGTCTTCCTTGGGGCACAAAGTGTGGCATGTCTGTATTTTTCATAAAACTGTGGCTTATACTTGGGGCCACAAAGCTGTTTGCTCAGTCCTGTGGAGCATGGCTCCTATTTCTAGCTGTTTGCACCTCCCAAGCTGGATGCCCCAGGACTACCATTTCCCTCGAGAGATGAGGTACTTTCTTGGTTAATGTACAGGTTTTGGCCCAGCAGACCTATTCCACCTTTTCCTGTGTAGGTGAACAACTTGTCCAGGTCTGTGCCTCATTTTCCTTGTGCTGTAGGTGAAGTTTTCCCATGAGTGTCGAATGATAGCAGAAAGGTAGCCCTCCTTTGGGGAGGTATTTCTGATGTGCCTTCTGTCCATCACACCTGATTCAGAGAAGTTACCCCAATACATGCAATTGTCATGTTCACAAGTCTGTCTGGGTCTTGGGTCTAACTTGGGATCTTGAATGCTTTTTGGAAGCATGTGTTTTTCTTCACTGATAGGTAGGAATCAATGTTCCCCATCACTTCTAAATTAGATGCGAACACTGGAGAGCATGAATATCACCCACTCTGTTATTTTACAGAGTGTTTGTGTTACAGAGGAATACTTCTTTTATTGACCATCTTTGAACTCTTCTTGGCCTGTATAGGTTTGGTGAATCAATACAGAAATGGCCCAGACGAGATTTATGCTTACACTTTGTTTATTCCATTCTCTTTCTACTCTTTCCTCCTTTTATTCAGTTGTGCTTCCGTCTATATGGATTCCACGCCCACCCCCCCTGCCCCCTGCACCTGTTCTTTTTCTTTTCATTTTATCAGTTGTCTTGTCTGTAAACTTGTTATTGGACACTTTATTTGCTGAAGCTGTTCGTTTCTTTTCCCCTCTCCTTAATTTTACTGCTTTTAACATTTCTTTCTCTTTTTGTCATCTGTCTTCATCTGATATCTGTTTCCTCTGCTTGGCATTTCTTTGGTCATTCATTCATTTTTTAGTGAAATTTGTTACTAATTAATTCAATGCCCAGATCTTCTTCCTGGCTTTCCTTGACTTAAATAGGTGGTCACTACTTTACATCGCCTAAAGTTGGGTCTCATAGGAGTTTGCTGAGAAAAGACCCTTTGGGTCTAAACCCTTCCATTTTCTCAGCAGTCCTCTCCTGAGCACTGCCCCCAAGGGTCTTTCTTTGATAAACCCCCCTTCTGGTCTACCCGTTTGTCAGGCTCTGCACTCCAGGGAGGAGCCAGTCAGAAATAGGGAATCAGATGAGTTTCTGGAGGCAGGAATACTTGTTTTACCGCTTCTGACGTAGTGGACTACATCAGCCATTTGTTGTCCACCTAACATCAGCATGTTCAAAGCACAATGGATGAATAAAGTGTATGAGACATTAACCCAGAGGAGGAGGGTAAAAGCCAAGTGGCTGGTCTTAGGGGATCTGTTTCAAATTAAAGAGTCTGCAAAAGAAATCTTTGAACCAGCAGGCAGGCAAGCAGTAGTGAGTTGTCAGGATGAGATGCTGGCAGCAGAGAGCTCTAAAGAAACTCAGGGATGAAGCTACTCAACCACAAACTGTCAAAGGATGAAATTTCCTAAGGACCCCAGGCCAGGAGAGTGTGCCAGGGACACATCCTTGCCTGCTTACATCCTTCCTAGTGACTTCTACAGTAAATAGGATTTGGACTGGAAAGACCTTTGTGTAAGACCTAGTGTGGATCTTCTTACAAAAGACAGAGAGTTGAGAGAGACTGTGGGCAGTATTTTTTTTTTTTAACATCAGGGATTAGATTCACCTGCTGTAGTGCAGGCATCCAGAAGACAGTTCAGCATGAACTGTTGCTTTTTTTTCCTGATTGGTGGAGAAAAGGGGGTGCCTAAGACAAGTCCAACTTAGGAGATGAAATGACATCTTCATAAGCCTATTTTTTTCTACTCAGGGGGGTTGAAAGCAATGAACACAGACCTGGTTGTCTAACTTTTGAACGTCTGAAGCCAGTTAAGGTGTCTCCTTGACTGATAACAGGAACAGCCTTAGACTGTATAGTAAAGCTGTTGTGAATCTCCTCCAAAGAGATTCTGAGGACACACAGCTACCCCCAAATCAGGTTGCGTGTTCAGTTGCTATCAAATGAGGATGTTCAGTTATACATCAGTTCTGCAGGTTGTGACAGTGCTTTGCGTACCCTTGACTTGAATGTTGCATACGTACCTTCAGCTTTATTTCCCTTTGTGTCTGGGCTGTGATTTTTCTGTGTTGATCCACCTCTGGGACCTGCCAGGTTGGGTTTCACCTTGCACAACAGTTTGAGGTCAGCCTTTCATCTCATACAAAGGAGATCCCATGGATCCAAATGTCTACAGTATTTTGGATGGAGAGGTCTCTTTTCTGAAGCCATCCACATCCTAGCACCCACTTAATGGACGAGAATATGCAAGAGGGTCTTTAGGAAATAGCATCCCGGATGCTTTCTCCAAATGGCAACTTCCAGGGCCTTTGTTTGTCTCACGAGCCCAGTTAACTGAGGCAAAGGGATCATAGCTTATTTTTTCCCTCAGATGTATATCTGAATCCAGAATAAGCCTCCTTGCTAGTGCAAATTGGCACTGGCTGCTTGACACAGAGCCACTGATGGTCTTGCCTTGACTGCTTATGCAGGAAGAGATTGTCTTCTTTTATGCTACTTTCTATTTAAAGACAAATTGGCAGTCATTTTAATTGCTCACTCCTTGTTAACCTAAATACAAATTGACACAGTACACTTTATTCAATTACCTGCAACCCTATCACTTAAACAAAATGCTTTATGCTCTTTTAACCGTGCGATTTAGTGTCCATATACTTGTCAGCGTAAGTGAGCTGCCACTAATTAAACATGCATATGATATTGCTTGCTGGTTATTGAAACCATTGGAGTTGTCTTTATCTCTTGAAGTTTATTGACCCTGCCCAAAGAAGTTGCTGCTTGTTTTCACTGATTTTGAGCAAAGTCACATGAAACGCTACTTTCTTCTTCTTTCCTATGCTCTGCTGCCATCATGGTAGAAAACGAGGGTCTGTTTTCAGCTTGCTCTCTCCAAGGAGCAGGGGAGCATCCAGCAGGGTTTTCCAAAACTCAGCCTTTTCTTTAGTTGAAACAACAGGCTGGCTGCAGCTTGGGGCAAAATCATATTGTATTCAGTATTTCCCTGTTTGGCACCATTTAAAACAAAAAGGAAGAAACAAGGTGAGTTTTTTCCCTCCCTGCACTTCAAGCCGATCAGGGCTCCTGCAAGTAAGGGAGAACTGGAGCAGCAAGGCTATAAAATGCTGAACAATTAGATAAAGAGTGCACTTCTGAACACTTGTGACCACTGCACATGCTGTAAACAAAGACTTGAAATGTATATTCCCATTAATAACCAGACAGTTGAGGAATTAAAAATACCACCCTGAAAGGTTAACATTTCCCTTTAAGCGTGTTTAAATTCATATGCATATCCTTGATGTCTATTCTGAAGTAGCGAGGTTTGATATAGTGGAAGTATAAATACATCCACTTCCAGTGAGTGATTCTGCAAATCCTATTTTGATAAGGTCTTAAATCTGTTGAGATCAGAACATAAAATTCTCTTGTACCATCAGTGCTAGGTGAAAACAGTGCTTGCCAATTCCTTTTTTATACATATTTTTTATTTCCTCCTTCAGAGTTGTAAGATACAGCAGTAAATCTTTGCTAGCTGGTAAATATATATGGTTATTAGATGTACAGAATTTAAATGCAAATTGGGGCAAATTGAACTGTGATGTAAGTGCGTGAAGCCGAACTGGCAAAAGAAAAGCTTCACACTGTTCACTCCAATTCAAGGTTCAAGTTTATTATTGAGCAAATGTTAATTTCCATTTTAATAATTGTTGCAATCTGTCTACCTATCTTGTCTCTTTAAGACCTTGATATGAATGTTCTGCAATAACTTGTTATGTGCAGGATAACAATATGTTTTCTAGGGCAGAAGTAAATCCAATATAACATTCTTCATCATAGTATTGTTTCCTTTGATGATTCATAGGCATTTCACTGCACTGAACCATAAAGGGCTTGTTAATATAGTGATTTAATAATATTAAACCTATTTAAAGAAACTCACTGAAAGCAATGTGAATCTGCACAAAGATGTTGCCTAAAAGTATAATGATGAAAACTTATAGGTCTCTGAATTGCTGTGATACTCTGGTTTGAGTGTGGGACCAACAAATGGGTCTGGGTAGAGATCTAGCTGAAGTGTTCCTTCCCACATCTACCCCCACCCACCACAAAAAACCCCCAACCCTGTAGTAAAAAAAGAGACTTTCAATGAACAGAAGGCTTGGTAAAGATATTTCTAGTTTTGTTCAAATATAACTAATCTTGGCTGGAGACCTGAGGCTCCTCAAACTGGAAAACATCAGGTATTTTGAGAACTGAAAATCAAAGAAGATTTTTTATTTTCAAGTAATGAGATAGTACAGTTCTCATTTCTTCAGCAGAAAATGAGGGGCATGCATTTTTCTGGGTTTTACTCCAGGATATAAAACACAATCTTCCTCAAATGTGCCACTGCTAGTTGCTTTTGTGTTGATTTTATCCACGCTGTACAGCTTGGAATATACACACTATTCATTTCACGTGTGCTACCTGGTTTTATGACATAGGAACTTAAGACTTCCAAAATTTTTGATCCCCAGTCACCTCTTGGTTTTGTTGTTTTCTTCTGTTATCATTGCTTTAGATATCTATTCTCTGAAGACTGTATCTGAGTGGAAATGCGCTCTGGAAAAATCCCTTAATGATGCAGCAAATTTTCCTCTTCCAATGGAAGTATTTAAGGTAAAAGATACACATTTTTCCTTCACTTACAGAACCCACAGTGAATAAATATCATGCAGTGTTTAGCAGCTTACGTTAAACTTTTGCAGGAAAGGCCATTGCTCTAATACATCACCATGAAAGGTCACAAGTGAGATGTTTGTATAAAATGCAGTTTTATGTGTGGACTTCCCATTCTGAGAACTGATTTCTTGCAGTCAGTGTTTTCTAGGGGCTGGGGATGATTTGCACTGATTTCTCCAGCATTATTTTTAACGTGTCTTATTCTGTTAGACCTGTGCAAAGGCATCGTATAGAACCATGAAATTTTAAGGGTACAAATATAAAAGTTGACATAATCTGGACAGATTTCTGTGAGCCTTGCACCCAAATTTTCATCTGGCCACAAGCAGAGAAACCTCCTTCATGAACCTATAGTGGAAGTGGGTGATAATTTTGCTCCCCTGTCTTTTTCTTTTTTTTATTCTCATTCTGGTTTTTAATAGTTAGAGATGTGCTTCAGCCCTGAGGCACCAGCTTTAATTTCCCATCTAAATCTGCACTGCTATTAATCATGATGGCTCCAGATAGTCCTGCTTTCTAGCTGTGCCCATCTGGTTTATAACAGTTACATCCTCGCCGTGGTGTGGTGGGCAGCGTGGCTGTGGGTGTGAGAGGATGCTCGTGGAGGTGTGTTGAAGCACATTGGTGCCCTGCTGTCTGGTGTCACCTCCTCATTGGGGACCTGGTAGACTACAGTGCCCTCCCCACCACCATTCTTGGCTCATCCAGCCTGGGGACCCTCTGAGTTCCTTCCCTGCCCTTAAGCAACGTTGCACTAGGACATCCCAAAACACCCATGCAATTGGTGCAGTTCACGTGTACATGTGGCACGTAGGGACATGGTTTAGTGGTGGATTTGGCAGTGTTAGGTTTATGGTTGGACCTGATGATCTTAAAGGTCTTTTCCAGCCTGAATGATTCTATGATTCTATAATTGGAAGAAGGCACTCATCATGTCCCACCCTGGCTGGCATGCCATGAAACCCCAGTGCCACCTTGACCCTTTCTGCAGGGACGTTCCAGCAGCTTCCCGTGAGGAATCCAGGCTCCTTTCCCAGCTGAGATGCACTTGAATTAGCAACATTAACTTAGGAGCGCTTTGCTAATGGCCCAGGCAGTGGCTCATTTGCTTGCGATGTGAAAGCTCTGCTAGGCTGGGAGAAGTGGGAAGATCTGTGCGTTGGCTTCGGCACGAATGTTGGTTTGAGAAGCCCTGTGTTGTGATGAGAGTGGCGTGTGGAGAGTTTTGATTCTCTGCCATTTATTTCATACAACGCTTCAATCCGCCAACTCTATTAAAGTTTGCGTTTGCAGTTTCAAGATCAAAAATGCATTGTGTGGGGCAGGGTTTAAATCACAATAGGGAATGCCTAATGTGTAGATTTTATTCCTGTCTATATGAAAGAGTGAAGAATGTTTCTGATGAGGCTCATAAAACATCCTTTTTTTCAAAAAAGTTTATAACTAACAGCTGTTTTGCTGCCTCTTCTCAGCATGCCAGACTTATACCCACTTATTTTAATTATTGCATGAGGGTCATAAATTTAAATTCAGCAGATCACAATTGCCATGCCATGTGGTTGGAGCTTGTGAAGATGTTCCTCTTAGAAGACAATGCAAAACATTGGAATGCTTGAATGGCCCAAGAGGAGAGTTACTTTGGGGCCAAATGTGACAAAAAGGCAAGATTAGATCAATAGGACTTCTTTATTTGTAATACGAAAGCTGGGCTCAAGGTGAACTGAATTCAGTGTCAGGTGTTATCTAAGCCCCTGGTTCTGGTGTTGGGAAGGCAGGAGGCTGAATAAATTATTTGTGTGTGGGCACCACTTTATTCTGCCTATTTAGGGTGAATCAACCCCACCTTGTGCCTCTAATTAAGGAGAAAAGTATGAGAGCTTGTCTGTGCCTGTGAACATGTCTTCCTCTAGAAATGACTTAAACATGAGTTAAGGAAAGGCTTTAGGAGACTACATGAGAGTACACTTGTCTGATCTTACGAGATAAGACCAATATTTGTGTGTGGGACCTTCAGGGAGAATCGCAGATCCCAGGAAAGAAGTGTTGAATCCAAAGGTGTCTTTTTAATTTTTTTTTTTAATTTTTTAAAAAAGTTTTTTTGCAAACCCAGCACAGAAGTATTGTCTCTACATGGTGCCTGGGGCTCCGTGCTACTGTAACTGTCATGTGTTAGATGAGATATAAAACACAAGGTTTGACAGCTGGCAACTGTTAAAGATCTGGAAAGCTGGAAATGTTTACTTTGGCGGACATGGTAAACTGCACACCGAGCAATTATATTCCGTGTTTTCCACATTTCCCTACAGAAATCTCTCACTGAGGAAAGCTTAAGTGTGTGCTTGCTCTACAGACATGAGCAGTCCCTAGGGTAAGCACGTGCACGTTTGGCTGGATTACAACTTGAATTCAAGTTGTCCTTTGTGCTGTGCATGACTGTGGGCAGTGTCACTAATGTGCCATCAAACTGGTCCCAGGTGGCGGTGCTGGGAAAACAGATCCACATTTGTAGTGTGAGAAGTGGCTCCTCTTATGGGTCTGTCAGTCCATTGTTGCTGTCAGTGGTGATGCTCTTTGGTTTTGGTGTAACAGAGTCGGGTCTGCTTGAGACCTCATAAACCATGGATTTGAGCCTGAATTATCAACTCTCAGAAGTGTGGCAGAGCTGAGCTTGTGTGTGGTGGTCTTCAGCAGCAGATCCAAAAACCCTTTGCAAAAGCGCAGCCCTGATCCCCTCTTGGCATCCAAGGAGAGGGCACCAGCCGCCAGACCACATGAGTTGGTTGCAAAAATCAGGGGGGAGGCTGCAAACAGGATCTTCTTTTTTTCTGGTGCTGTTTCACGCTTGGCCATATGTTGAAAGTGTTTGTAAAATGTTTTAGGATCCTTTGAGAAGGAACGTGATGTTCAACTGCCAGAAAATGCTGCTATTATATAGCTACTAAACATAGTGTTTTGCAAACTGCACATCCTGGAATAAGTTTTTTTTTTTTCTTCACAAAAGCTTTTTGCAACACACCTGCTATTTTGTCGTTCTGTTCTTTTCAGCGAACATGTTGATCCTTAGAGAAAACGAATCACAGACAGGACTTTCAAGAGTGTTTGAAAGGCCACAACCAAGGAGAAGTGTCCTTTGCTGTTTCTGCTCTGATTTCAGGGTACTGTAGGGATTCCTCATGCTTGACTGGGTACTGGTCATAAACGATGACTTAGGCTTCAGAGGACACCTGAGAAAATGGCCAGGGCTTTGTGTATGAATAATGGCAGTCAAACTATTACTGGGGCCTGATTTCATGTTAGGTGTGACAATTTCAGCGGTTTGCTTCAGTGGTGGCGTTGCTGGTGCTCTCTCCTCAGGAAGCCAGACTCCAAACCCAGCACCTTCTAGTCCTAATATTTATGAATCAGTGCATTTTTTAGAGTCAAAGCCCTGTAGCTTGGGTAAGATGAATGCTGGACACAGGTCATGTGATTTAGTTTCCTAGAGAGGGGCAGGATAGAGTCCTGGGGATCTTCTCTGACATCCCATTACGCTTCCCCTGGTCTCCTGTGCCATATTGGTGAGTCCCATGCAGATGTCATGGATCCTCAGGTGTCTTTCAGCTCACCCCAGACACCTCTGTTTGGGCAACTAAATCCTACCCAGGATTTGGGGTGCTTATAATCTTTTCATAGATGTTGCATATGGGCATCCTATTCCCAGTTTCCTCTGATTGCTATCAAGTGGGTCCTGATGACTAGCTTGGATGGAGCTGTCACCAGCCACATCCCTAACCCAAACTCTGTTAAACTGCTTGAAGAGCACAGACGCTTAAGAGGGAGAGGTGTTATCTAAGACAGGTGGCAATTCCTGATTTATAGCCTTTCGTCCCATTCCTCTTGTCTCCACTCTCTGGTCTTCCTTTCCTAAAGTTGTCATTGTTTTTTTCCAGCTTGAACTTCTCTCTCTGGCAAAAAAAGCTCTACACTATGCCCAGCCCAGTATGCCCCTATTTCTAACTGGAGCTTTTGGATGTTTCCTGTAATCAGTAATGGTATTCATTACGGGTCAGACTAATGACATGAAAGGAATCAGTTGTGACAAATCTCTCCTAAAGAGAGTGATAGAGGGACCATCGATCACCCAGGCAAGACCTCTCCCCTGAAATTCAGGACGGAGTAGTGGTTTTAGTTCTACACTCAAAAGTATGAAGACAAATATTAAATAGGACACCTTTCCCCTCTCTAAAATACAATTTTCCATCAGATGAAATGTGCATTTTAATTATAAGAGTAAGACAGACTATTTCTCCAAGACTTTGATTATTTATTTATTTTTTTCTTTAAAGGAGGACAATATTTCTCAAAAAGTTATAAACCCTTTGGGTGTCTTAGGGTGTTTCCTTCCATTATTTGATATTGTGGAGGAGTTTAAATGTAAGATAGAGAAACCCAGGCATTACTTTCTGCTCAGAGACAATCCTGACCTGGCTATATGAATAGACTTGAAGTCCAACAGGGTTTTTCTGTCTTCAGCTCCCTAATAGATGGGCACGTGCTGATGCAGTAGCTTAAAACGAACATGCTTTTGGTTTCACTTGGAAGCCAAATCCCAACATAAGCAGTCCCCGCTCCTTTCATGCACTGGTGGCTTGGCTGGCCTTTGATGCGCACACTGTGCTTTAATAACCTGCAAGTCGCCATGTTGTTTGCAGGCTGCCAGATTATTTATACTCCATCTGTTCTTCTCCGTCCGTAGCACTCACCAGCCCTTCTCCCTGACTGCTGTTTGCCTGGCTCAAGACGTGCGCAGCGTCCCGATCCCTCTGTTGTTCGGCTGCCTTTTGACCCACTCCTGTCTCAGCTCGTTAAGGCCATTTATCTTTGTAAGACCTAATAACCATCATTAGGAGTATACCGCAAAGGTCCTTACAAATGTCGCTGCCTTCACGGCTCTTGGGAGCAAGGATGTCTCTGATATCAAAGGTGCCACTCAGACGAGATGGAGTCTGGTGGTACCTCTGTGGAGCAGGAAAAAATTCTAATGTCTCTGCAACTCCCTCCTGACCGTGGGCTTTGCAAGGAAGTGGGTGGGGAGAGCAATCCAAGGAGGTGAATGAAGCCAAGCCCTGTCTGAGATGCCCTGAGGATCTGTTTGGCAGCACCGTGAGAAAGTCAGGGTTGGAAGAGAAATGTCGGAGACAGTTCAAGCAGAGCAGACAGGCTGAGTGGGAACCAGCTCCATCAGCCTTCCTCATCCCTCTGGCTGTACGTTTAGCATGTGTGGTTTTTCTTTCTCCATTACATGCCTGGGTCTTGTAGGATGGTAAGAGGTTAGCAAAAGTATCTGATCCCGTTTACTTACTGCATCCAGGCTCAGTGTGGGGGGGTATGTGCATGATATCCTGAGCTCTTGCCTCCTGCATCCTTGGGAATGGCAATGTTTTCCATTGAGAGGGACTAATGTACACCTACAACCAGAGTCTGCTCCTGTGTAGTGGGTGGGTGATACCTAAAAGTCATCCATCTAAAGATGGATGATTTTTCTCAAAGAAAACAAAAGCCAGCTTTGGTCCATAGCTGTTTTGCAGGGTGGTGGCAGCCCACAGTGTGCATTGAATTTGTTCTGATCCTCTCTGCTCTAACAAATTCCCATTGATTTCTCAATAGCAGTTACTGCCATGACATTAGTGAGGGCAGAATTGGTCCAAACAATTGCCTGTGAAGATTCAGTCCCTCTTCATGGCCAAGGTACTTATTTAGGGGTGTGAAAAGAGACACCAATAGTTTGACTTTGAGCACTCAAGTAGGTGTTCCCACCTCTGTTTTCCTTTTCACTTGACTTTCCCACCTGTGAAATGGGACCTGTGCATGTGATAGAACCAGAATTCATTAGCGAATGCTTGAGAAATGGTGTGGCAGTCCTGAAGGCTCTAAGTTGTTAAAAAGCCCAAACCAAACACAACCCCCCGCCCCAAGTGGATGCATATCTGTTTCTTTTACCTCTGCCGCCCGTGCTTCCACCGTGCAGGCGAATCAAAGCAGGCGCCGCGTAGGAGGGGATCTTTGCCCTAATGCCATCTGCAGCGGGCCCAGCCATACGGAGAAGGTGTATTCGGATTTAGACCGGCTACTCTGCAATGTTGCTGTTTCTATGGTAACTATTTTTTATTCAACAAGAGGAGCTTAAAATCTGTAGGGCTAAATTTGATCCTAGGCAGAAGCATCTGCAGTTTTTAAGGGGCTCTTCAGTAGGTGCTGTTCATAGCTGGCTCTTGTGCTCATTACTTCAGGGTCATGGTATCTCTAAAGCCTCCTTCCCGGCATCCTTTCCTCTTCATTCCACCCCACATCTCTACATTTTGGTCTTCCCATGGCTGCGCTTGTCAAACCAAGGGACAATTTGCTCATGTTGTGTCTTACCGGGGGATTTCTGTCTCCCTGCAGAGAGTGTGTCTTCAGGGAAAATTGCTCTGTGTTTAGCGAAGGAAGTTGATGAATCGCAAACAAGACTGATTCATCTGCAAATAATGCAGAGGATTGCATTTGGGAGGGTTTCTTTATTTATTTTTTTCCTCAATTAAAAAACAAATGCCAGATTCCTATAGAGGCAGTTTAACCACTGCTATTACTGTGTTTGTGACTGGTTACCACACATGAGCTTTGTGATTAAAATTAGGCTATTAGAAGCAGCCAGTTTCTTGGAGAATTAGAGAAAACACTGGGGGAAGTGATTTCTTTGAAAACAAAAACTGAATCAAATAATATGTTTCCAATCATACCAGATGGGGCCCACTTCTTCTGTGTCTTTTAATAGGGTAAACCAGGAGAGATGTGACTGAAGGCAATAGCAGTTCACACTGTTACAGTTGGTGAGGATTAAAGGAGGCTCAGGACAATCATTTATTAAGTGCTCAGTGTTTCTAATCAGCCTCTCAACTTTTCAGCATTCAGACTTGGTTCTGAATTTTGCACAAAGTTGCAGTCTTGTAAATGGTGTGGATCTGACTGTCCTGGACCAAAAGAGCCCTCAGGTTTAGGGTATTTGAAAATCAGAGTTCAAATTAGAGCCTTTTCTTCTTACCTATACACTGTGTAAGCTGCTGGGTTTGAAATGAGCTGACTCCACTGTCGTAGCTCAAGCAGAATGGGCTGAAAATGAGCATTTCACAGTCTGAAGGCGATGCCCTTCCTTTGGTTTGTGGCCACACTAGAGTAACCAGCCCATAGTCTGGTTTTTGTGAATGTCATGGGCAAAAACAGCTTAGCCAAGTCCCTCTGCTCTATCTGCATTAAAATTACCCAAGCCCCACTCTTGTGACATGGACAAATTTGACTTTATTTACACTTAAATGACCTTTGCTGGGTAGAAATACTCAGAAGCCAGATTTAGCAAGGTATTTATGTACCAGAAAGGGCAAATGACTATGATGATTTTTGAAGTATATCTTTGAGTTCAAGATCTAAAGCCAATGCTTAGTGACTTTATTATTAGGATTTAAGCCTTTCACCCACACGGGTACTTCCCTAAAGCCTGTCTTCATCCTTAAGAGTCTGATGTCTTTTGTAAATCTGTTTGGGGATCTCTTTCGGAATGACATTTAGGCTCCCAAGTCACCTGACATTTTTGAAACCTCCACAGCTAGTGGCTCGTTAGCTACAAAGGAGAAAATTATGCAACTATCTCAGTACCTAAAGAAGAGGGTTGGGAATTAGGAGTCTGGTTCTCCTCCCAGCACTGTTGCTGACTTGTTATTTGACCTTCAGACATTCCAGCGTTCAGCCCTGCAGGTGATGCTGGTTGCAGCGAGCTGTTGCAAAGCCCATCGGTATTTTTGCAGAAGGGTTGTAGAAGCACATGCCGCACGAAGATAGAGATAATGATGCAGATGCGTATCAAAGTGGGGCTGTCTTTTGGGTGGCCAGGAGGGTCACATCCTGTGCACACTGGCAAATTTGCAAATGCATACTGCTCTAAAACTATGAGTGTGGGGCTGAGTTTAATTGCTTCGTGGGGTTTGTAGTGAGAACTGTGACAGCCCTGGCTTTTGCCAGTGGGTTTGGGATGTAAGTGACAGACGTTCAGTGGAGGGTTATGCAATTTTCCATTCATTACCCATGAACGCCGTCACAGGCTGTAATCCATCATGTTAGAGATTGTGACCCTTTGAATGAGTGACTGTGGTGCTCGTACCACGTTAATTCACTGTACTTTTTGTGGCATGGTTTTTCACTTTGCCGTAAGGGACTCTTCTGCGTTCCTGTTGATTGTCGATCCAGTTTACTTGACTGCTCTCCAGCAGTCAGAGGGTATTTCCGTCACCTGCTCAGGGCTTGTGAACCCTGGGACAGGCAATCTGCTGGTGTAAATCTGTGTGGTCAGTAGGGCTGCACCTGGGAAGCATTGAATGCCAGTAGGAGTAAAGGTTCACTATGCACGAGGCTATAAAATGCTCCAACTGGTCAAAAATATTCTGCATGTTCATCTCCATTTCAAAGAAAATTGAAACTGGCTTAGAGAAGTTGCTAGAACATAATGACTGGTGACATCCTTCTAGGTGGCTTTGAACGCCATGAAATAGCGGTAAAGGGTTGGATTCTGCCACCCATAATCATTTCAGGCATTTCTTTTGCTCTGTTGTGGAGCCTGGTGTGGACCAGGGGAAAGTCTCACCCCTCCAGTCCTCCTCTTGTAGCTGCTTTTATTAAACATACGTCTTTCCTGTCAATGTGAATAAAGGGAGGAGAGAGCAGTTCATTATCCAGTGTATCACTTTGAGTCTAATACTAATTAAAAGCTTTGCCTTCACTTCTGTGGAACCTATTCTTGGAAATTATGTAAATTAATTGGAGTTCTGAAGAGGAGCATATGCCAAATACAAAGTAATTCCCTGCTGGCTGAGGCAACTCCAGCACTGGAACTGGAGAACGGCATCAGGATCTTTTTTTCCTTTTGTGGCTGCAAAAATCTAAGCCTGCTTCGGTAAATTTTGATGCCTCTTTAGCAAATTATACGAGAGAGATCAAATAGCCAGACCCTGACCATTTGCCGGAGAGGTACAATACGAAGGCTTTTTCTCCATGAAAGCTTTTCCATCTCAAAAATGACATTTAACACAGACAAGCTTTTTACTTTCGCAGCCCTTCTCCAAACAAATGTATGTTCCTGCTTCAAAGAGGATTTTGACCCTCAAAAGGGAGATGTACCTGAGAGCCCATGAACTCCCCTTGCGAGTTCACTCTTGCAATTAATTTAATGGGGAAGATATTTACATGTTACGCTGAATGAGAAGGGAGATTTGATCTTAAGGTACATAGTGTGTGGAGAAAAGGGGATACGCATTTGAAGTAAAGTAGCTTTAAATGTTACTAGTTTGGTTTTTTTTTTCCTACCTGATTATTTTTTTCCTTTTGAAAAAAAGCCAAAACAAATAGAAGAAGAACCAAAGAAGTGGGATCAAATAAAAATAAGAAGCAATATGGTTTGGTCTCGATAATATTTTGGTCTCAATCAACAAATCACTTAAAGTTGATGAAACTACTTGCATGTTTAAAGATAAACATGATTAAGTACTTTGGTGGATCTTGGCTTGTTATGTATTGAAGCTGGATATGAGCGTGAGTTGAATCCTGGAACTATTGATGGGAAGATGCTGCAGTGTAAGCTTACTTCCAGATGTACATTTTGCAAAGTCGCCTTTTCTTTACAATCTCGCCCTCAGGATTAAGAGACGCCAGGTGTGGATCCTCATGCAGGAGGAGGCAGCCCTTCAGTCCAGACACTTTCTGCCTTTGAATATTTGAAGTTCAGTGCTGGTTAGGTCTGATTTTTGCAGCCATCATCTTTTCCCAGCTGAAGCCTTTTCAGTATTAACGATGGCAACCTGTCTGTCCGATGTGTCTGTGGCACTGCAAAACCTCTGTGTATAAGGAGCCAGATTCTCTTCCTTGATTCAGACTTTTATTCAATGAAAACATTGTCTGTGCAAAGCTGCTAGAAATGAGTCTCCTGTCTCTCTGGGGCTTTAGTGATACAGAAGTGACTGCCAGCAAGCGCAAGTATGGCTGATGGTTACGCTACACTGCGGCACACCCAGACTTCTGAATGTGTGCTTCTTCAGCCATTAGTTCACTAACCATTATTTCTAAATCTTCCTCAACTTCCCCATCAGTATATACTTCTGCTGTGAGACTAAATCCATTATGATTTTTTTTGACTGCTTTTTGGTTCTCACAGGAAAGGCTCCATAACATTGCAAGTTGGTAAGATGAAAACAACAATTCATTTAGCCGTGGTTGGAGCATGTACAAATCCTTATCTCTAATGGCACCAGGAATATAAGATCCCAAAATAGAGGTTGTTGAGTTTACAAGTGAAGACAGTTCTTGGGAAAAGAGAGCACAATGACATACAAGTTTGGATCAATAGAAAATCATTTTAGAACAAGAATACAACATGTAGCAATGAATGTAGATGGGAATGGCATTGCTAACCACTTATACATGAAGAAAGCTTGCTATCTAATTTTGGAGTCGTGTGGATGTGTGTGTTATATTTAACATCATCTATTTTTATGCTTGTATTGGCTAATGCACCGATGGTTTAGAAATACTGTAGGACTTCTTTCTTGAATAAACACAAAATATGATCATTACTCTGGCACTAGGGTGCCAGTTTGTACACCTATTAGACAGGGGTCATGAGAGATAGAGTAATTTGATAGATGTTAAACACTAAATTGGTGGCAAATCAGGGAGTTGAACCTCTGGGTTGCTTCTGAGTTTTGGGACTGCATCCTGCTGCCATCCCCAAAGCTGCTGTGTGCAACCCTCTGGGTGCATCCAGGTTTGATCCTGGGTGAAAGTGTTGTGATGGGCATGTGAACACAGCTGCTTGTCTTCCCACCAGCATGCTCTCTTGTAGTCCACATTTTGGATCCGAGTTCATTGTCTGGACCTTAGTGCACCTTTAGTCTCCTGGCTGAAGAAAAGACCTTCCCATCTTGCAGCACATCGAAACCAGCCTAGGTCTTTATTTCGGCACCCTGTAGGAGCTGGACATCCATCAGGGTAAACTGGGGCCATCCTGAGCTGTTTGCACTAATGTTCTGGGGGACCTCAGGTTGAGTCCTGACACCTCTGGACCTCTAGTTGCTCTCAGATGGTAGTGACTGTCAGAGGTAAAGAAGCTCTGCCCAGGGGAGATTTTCAAGTAGCCATTTCTCAGGGTTGTTCTCATTTTGGTGAGCGTGATCTCCTTGTTGACTAAGTTCAAGTTAGATGCTGCTGATGAGATGGATGCACGCTGTGCTTTAGATATGACAGGCTTGCTCCTGCAGATCTCTGCTCTGGGAGCCAGGCTGTCCCCTCTCTTGCTGTGGTTGGGTTGGCATGAAAAGAACACAGGACCAGGAGTGCCCAGTTGGAGCTGGGAGTCAATCTGGTAATAACCTAGGTGACACATGTAAAATAGATTTTCAAATGTATCAACCTCTCCTTGGTGGATGGTGCTGACACACTGTGTGTTCCTGTTCCCTATCTCTTCCTGCAGGACCATGCTGATTTGAGAAATCACTTCTTCACTGTGGGGATGAAGCTGGAGGCAGTGAATATGAGGGAACCTTTTCATATCTGTCCTGCATCAGTGACCAAGGTGAGCTCCCAGAAAGGAGAGCTGAAAAGAGCCTGATTAGGGTCCTCTTACTGATTTCCACCACATTTAGGAAAACTCAAGACTGTTACTTCATTGGCTGTAGAACACATTAAGAAATATATTTAAAATCCATGGATGTTCCTTATTAATGGATTGTTTCTGTCCAACAAGCATCACCAGGTGACAATATATGCACTTAGATCCCGTGGGGATGAACATGTCTATCTACCACTTCCATGCAGAAAAAGGGGATCCCTCCTTTATCCCTGCTTCCCCTCTCTTTTCCTCCTGGGAAACTTGAAATAAAACAGCTGGATGAAGAGGGGTAGCTGGATAGCTGGATATTTAATCCACACTCTCAAAGGCAAGAGAGAGGAAGTGTCTGGGGTCTCTAGGATCTCCTGCAGTCCCTGCTCGGCTGTGGGCACACTGAGTGATCCTGAACCCCAGCACTTTCCTTTGTCTCAGTTTACCCATCCCTAAAACTCAGGCTTTGATCTCTTTGGTAGAAATACTTTGTTGAGAAGTATTAGGTGAGAGCAGGTTATTTTCAGAAGTACTTTGATTTCAGGGTCAGTTTGTTTCAGCTTTCCATGTTTCGTAACGTTACAGCAAATTTAACTTCCGATTTTGTTGTCTTCTTCACCCCTTAGGTTTTTAACAATCATTATTTACAAGTGACCATTGATGACCTGAGATCTGAACCCAGCAAAATCTCAATGCTTTGCCATGCAGATTCCTTAGGGATCTTGCCAATACAGTGGTGCCTTAAAAACGGAGTCAATCTCACACCTCCCAAGGGTTCGTATTCCTTCTTGGTGATTTTCAGGTTTCCTTTGAAGGGATTTTGCTTGTTATTATTGCCTTTAAAACAGTGATGCTGTTTGCTGCAGAGGATCACCCTAAGTGTCTTGAGCCAGAGTAGCACTGTTGAGTCACTGGGGCTGTTCTGGCTCATACCAGCCCATGAACATCTTTGCAAATGTGTCTTGCTGGTGGATTGATGTCCATATGCTTTGTAGTCTGAAGCAGGCCATACCGAAGCCTAGTGAATTCCTGTGAAATGCATCTTAGCAATACTTTGTGTGTGTAGAGAGCGAAAGGAGCATTAAAAGTTGTATCATACTAGAGGCAAATCAGGCATCTCCCTATAGCATCCACCTTGGTACACCACCGAGGCCAAGCAAAACTCCTAAATCTGAATGACTAAACTAAACTTGCAGCTGCCTGCACAGGAGTGTTTAGGCATTTCCTTAGCTGTCTCAAAAAATCCCCGGTGAAGACAAATTGCAGGCAGCGTTTAGGTCAGAGCCAGGAGAAATAGCCTCCAACGGTGCTATTTCCCAACTTTGTAGCAGTGCAGTTAATTACTTGCAATTGCAGACAGCCACCTGCAGTGTCTTAGCCATATTTCTTCGCTTGCAAAATGTGTTGGTTCTCTGGAATTTTAGATTTTTGAAGCTGACCAAGATGTTGACCCTTTGCCAAAAATTGGTGTTACTTGGGAGAAAAAGAAATGCCTCAAAAAATAATCCCACTAAATTTTGCGCACGCAGGTTTGTCTTCATTTTGGAAAAAGTATGCTGCTGCTAAACACAGGGAAACAAAGGGTTGTTCCCTACCAGATTCAGAGTCCTCCTGTGTATATCCAGAGTGTCTCTTCAGCACGTGTAATTTGAAATTCCCACCAAAGTCCTGTGCGTGCAGCTGCATATGGTGCATCCATGATTTGTCTCTTACTTTTACTGAAATGGATGTGCTGTCTGGATACTTTAGCTCCCTTCTGCTTAAGTCCAGGTGTAATGATAATGCCTGTGTAAGTGCTCACTGATACTGACCTGAAAAGTTGCTAAAAATGAAAGTAAGCGGAACGTTTTGTTTTTTCCACCCTGAATTCACATGCAGCTTCCCCCAGACCAGCTAATTAACTAAAGCAGACCATAGGCCAGACATTTCTCTTTACAGGGTCATGGCCTAATAATTTCCAATCCATGCTGGCACAAAGCCTGTCTGAGATGATGTTTTACGGGTCATGTGCATGCAAATTCGCTTTTAGATGCCAGAATTTTCGGAAGTGGCTGTAACATCTGTCATACAGATACTTCTCAACTTGGCCGGTAAGGTCTAAGGGGCAAGTAGTTATCTGGTGCCTGGGGTCCACCTGGGCTCCTGAGAAAGTGTAGAAAGTCTTCCCTCGTTCCCCTGATGAAAATAGAGTTTGCTTCCTGCTGTCAGATCAGAAGTCCCAGAGGGAAGCTATTAAAAAGGCACGAAGTAAGTGGCAGATAGATTCATGCTATATATTGCTGTATTTCCTACTCTGTGTATGAGGACTGCATGCCCAAACTTCATTTTAGCACCTTTGGTGACAAAAACCTCTTCCATCGTCAGACATGCTCTTTGAGTCACTAAAATATAATCAGACATCAGAATGATTTCTTTTTTTTAGAAAAAAACCCAAAAAACCAACAACCAAACAAAATGACAAAAAGCATCAAACCACCAAAAAAAGAAAGCAGAGGGAAAGTGAAAAACGTCCAAACCCCTGCTGAGGGAGCCAGTCTTCTCTGAGCATGATAATACCAGCTTTGGATAAATAACCAGGTCTGATATGAGAGGGCTGCAATGCTGTGAAAGTGAGGATGGCTGTGGTGTGAGCTGGCTGCTAATGAGCAGGTCTGCAGAAGGAGAAATCCCACCATTTCCACCCAAATCACTAGACAGCTCTGCCTGCCCTGGGGTGTTTAGAACTGCCTCTTCTCACCAGATTTGACCAGCCTCCTGCTTCCCCAGTGCTTATGCATTCTCAACCAGCATCACCCTTAACAGAGAATATATTGACAATATTTAGTGTTGCCCAAATGGCTCTCCCTGTTGAAAGGCAAGAGGTTCCTATGGAGCAAAAGATGACAATGAAAGAAGTTCTCTTTCTTTTTGTGAAAAAGATTTCTTTGCTGATTCTGGGCTTGGGTTTTTGGTTAATTTATGGTTCAGGGAGGTTTTCAGATTTTAAAATTAAGTGATTTTATTTCATTGGAACAGTGTGCCAGGCTGGGATATTTGGGTTCAGAGTTCTTTATTTGTCTGATAACCATTCTCTTGCCTTTTTGCCTATCAGGCCTTTGTTGAAGCCAAACATACAGTAGATGAGTCATGAACAGGAGGTGCAAACATTTGCTACTAGAAATAGAGAGCAGTATTTTCCTGTACAGTGCCAAAAATGAATACCCATTTACTGCTGCTGTATAAACATTGAACAAGCGCTGTTTATATTTATTAGAGCTAGATTTGTAGACCACTTCCCTTCAGAGTAGCAACCATTGTTCCTTTTTATGAGCTATTAAGAGGGGAGAAAACATTTTGGTATCACTCCTAGTTGTAAGGCTTACTAAGGAAATCCCACTTCGAAAACCTCCCAATACGTTTGTATTGTTGTGTTTGATTCCAGTTGAACTGCTGGGCTCTTCTGTGCTGAGGGTTGAGGTAGAGAACACAATGAGTTTTTTACGTGTTGGGGGAGCAGCAAGTGAATTATGCAAGCAAAGCTTTGAATGTTATTACTTGGGCTGAGCCTTAAAGGATAACAGTATGTGAATGCCATGTGCTAATGAAGGTACACACTCAGCTTACATCATGGTGCTCCAGGGAAAGGCCATATACAGGTCCAGGCTTGTTTGCAGCCAGTTCCTGAGTATGCTCCTCTTGGAGCCATCCTTGTTGGGCTGCTGAAGTGAGTTATGGCAAACTCTCTAACTGCCCTCCCAGGTTTCGTTCCTGCTGAATTCTGCAGCAAAAGGTCTTCCAGCAATTTCAGTGGTGTAGGGCCAAGCCAACAGATGGTTGTGCGGTGTCAACACAGTCAAGTTTTTATACCTCACTGAAACCTTGTCAATATGCCTTTTCATCCACTCTGCCAAGATTTTGCATAGCTTGCAATTAAGATTCAAAACCAGTCCATGAGGTGTTTAAATTAGAGATTAGAGAATGGGTGTGGGCGGATTTTTGGGTCCTTGAAGGAAATGTGCTCTGGTAGTTGGGGTGGACCCCAGGTGATTTAATGTAGACAACTACGCTGTGACTGTCCCCACCTGAGCCTGTCACCCTGGCTTCTCCTGGAGTCAATGGAGAGAGACAGGGACTTTCACAGGGCAATTCTGCTCCTTCTGCAGGAGGACAGACAGATCACCTCTAGATCTGCCTGTCTCTCCGTTGACTCTTCAGGGAGCCAGGGTGACAGGCACAGCTATAGGCGTCTCCAGTGCAAACATCTGTATGTGATCAGATGAATCCCCTTCTGATGTGAAGTGATATGCACTTCTCCTCCTGTTTCTCATTTAATTTTATGAAGCTGAAAAGTGTCTGGCAAACAAATAACTGGAGAGAAAAAAGGAGGTGGGAGAAAATGCAGGAAGAAAATACTGTTGCAGAAATTGGTTGTTAAAAAACAGTGCAAGGATAGTTTTTTGGTCTGAAAAATGAACATTCTCTATAAGTAGTTGTCTTTTTTTACTTCCCTGTGCATGTAGGAAATTCTAGCTTTCCAATTATTATGCACTTTCATGCCCCACAGAGAGAGACACCTTAGCTCAAGGCTTTATCTCATTAATTTGTTTGTCATATAGGCAATCATTAGGATTAGAAGTTCATCTTATCCCAGATACTTGCATTTTAGCTGGATGCTTGGGACTTTATTTTCAAAAGTTTTACTTCCTTTCTTTGGATCTGGGTGACTGATAGGTGACTCCACTCAGTATTCCAGTCCTTTCTTGCCTACAAAAAATGTCACAATTTTCATTGTCATAAATGATTCATTCCCATCTGATCTTGAGTGTCCCTTTTTGACTATAATGAAAAAGGCATTAAGGGATGTTCTGTGAAATGAGGCCAGGCTGAGATGCCAGGCAGGGAGATTGAGGGGAGAATTTGGCCTTTAAGTGACTCATGAAACTTCCCAATGAGAGCAGTTCTGCAATAATGTTATTAGAGTATCGACAGTATCGTCACAGGGCCCTGGACAGGATTAGCACTCATTGGTTTCAAGCACTGTAAAAATACAGACTAAGAGGTGGTCAAAAAAACCCTCAAAAGCAAATGAAAAAACCCCTTTCTGACCCAAGAGTTTATTGCCTAAATAGCCAGGTAAGAAGAATGGATGAGCAGAGGTCTGGTTTGTCTCTGTGATGGGACTGTTTGAGAGATGCTCGTATAAATCAATGTTGCTTCCCTTTTTTTCCTAGAAGCAGAAATGATCATCTAGTTGCTGAGACTTTAGTCTGGGAGCTGGGAAATCTGCGTTCATTTTCCTGCTCTACTCCAGATTTCTATACAAGCTTGGATGACGTGCTTACTATGATGGGATTCAGCTCACGTATGCTGAGCTGCTGGAAAATCAGTCATGGAGGGTACATCCATATCAATGAAGAAAGAGGAGAATTTATCTCATGCTTTGAAAGAGAGGATGGATCAGCTTCTGATTGTGCTGGTCCTCTCCTTGTCCACTTCTGAAGGACCCTTGATGTCCAGCTCCATAATCCCATCTTTTAGATATTTAAAGGAATGAGAAAGAAGTCCATGACTAGCCCCATCTGGAAACTGGGAACAGTAGCACTTCTGGGTAGTTATGGGTTTATTAAAGCCTGGGACATGCTCAGAGGAAAGGGAAAATAAGGAAAATAAATATGTTTTAATTACTTTTCAACCAAGACCTGGAGTTTTCAAAGCAAAAGGCAGCAGGTGTGTGAGTAGGGGCTGGAGAAGCGTTGGCATTGGCTCTCATGGTTTATAAACAGGTGCCCAGAGAACTTGTCAGATGATATCGCACAGTTCACTGAGGCGGGATGGGATGCTGCAACACAAATGGTCATCTGCTTGGGGCCCATTTCATGTGCTTTCTCTGGTGTGAAGTGGTGGCTGATGGCACTTCCCGTTTTGTCATCCTGCAGGTTACTCTGGCCAGGACTTTGACTGGGCAGACTACCAGAAGCAGTGTGGAGCGGAGGCAGCGCCTCACCTGTGCTTTAGAAACGTAAGTTCTCTATTTGCCTTTGCGTCACTCCTGTCAATCCATGTGAAACAAAAGAGCTTGCACAGAAAAGCTGCAGCAAGCAAGCTTTGGGAGGTTCCCCCAGATCACCATGAGTCTGTCTTAGGGAGGAAGCTGGAGAAGTGTTTCAGGTCTCCATCCCTAAAGGAAAAAAAAATGTTATCTTACTCTTGTCTTTATCAGATTCATTTAGATTCCCTGCTCTTCATCTCCAATCTGATTTTGTACAGCACCTAGCACAAGAAGGATCCAACTGACCATTACGAGTAATTCAGGTGCTATTAAAAAACCCCATAAACTAGGTAAAAAAGTTGCATGGTATCATCTGGCATTTTCACATTTTGGGTGTTTTCTCTGGTTCCCAGGGGGATACATTTAACCAAACTAAATGCGTTTAAAAGCTAAGGTTGAAACTCTTGAGCTCAGAGTGTGAGAAGAGTGATTAACCCGCACAGATGCTCTGGTCTTTGGGACAGTTCATGTGCTTCCTTGATACAGCAATAGTGATGTAGGAGTGAGCAGCACGTCATTACGCTGGAGGCCGTCAAGATTCAGAGCTCTGGAAATAGTCTTTTGCAGGCTGTTTTCTGGCAATGACAGTCTGGTGTGGCTTGATCTGACAGGTATTCATCACTTGGTGAAAGGCAGATGCAGCCTTCTGCCTTTTCCAATAACCTGGTGCTCTTCTTCATGATCCCATCAACTGATGGAAGTTGAGATCCCGTCAATAACTGAAAATGTGGTGGTACTAAAATGAGCACAAGAGGGGTTTGCAAAATACAGAGGTGGTGTGAACAGTGAACAAGCAGGTTCCTCTGGGAGTTACATAGCCTTTCAGGGTACTCAGAAGTCAGAAGGCGAGGGGACAGGCTGTTTATGGAAAGCACAATGGACTCACAAGACACCAGCCATGTGTTTGCATGGCCTTCTTCATCTGTGGTGGCCCAAGGGCAGCCTGGCTTGGAACAGACCTCTGATGGTGAATTGATGAATTTGAAGACTTTTTGTTGATGAATTCAGAAGACCTGTATCATCAGCAGAGTTTGACCTGGGAATCAAATGAGAGGATTTCTTTGCCCCATTTATTGTGTCATCCTATGCAAAACCCTCTGTCTCAAGGGACTTTAAGCGAAGATTTCTGAAAGCGCTGAGGGAAGCTGCACAACGCTGCATCACACCAGTAGAACGGGACAATTGTCGCATTTCTTCTTTTCTGCAAGCACCCCTTCCTTTTCTTTATATCTCCTCATTTTGTCAAGTAATGGATCTGTGCTCTCAGCACTGGCAGCCTTGGGAGCAGTCTCTGCGTAATATCCTCTAAAGATTAAATCAGGTCTAAGCACTTTTTTTTTTTCTCCTTTTTTTTTAAGGAAGCATTCATCAGATGAACATGTGTCTGTTATTCTTTCACTCTCAATAACACAGTTCTCTGCAGAGAGATGTAATCTTGTTGTCGCTTGTGCAACCTCCCTGGCAGTCCGGTCCATTTGTTTCATGGCTGTGAGCGGCTCTTTGACAGAAGCTGTATTGCAAGCACATCTTCCACCTAGTGCAGCCAGACGTGGTGCTGGAAGTGCATATGCTGTAACTGTTTCCCCGGGGGGGATATTTAACAAGGAGAGGCATTTATGAAATGGATTGACATGACCAAATGCTTAGTAAAATAAACTCCCGGCTAACTGTTTTGCCATTGATTCTGTATAAATTAGCCTCCAGCACCGAATTGCAATGAAAGGAGTCGGTGTGATGATAAATGACGTTTCCTTGTTAGGCAACATAAAAGGCATTTGAACAAACTCACCCTGCTTTTCTGCAGTCCTGGCCATTGGCAGCTTTTACAGGGTGAAGCTGATCTGTGTGCTGAGCAAGGCTTGCGACAGTCCAAGAAATGTTTGAGACTAGCAGCACGTTCTTGGAAGGCCTCTTGATGAAAAGAAAGACCAAATCCAGACGTTTTTAGTCTTACAGAGAGCTCCCAGTGATTGTTTAAGGTGAAGTTCCCATGGTTCTAGGTGCTGTACAAATAGCAGAAGGGTTGAATTTGAGTCTGGCTTCCAGTTGCTCACATGGGGTTGCTGGATGAGGGATTGGTGTCATTTTGAGTCAGTGACAGTTACTACCCATTGTAATTATCATTAGCCAAAATCTTAGTCAAGAGAGGGAACCTTTTTGTGCTACTGTGTGCAAAGAGAGAAATTCAAGCACTCACAGCTGATGTGGTGCAGAACAGGTAGGATGGAGGGGAGGAAAACGCAAGGGAAGGAAGCGATGGCATGACCACTGGTATTGCATCAGTGCATTTTAGAGATAGTGGTGGTGGGAGTATTGGGAAGGGACTGAGCATAACTGAAAGGAGAGGGGGCACTCGAAGGGACAGAGGGTAGGGATGAAAGCTTGAGGCTTGGCTTGTGGAGAAGGATTTGGGAAGGGTTGTAGGATCTTGGGGTTCCCTTGCACTTGGGATCACCTGTAACAGCTACAAACAGGAGCTGTGGTTTGTTACGTTAGGACTGAGCCATCCTGCCTCTGGCAGGAGCAGGAGGGACTGGTGAGGAGCCTGCTGCTGTCATGTGGCCAGGCCAACCTCAGACTGAAGCAGTTTGCCAAGGCATACATTAGCCTACAGCAGTGGTACCTGAATGGGTTTGAACTGTAGCTTTTCTCAGGCTCCCAAACTCTTAGTATGACAGGGGATGCTGCCTTCTCAGAAGCTCACGACCTCACATTTTGGTCCTGTGTTTCTTACTTGGGGTGATGACTGCTCATTTGGGGATCGTTGCTGTAATATCTGGCCTGACTGCCTTCACTGGAGAGGAGTAGGAGGGCAGTGAGGGCCTCAGGTAACCTGTTAAAGACCCATTTCTTTGGTGCTGTATTTAAGTGTACAGGGGTACTGCTGTAGCAGTAAATACGACTGGCTCCATCTACACCAACCTGCAGCCAAGGAACTTATATACCTGAAGTCTACAGAGGAGGACCTTGTAGACTGAGCTTAAAATGCTCCATGAAATAAAATGTACTTGAACAGGTTACTCAAATTTTTCTGGCCTCAGTCATCCTGGACAACTAAATATGTGAAGAAATTTCTCTGATCTCAAGCAAGATGGCTTATTTGCTTTACAAGGTTTCTCCTAGCAAGGTGAGAGATGCTTAAGCGCAGCACATCTGGGAATGCTCTGTGTAATATCCCATCAACAATGGTGGACTGCAAATGCATCACTAGCAAGCATTCAAATACCCTTGGACCGGTTGTGGAGTAACCTCCTTCTGGTCTCTGAGAGTTAGGAATTGGCATAAACCATGAAATACATTGCTTCCTGATTTGTTGCTATTGTTTGGGGTTTTTTTTATATGGGTGCCCAGAGCAGCTCCATTTTCAATCTGGATGCTTTTGTGTTCTTCAGTGTCTCCTGCATTTCCAGTGAAAAGCAAACCATGCTACATTTATGCTTCCCAGTGGACAGTCTAGTTAAAGTCGTGCAGTGCTGCAGTGCCATGCTTCAATGTTGGTCCTTGACTCTTTCAGACATCCTTCAGCCGTGGCTTTACTAAGAGCATGAAACTGGAGGCAGTGAACCCCAGGAACCCTGCAGAGATATGTGTCGCTTCTATCACCTCAGTTAAAGGACGATTAATGTGGCTTCACCTTGAAGGTATGTGATGTAAAGGCTTCTTGTGCTTGTGTGGCTCTCTTAATTTTGTCCTTTGTCCTCTGCACAAAACTGCTTTCTCCAGCCTTTCCTTTTCATACACGTCGACCAATAATCTGTTATAAAGAATTACCTTTCCCTTCTCTCTCCCTGAGGGAGCCACAAGATCTTCCACCCTCCCATCTGTGTAGACTCTACCAGCATGATTTCCACGAACAACAGAAACATTCTCACTGCCGTCATGATAGACCCTCCATCCTGGGAGTGGATGTTTGCCTCGCTTGTGCAGCTGAGACTTCCACTGTGATTCCCAGCACACTCTCGTGGGATCTCCTGTCCCTCTGCAACGCCATTCCTGCCATTCCACTCCTTTTTTTCACCTAGAGGTCCATAAACTTCTCTAATACATGCTGCTCCTCACCATGGCCATCGCATGCTGAGATCACTCCTCCCTGTGATTGATCTAAGAGAGATCTTGCAGGTGGTAACTCTATAGAGTTTAGAATGCCGTCGCCCCATGGAGAACACTGCCACTGTACAAGCAGTATTAGGAGAGTGCTGAAAAACTAGCAGAGCGTAATACTATATGAAAACTTATGTTTCCACCTGTCTTGAAGTAAGGTATAGATGAACTCATTTTTTTATGTGGTTTTGCTCTTGGGACTTTATTAATTCATCTGGGCAAGGACTTCTTAAGTAAGTGTAATTTAGAACCAAGCAGTGATTCTTCTTCTTATTGCTTTAAAAACAATGTTATTTGAAAGTCACCGAGAGCAGGAAGCCATGCTCATTTAAGTGTTTTGATGGGCACTGTGATAAACCATAAAGTTGTTGTAGCATCTATCGTTGTCACAACATAGTTTAAATTTTGCCTATGAAAGTAACACTATGGTTTGAAGCTACTGGCTTCATCTATAAGGGATGTAAGAGCTTCAGTTTCCCTCTGAAATCAGTAGTAGTTGGGTCAACGTCAACTACAAATGTAATATGCTTTGCTTGCTTCTGGAGAACCATGAAAATATCAAAGGCACTTCTGGTGGCCCGTAGTCCCACTCATCACCAGCCTCTGTAAGACCTGTGCTTCTGCCTCTTGATGAATGCATAAGGCAGATGAGTTGTCCCTTAATTAAATCTGGGATGCTGTCAAGATTGCTTCTGCGAAAGCAGTGTGAACCTTCATTCTCAGAGATTAATGCAAGTTTATTTTGGCCCTTCCAGAGTGAAGCAGCTAGGAAAGGGTTAATGGGACAACAAACCATAATCACGTACATAATTTCCAGAAAGGACAGAGGAACAGGGGTCGTGACAAGGAGTTCTTGCAGACATCCCATGTGAGATGAATTCTCAAGCCTGATGTGCACAAAACGTCACCTTCCCTCCTCTGCAAGATGCTCAGCTCTCAGTGTTTTGGGGCTGGAAGACAGTGGAAGCCAGATTGATACTAACTGTATTGTCATCACCGTCGGCATTGTGCTGCGTTGATTATAATAACCCAAGAAGTATTTCAGCATCTGACAATGTGCAGTGCCATTTTACAAGAGGAAAGGTCTCTAATCAAAGGTCTTAAAGTTAGTAAAAACGTTGTCAGGTAATCCAAAGTACCTCATCTGTGCTAGCAACTAGCTCTAAAATATAAGAAAGGTACATGTTCTGTGGTGTTTAGCTCTGCAAAAGTAGCATTATATGGTAGACAAGGCTTTCCTGACACCTCCATGGTAAATCCCATTCTCAGAGATTTATAACTCAATTGCTACCTAAAGAGAGATTCCTTCTGACCTAAAGCTTGGCAGGCCAAATCATTCGTGCTTCTCGTGTCTTTGCTGCTAAGCCTTGTGGTTTGGGCTGGCTAAGGTCTGTGGAGAGCAGATCTGCAGGCATGTGCCCAAATGCAGCAGAGGTGGGAGATGGAGGAGAGCTGGGTTGTCATCCTTCTCCATCCCTGACGTGTAGTTGTCACCCCAGGCCGTTGGTCTCCTCTGTGATTATCTCCAGTGTACAGAGCAGGTACGACTTTGCATCTTTGCTTTTGGTAGAGCTGTGTGCAATGGTGGGTTTTAGTTTTTTTTTCATCTGAGACAACTGGTTGCCTTCTGACTCGAGGTTGCTAAAGCTCATCGGCAGTCTAGTCTGGACACATGGCAAATGTTTTTTAGAGCTGAAATCAATGCTTGAAATTCAGTTCTCACTAAGGCAGTTCTCACTAAGGCTGGATTCCTTGACCCATCTGGTCAAGGAATCCAGCCCATTTTGGCAACTCTCCTTCTTAAATGGCCAGGTGCCTTCACTTTTATATGCAGATTTTATGGGGTTTGGGAACCCTTCTTTTTTTACCCATAAGCTGTAATACTTTCAAAGGGACTCAGTATTCACTAAACTCTTGCCCACTGTAGTGAATGGGACATGCTGTTTCCTGGGTCTTTAAATCAACTAGTCCTCCAAGACTAAAGGCAGGGAGAGGGCCACACACTCCCACCTTGCTCCCCTCCCTCATGTCTTTCTCCCTGCCTTTTACTCTTTTAATTTCTTAAAGGATGTTTTTTACAACTTGTCATAAAAAAAAACCCTGTGTGCATCTCCTTGTCTTTTGAGTTCTGATATATAGATGCTTTAAGCCTGTTTTATATCTCAATGCCAGGAATAGAATGATCTGTAGTAAAAGGAAAAGATGCAAAAGACTGCAAAAATAAAAAGAAATCTTTGCTGCTGTTGAAATACATGACTACAGTATGCAGTGTTAGGATAAAACTAGGCATTAAAAAAAACCTCCAAACCCTGCTTGCAGAGTTGTAAAATAAATGTGGCTTGAACTGTGGCATTTTTTTTGACTCCATTAATACACTATTGTTTCTAACTGATTATTTATTTTCTGGTAGCAGCAAGACTCCCCAACTACCACGGGAACCCATCACTGAAGACCTCGAGTCCCACCATTTATCATGGGGGCGTCTGAAGCTTTCATTGTTGCCCTCCCAGTTTTGCTGTTTGACAGCCCAAACTGCAGCCATAAAACAGGACGCAGTAGTTAAGCAGCATCGAGTTAGACATGAGGGAACATTGCTTAATAAATCACGCTTTGTACAGTAGCAAAACTCTGTAAACTTCAGGGTGAGCATTTAATGAGCAGCAGTATAGTTCCCCCGTGGTGGAAAAGAAGCGTAGGGCTGATCCGAGGCTGTGTGCATCCCATCACTTTCTGCTACTTTATTACTCATCATCTGCATTGTTAATTTTTACTGGTTCATTTTAGATTTTAAAACTGTAGCTTTCTGGTGTGAATTTATGCAAGTAATAATGTACACTCTCTGCACGGCCTAGGAATTTGAGGAAAATTCTTTTGTTAATCAATTCTCCAGGGAGGTTTTCCATAATCTTCCCTTTGAGAATTTTCCAGAGTTCCTGCTCTATTCTGCCTATCCAATAGGATTCGCAGCAGGAGATGGAAGTTTTCCTCACCCTATTTCAAATCTCCCTGTTCTCTTATTTTCCATTTAACCTCTCAAGTCCCATGGACATTTCTTAGTCTGGGAAAATGGCAGCATAAAATGCAGCAAATGAAACTAATGAGTCTCAAACAAGCTGCTTTCCATTTATATGAGCAAGGCCAAAAGAAGCAGTAAGATGTCAGAAGTGGAAGGCAGGGTTATCAATCGCCAGAGGGAAGAAGCAGTGCCTGGGAGGACAGGGTAGCTGTGAATATGTCTTACAAGAGGAATAGCGGTGTTGCAGGAGGACAGACATTATGGTGCTTCCTTGCTTGTCAGGGCAGATGCAGCTTTAAACTTCAAAACCAAAATGTTCATGTCATGTCTATTGTTGCTTGCAAGCAGGAAAGTGCATTCGATCTGTTTATTTGCTCAGAAAAACACTGTAGAACAGCTGCAGTAATGGAAATACAGGATTTTCTCAGATTTGATGAAATTTCAGCGGGGCCTGTGTTGTCTCTTGCTCCGTTTAGGGCTTGGTCCATGGCTTGCTCACTTTGTGCATGACTTGCCATTGACTTCGGCAGTTCTCATGTCAGTTCCTTGGCTGGATTTGCGGTGTTAGGCGAAAATGTTTTGCCCGCTGGAGAGTGCAGCTTTCATCAGGTTCAAACTGAGCAGTGACCTCTTGATATTTTCTTGTGGAGGGAAATGGTTTTGCAGGGAGTGCCAGCTGCGAGACCTTGCATTGAGGCTCAGCGGCTCATATGAGCAGGTTGTGTCCTGTATCATGTGCCTTCATCCCATCCTCTTCCCTTCCCCATATCCCAGTGAAATAGAGATTGTATCTTCAACGTATAATGCGTGAACATGATGAAGGGCTCAGAGAAATACCATGAAGACATCCATTAATCTATGCAGACATCATGATTTCATTCTTTAAATTATTTCCTCCAGCAGTGTGAGCACCAGCACCTATTTTCCTGCTTCCTTTGGGTTTTCATACAGCCACACGCTCTCAGAGTGCATCAAGTTTATTACTAGAGACAAGATTGATCCAAATGCTGCATCTCAGACTCAATGCCATTCCCATCACAAAGTTCAATTACTGTTTCAATTACACTGCAAGCCCTTGATGAACATTCATTAGTGGAAAGTTCCCCATAGTCATCTGGCTGTGCACAGTCAAGCTCTCCTGCATTAAGCAGGAGGCAAAGATGCTGTAACAGATGCAAAGGCAAGGATGCTGCAGGGGAAGCTGCTGATCCTTTGGTCTCTTTTATTAGGAGATCATCTCATGCTGGTGCTGGAGCTATAGGTCCTAGGGTAGAAATGGCAGAGGAGGGTGAAGTTGCTGGCCAGGCTGTGCCAGCACAGATGGACTTGAATCGGAGTAATTAAATGGTGTCTTGACTAAGGACCCAGAGTTGTTTTCAAAAGAACTCAAAGCCAGTGGGAATATTTCCATTTATTGCAGTGGTCTTTGAGTACGACCCACATACAAGACAGGAGAGAGTGTCTTCTAAAGGAGACACAGTAGCCAAACTGGAAGAGATTTGCTTTAAGCAGAGATTTTCAGTGGGGTTTTAGAGTCAGTATTATGCCAGAGATCTTAGTGCATCTGTTCCACTTGGGATTTTTATGCTGCCTCTCCCTTATTGGGTGACCAGGTTATGTTGTAGTGAGGAGCCCTAGGAGAATTCATGACACCTCTAGACAGAAGAGTGGCCATGTCCAACCCTTAAAAGCAATGACTCAAGGGCAGAACTACATGAAAAAGCTTCAGGGGGCATCGGGGCATAAAGGCCTATCGTATCAGCTATCATCCTGTTACAGCCCATGTGCACTCTCTTACCAGTAAGAGCAAGCACCCGACTGGCCTTCTGCTCACCAGCTTGTGCAACTCTACAAAAAAAAAAAAAAAAAAGACCCAGGGGGAAATCAGGCCATCTTTGTGTAAAAGTCATGCATGTTGAACCTTCCTGGCCTTTCAGCTGCTTCATTCCGCACTCTTAGTGGGCTCTTAATGGGAATTTTCTCTGGAATCACATTGCACTGTAAATGCAACAGTCTTATCATTGCTGTCTGTGCAAAACTGAAGATGAAATGATGCCTGATTTTGATACAGGGAAGCAGATTTATTTTTACATGTTCCATCATTTGCTTCCCTTGGTTCATGATGAATGCTCAAATGGCTCCGAGCTTGGTATTTCCATGTCTAAATTACATTATAAATTTGTGTTTATAGGTTTACAGATGCCCTCTCCAGAGTACATAGTTGATGTAGAGTCTATGGACATTTTCCCTGTTGGCTGGTGTGAAGCGAATGCTTATAACCTAACTCCACCACACAAAGCTGTTTGTAAGTACATGGAAACCTCAAGCAGTGTAGATATTACATCAACGGATTATCAGGGAGTTTGTCTTATGTCTATAATTTTTGAAACTACCAGCCTAACTAGCAGACTGGTAACCAGGCTGTAAGTGTACTATAATAAATAGTAATAAATCTAATGAGTGACCACACTCTGCAGCACTGGTATTATACAATTTGTACTGTCTGTGTGATCAGTCCCTCTAAAACTGGGATTGCTTGTGTTGGGAAAGGCTGTTACATGGTTTGGGATTGCACAGTGTGGCTTGTGGGTTTGCAGTGGGGTTGTCAGAGTGAAACCAGGTTTTGTTGCGCTGAGCCAAGTTCACTGGGGCAGCTGAGTGAATTAGGGACACAAGAAAAATAAAATATAGGGTGGAATAGACATAAAGAAGCCATCCAGGTGCTCCCTGTCCAAAACAGGATCTGCTCCATCTAAATGGAGAAGCATTTGCTGGCCTCCTGTGATGGAGTTTCTGCCCCTTCCCAGGGTATCTATCCCATTATTTCACTGCCCTTACCAGCTCAGAGATTTCCCTAGTGTTTAATTCAAATCTCTCCCGGCACAATTAAGCCCGTAGTGTTTTGTCCTGCCTCCAGTGCATATTAAGACCAATTTCTTTCTTTTCCATTTGCATTTGAAGGCGGTTCATGAGTGCTTGGTGGCTCGGTGTTGTTCTCCTGTTCTTCGCAGAAACTATCCAACCCCGATCTCAAGCCACCAGACGAAAAATTAGCCTCGCTGTTTATATTAATTAACATCTGAAAGGCAAATTTAAAATGTGTCAACCCTTTTGAAGAGTTAAATATGCTTAAGTTAAAAATCAGACAGCCGGGGCCTAATTTGGGAGAATACTGCTATGGCAACATTATGCAGCCTTATCGCAATTTATAGCTAGGGATAAATTATGCTGGAGGTAATCATGCTTGTAAAATGTAATCTTATCCATATGTGTTTCTGTATGGAAAAATATTTGTGTTTTTATTTAATTTTTTTTTATACTGATCCCATAAAACACAATATTAACATTCCAGAGGAAAGATTAAATGTATTATTACAGCTTTAAAGTAGGTTTTAATGATGTAGTGACTTACTTAAAAATACCAAGAGAAGATGGCGATAGTAATTAAGTACCATTTCATTGTGTTAGAAGTCATTTTATAGTCAGTGCATTTATACAGCTTTTTATGCATTATGGGTATACTTTATAGGACAGAAGGGTACAAAACTGTTTTTTTCTTCCTTGCTTCATTTTCACAGTGCGAAGGAAGAGAAGAATTGCAGTTGTGCAACCAGAAAAGCAGTAAGTTTTTGTTATTTAAGGTGATATTTTTACGGGGATGCATCAGGTATTCCAGGGAAGATAATACACATCAGCTGAATGACTTTGCTAACTACTGCCCAGATACTGCAGCAGAGTCAACAGGGGGATTCCTTTAAATCTCGAATATTTGTGAGCGTATTAGAAAGTCTTTGTAATAGAAATTTTTTACTGGCTGGGACTGCATAGCCAGTGTCTGATGGTCAGTAAGGGATGCTTATGGAAGATGGACATCTACCAGGAGGGCATTTCCCTATCTAGCCCTTGCAGTTTCTAGAAACTAGAATTTAAGGGATTTACATGTGAATATTTGCAGCCTGAAGGGTTGAAGCTCACAGCCCAGAGTGTATTTTTGGAGGAGGGGTGGATCTGGCTCCTTCTTCAGCAATATGCTGGCCCTGGGCTTTGATAAACCATGTGTAAGTGGGGTTGCATTTGAGGTATCTCCATTCCTTGGTCCAGGCAGGTGCTGGTGTATTTCTCAGTCCAGCCTGAAGGCTGGTTCTGCCCCTTTGCCCCATCTGACACTATTAAATACACTGAATTGCTGTTTAACAGGTTACCATCCACAGTGCCTGTTGAGAAAATACCTCATGACCTCTGCCCAGTTCCTCAGCCAGACACAACAGGTAAGGCTGCTCAGCACCAGCAGGATCCTTATTTCATGGACCTGTTGCCTGTATGGAAGGGGATGACCCCAAAAAGGGATCAAGTGTGTCATATCGGTGGGGAGATGGGACCACATCCTCAGGTGGTGTAAGGTGGTGTGGACCCACCAACAGCATGAGGAGTGTCTGATGTACAGCATGTGAGGGTCTGGTCCTCTGCATGTGAACATTTTGTCTTGCTGGGTTTAGCAGAGTTCCCCTGCAGCTTGCCCATTTCAGCTAACGATGTTAGGGCCGGGCTAATGAAGCCCTGGTGGAGATGGATGCAACTTTTTAATTGGCATCAATGAAATTGCTTCCACCAGGATTTAATGGGTCCCTGTGTTAGCATCAAGACTGTGTGGCATGGCTGCTACTTCTGCTAAAGGCAAATTTTTCTCCCCTTCAGCAATGGCAGGAGGCTCTGAGAGTGCAGTATTCATCCAGTTAATTGCATAGACTCAGCAGGAGGGGCAGGATTTAACTCACTTTATTTCAGCAGACTGCAGGACACACATTGGCATCTGAGCCAGCATCACAGGGCCCCGTTACAATCAAATGGGGAGAAACAGGCTCTTTTTGGGTATGATAACCGAAAAGTGGATAACCACATGGATGGCACCATGAACCGTGTCTAGAAGTACCCACTTCTCTCCATGGGCTATAAAAGAGCCCAGAGTAATTAGCCTAGAGCCCAGACAAAGAAAACTGTTCTGTAGACCCATGTTGGGTCAGGGGAATGGCACCGCAGTGCTTACTGGGTTGGGCAGTAGCTGAAGAGGGGTTTGTAGAGCTCTCCACCTGAATTTTTTCCCTAAGCCGATTCCATATCACTGAGGGGCAGCTAATACATTCTCTTTCTGGCCAGTTACAACTGAGTCGCTCACATCCTTCTGTGATGTGAGTTATGAAAGAGCCTCGGGTCACATTATGAATGAAATCCTTTCCCGATTCTCCTTTTGCTAGGGTATGCAGACAAATCAGTTGCTATTTAAAAGCACTTGCTTTTCCTGTGTCAGATGGATTCGAGTAGCAGAGGCGTCTCTACCTTCTATCTCAGGGAAGACTTTGTGTGCCTCCTTTACTCTTCTCTCCTCCTTCCCACATCTAGGAGGAAGAAGAAGGGCCCTTGATTTATTATACAAAAGTGCTACACGCACATCAATGCTACTTTCTCCTTGCAGGCACCATCAATGGGAGATACTGCTGCCCCCAGCTCTACATCAACCACCGCTGCTTCTCAGGTCCATATTTAAACAAAGGCAGAATAGCAGAGCTACCTCAGTCTGTCGGGCCTGGCAAGTGCGTGCTGGTCCTCAAAGAGGTACGGCTCAGCTATCTTTCGGGGGGATTTCAGGGGAAAACATGGGTCATGGGTTACCAGGGCCAGAATTTGAAAAGAATGCACTCAAAATTGTCCTGGAGCTCTCTAGTGGTTTCCATAAGTCAAAACTGCAAGCTGGGAAGAGAGGGTAGGTATATGTATTGCGGGTTTTGATGTGAGAGGTGACATTTTTGAAACAGGGGAGTTTTGTTGGTTGGGAGCAAGTTTTGTCTAACTATGCAAGATAATTCATGTTCTGTCCAGAGCTGTCTCCAAAGAGGACCTCTGTGGTTGTTACCATCAACCTGTTTCTCAGCACCCATGATGCTGTTGGGCCAACAGATTCAGTGTGAGTGACACCTTTATATGTGTGACCATGGTCCGATGGGGCCCAAACCGTCAAGATCCAAAGTGAACAGGACAGAAATCCAAGCAGGGTTGTATGCGATGTGCTGAGTGGAAGCTGTGGTGTGCTCAGCTCTTGCTGAACGTGGATGGGTTAATCCCACGCAGCAGGGATGGCAGAGCACCACCATCTGTTCACTTCATCCTGACCCAATCAGTTCTTGCTTTGGGCCAAATCCAGAGCGTTGAGTGCTTGCTGTTGTCCTCAGAGAAAAGTTTGCTTGTTTGAAAGAATGCATAAACATTTTCCACAAAGATTACAGTCCACATACAGTTGAAAGGGAAGGTGACTGCAGGTGGCAGAGGACAGCAAGATGGTACTGTTGGATAAGCAGCGTGCCATTGGTGCCAAACCATTTCAGTTTGACTTTTTGACTTGCATCTTCTAGAAATCCAGATCTTCCAGCTTTCACCCTTGATGTGGATGCAGGGATGTATCTGAACTCCCTCTGTGCTTGATGGAAAATCATGGGAGCTTCTGGGTGTCCATTTATCTAATGTATTTGTAAGACCCTCAGTGCCCAGCTCAGGATGTTTGCAGTTGTCTGAAATGAGGTGAAACCCAGCCCTGGTTTCACACATGAAAGGTGAGATTCCTCCCAGATCACCGACCACTTTTGAAAACACCTCTGTGCTGTACTGTAGAGTGACTCCTGTGTCCCCATTCACCTCCCCATCACCTACATGCACTGCTTTATACACAATGGCACTGCTGGTTGTCTCATATGCTTGAAAGCTGGGCCATGAAGAGATCCCAGTAATCCAGCTGCAGGTGGGACACTTGGGTCTCAAAGAAGCAAGTCATAAATAGCCTTCAGCAGAAAGTAGGATAAAGTGGTTGCACAGCAAAAGTTGACAGCTGCCAAATTTGAAAGCAAGTCCATAGTGGCTTGCTGATAGGGAGTGTTAGCAATCTGCTGCTACTTGAAGAATAGGCAATGAAAAAACAACACGGAGGAAACATGAGGCATACACAGTCAATACTTATGCTAATGTTTCTTCCTCCTTTCCTCCTAGAATTTGGATTTTTGAAAACATAAGCAGTGCAGAGCTTCTGCCAGGTCCTCCCCATCTTAGGGCTTTGCTGCATAGACTAACACCAGCTTCTCCAAATTCCTCAAGAATTGGACTGATTACCAACTGTGGAAACCAACCTGAGTTTCCTACAGAAAGCCTATTTTCTCTTGCTGTGCCTCCTTACAGAACTGCTTGCTGAAGGAGCAATGAGACATGGGCATCTTGCTTCTGGAGACATGAACAAGTTCCCAAGGAACAGGACAATGGCAATGGCCCAGCATTGGTCAGTGTTATTTTGCAGATAAATTCAAGCTCATTCTGGCCTCAGAGACCAGGTCCAAATTCTGGAAAGGGTGAAGAGAAGACATTCAGGATGTTGCTGTAGGGGAGATACATCTGGTTCCTATCAGCTGCTGCTGAGATGAGAGAGGTGTCAGCAGCTCAGAGAACCATGGGCAGGAGGGAGGATAGGGGTACCCAGCACATGGAGGAGGCAAGAAGTGGTAAAGAAGACATCGCTGCATTGAGATGAAGATCTGTAGCAGCTGCCAGAGCACCCGAAAGGACTGCAGAGCTGAGTGGTGAGAACAGCGCAGGAGATATCTCCTCCAGCCCAAGACCACACCCACAAGGCTTTGCACAGCTGAAGAGCTCACAAGGGGCCCCATCCCTCTGAACTCAGTCTCGGTGCTGGGCTTCATGCATTTGTCTTGCTTTACACCTGCTGATAATGTGGCCCCAAGAATGCAAGTGCTTTACAATTATCTCTCTCTCACTATATAGGATAATTGCAGGCCATTGTAAATTATGCATCAGCATAACTTGTCTGGAATAGATAAATTATACATGGGATTTACTTTGGCAGCACACAGGGGAGGGTGGGAAAGGCAAAACAAAAACTACAAAGGAAGAGCGGAGTCAGTAGCAGTCTGGTGAAAGTTTTTTAAATCGCTCTGGTCTCCAGCCATAACTTACTGCCTTTAGAGACGGTAGTTAAAAATCTGTGCTGGTTGCCAGCCAGTTCACAGTGGGCAGCAGTCTCTGTGATGGAGATGCTGCTGTGTTTGGCGCTGATGGAAACCCCAGACTAAAAACAGCTGAACAACAAACTCCTGCCCCATTCCCTGGCCTGGATTACCTAAAGCAAGAAGCAAGTAAGTGGCCTCTCCCCACTAGCACCAGGTGATGGGAGACCTTGCTCCTGGCTGGGTGCTGAGGGACTAGCTCCTCATCCTCTGCCTTCCTCCACACTCAACCATGAGAGTTGTATGAAAAAATGCAGCACAACTGTAGTTCATGATGCTCCTCAGCCCTCTTTTCCCACGAGGTCTTGTCCTTCCTTACCTCCATCACTGATGCAGTGAAGCATCGTCCTGGATCCAGCTCCAAACAAACTGGTGCTACTCGCCTGCACGCTAATAGTGAGATAGCTGTGGATCAGTACTGATTGATTCTGGATTAAACAAGGTTAGGAGATACCCTTGTGGTGGAGCATCTCCTTCCATTTGAGTACTGTAGGCTGTTCTCACCTGGAGTGTTGGGAGGGAAGCAGCACAGATAGGTTTGGTTTTGTGCAGCACCTCTTTTCCAACAGAACAGGCGTTTCTTCCGTGTTCTGCCCAATTGCTTTGTCCTAGTGTTGGATTCAGAGGTTGTGAGCTCTGCAGTGAGGAAACTACTAAGGTGCCTTCCAGAATGTCAGCCCTTGAGCAAGCAAAATCTTGAGAGCAGTTGCAACTTATTCAATAGTATGATCAAAAATACTGATTTTAATTCTGTGTGTGTTCGTGTGCGTGTATCCTTGCATCCATGCAAAGCCTTTGGTGAGTGACAAGCAACTCTTGTACTATCTAGTGCCAAACTTATTTTTAAAGCCTAGCTGTTCACTGTTCCTAGTGTCAGCACGAGTTTCTGCTGGGACCAGTGGTTTACTGTGTTTTCTTTCGCCCCAAGAGGCAAGTGAGGTGGTAATGCCTGTTAACATCAGCTGCAAAGCTTATCTCATTTCTGAGATACTTGTTTGGAAAAAAAGTTGGAACTTGGAGCCAAATACAGTGGAGACATAACTATTGCCATCCAACAGCTGCATCTGGGCTGAAAAATATTGACTGTATAGTAGCTAAGATATGTAATAAATGCTAACTTTATGTTAAACATATTGTCAGCTTTAGATTTAGTTCTTGGGTCAGAATATCTAAAAAAATACTTCTGAACAGTTCTTCCATCTATGCCAACAGCTTACCATGGCAACGTTGTAAAACAAAATGAGGTGTCTTTTTGAGACTTCGGTTGATCTATAACCCACCATATCTTAGGGAAATATGCTGTAAAGATTAATTAGCCTCATTGCTTACTGCTCTTACTATTTTTGAGACACTTTAGACTTTCTCTATTTAAAAAGAAAATGGACTTAAAGGTAATGTGACTGTCCAACTGATACAAACAGGAGAAATCAGCCAGCATTTGTGAAGGAAAACTACCGCACTCTGCAACTTGAATTTTTTTGGAGCACAGCAGGACTTCTTAGGAGAAATTTGCATAATTAAATTACAGTGCTCAGGAAAATTAAGAAGCTTGTACTGAGCCTTAGGCATATGGTTGAACCGGACTGATGGCATTATTAGGGATCAGATATAATGTTGGAATGGCAGAAACCTCTGTAGTCTGGAAAGATATAAACTGCATTTCTGCAAGAGGGTTCACTGACATTCTCCAAGAGCTGTGGACTTCAGCTCCTCTGTAGTAGTTCCTCCAACTTAGGATCTGGACATCTGTATTTTTGAAATGTCATGGACTGTCATAAGCCTGTCAACACTTAAGTGCTACAACCTTGACTATAACAAAAGCTCACTTTTAGATCTTTGATCATCTAATGAAAGAATACCAAAGAACTCTTCTTTTTTTTTTTTTTTTCCCCTTCTCTCTCTGTCCCACAGACATGTCATTATTCCAAATAAAATAAAATAACTGTTTACTGTCCTGCCTGAGGCTAGCCTGGTAGTTAGGGTCTCTCCTGTTAGGTAGGAAATGTGGGCTTCATATTTCAGAGGAGGGAAATTTAGTTTCTCCTTGTAAGGATGCTGATCATTGGACTTGAGCGGGAGAAGGGTTGTGATGCTATGTTGAACTGCACCTCATCACTGGTACCTCCTGAGAACGCTTCATCCAGGGTTGGGACCATTAATGAAGAGGGATGGAGAGATGGGAAATGTTTGAATACCAAAAAGCTATGATGGGAAGGAAAAAGGTCCTGAACTGCCCAGTGGCATCATGCATGTCTAGACATGCTGAGAAAAGGGCCCTTGTGCACTTGAAAATCTGTGACATGGAAAACTTCATTGCTAAGATGTCAGATGCTTATAAGGTTGGGTAGAGGCTTGTGGTGGTGCTGTGTGATCATGCTCACTGATGTGACTCCAACCGATTTGACTCTGAAAGTCCAAAGTTCAGCAGTATCAAAGTAAAACCTCATAGATGCATAGCAGCAAAGCTGGCGTTGTCTAATCCACTCCTCTGCTCCAAGGCACTGCTGGCTGCACCCAAACCATTCCTGATGGAGAGGGATGGAAATAAACTAGCAAAATCTCAGACTAATCACACTCCAGCCAAAGGGAATTAGTGAATCAGATCAAAATTTGACTGCTCTGATACGGGTGAAGTAACTTTCGATCTCCAGAGAAAGTTGGAAACTGGAAAGTTAGAAACAATTCCCCCTTTGATTTTTTTTTTGTGACTTTTGTGTTCTTGCTTAAGCAGAGGAAGTCACTAAGCAAGGATTAAACCCAAAATCAAGATTCCACCACTCAGTCCTCCAGGAAGAACTGGTTCAGGCTAATCTGCCTTTTCCAGCACTTGCCTCCTACAGCACAAAATCAATGTTTGCATGTTGGATGATGCACGGGGCTGGGACTCACGCTGTCTGATTTCCTGGGTAGGATCCTAAGGATCCTAAGAGAAGTAACACAAGTCTCATGGATTTTATTCCTCCTTCCCATTTAATTTCCAATATGATCATTGTGAACTCTCTTCACTGTTTTTGCTTTAATCATAGTTAATTTTTTCAGAAGAACCAGGGTTCTTGTTTCTCCCTAGTGTGTAACATGAAGCAGTAGTGTTGTTAGAAGGTAACGCTGTTAACATGGTGATGGACTTCTGCTATAGGGTAAAAGGCCAACCCAGTGACTTATTTGAGATACAAGAAGAGTAAAAGCCAGAGGTTTCTAAAAAAATAATTTTTTTCTTCCCTTAAAGGGAAATTATCATTCTTACAAAACACTCTTTTTTTAAACTGAGTTTAGAAGTTCACAGAGTCCTGCTGATGACAAGCCAGCTTTGAAAAGTCCTGGTATTGTGGGCGTCTTCGCAGGGCTGGATTTGATTAGGTGTCTGGGATAATGCCCAGACATGGCCACACTGTTATTTGCAGGGTTGGCTTTTCTTTTCTTGCTCATTTCCTAACTGTTCTGACAACTCATACAAACACCATCAGCCTGATAAAGGAGCAGGACAGCACTGTTTGTGGGAACTGGTCAGCAAGAGACACTTGCTTTTTGCTCCTGGCTTTCCCACCAGCAAGCAGGGCGGGTGTAGAAGTGTGCTTAAGGAGAACTTTCCTACAAGCTCCTGCATCGGTGTTAAATAAGTCCCTGGATTTGCTGATCAAGAGGGGAAGACGTCTGATGAGTTGTGAATGAGTGTGGGAGCTACCCAAGCACTTGATGTTTTCTAAAAACCCACCTTTGGCTTCCCTACATCAGGTCCCAGTGTCTCTGTGTCAGAGGCCAGTGCCCCATCAGTTCTTAGGGTGAGAGGCGGACAAGAAAACACGTGGATGAGCAACTGGATGGGCTCACTCTCTTGGTAGTCAGTATGGCTTAGTAACTAGTATAGCGAGTTGTGTGATGAGATGGGAACCAGCTGGAGAGCTGTGGGTAAATCTGTGTTGTTTCCCGTTGTGTGAGATAGGGACTGTGATCCTGCCCTTCCTCACAGAGTGCTCTGAGATGTACAGGTGACCAGAGCTGCATAAGACGTTGGTGCTATTAATTAGGCATTGCTTTAGGTGTCTCTAATTGCACTTTTTTGAAGAGTGGTTCAAGTAATGTTTCCAAGAGCCCAATGATAAATTAAATTTTGTTTCCAGTAAATAACCTAGCCAAGCAACTCAAACCATTGCAATTTTACATGGTACTATGCAACATTAAGTGAAGCCCTTGCCTGAAAATGGTTAATCCTACAAGGTTTTCAAAAAGCTATCAAATCCTCAGGTTGCTGGATTAAAAAAAAAACCAAAAAAACCCAAACCAACCAACCAACCAAAAAAAACCCAAACATAAACACATTGCGCTCACATTGCACTTTGCAATATGACCTAGACAGTGTTTCATTTTTGATGAACTGCATTCATGGGTGCTGGGGAAACGTAACGCTCGTGATACTGAAATCATTTGCAGGCCCCCAAGGAATTAAAAACACGTGTTAGGTAAAGAGTTAAATTATATCAAAACCAATCCAGACTCACTGTGGGATCATTCATGTGCATACAATGCAGAGTGTTCAAACACATGGTCTGGTGCTATTAAGAGATTTGTTTTTCTTGTATTTATCTCCTTAGGCCAAATGTAGACTATTGAAGCTTGGATTCTCTGACCCAAGAGTAGGAATCATTTTTATTCTCAGAGACTTTGATTAAATGGATTGACACATGTGTTTTGTTGTATAGAGTGGACACACACTGGGTTTCAGGAGCACCTCCTGCAAACTCTTTTTGTGTAGACTTCATTAATATTCTGTTAATACAGTCAAGGCACGCAGCACTCAGACGCTTAAGCATATTACTGACCTCAAGTATGTGGATTTCCTGTTTAGTGTTCAGTGTGTAATGGTACACATGACTTTGTACTTCGTTGAGCCATCGGAAGTATTTTAATTTTTGTTAGATTGAGCCAGTATGGATGCAGCGAATGGAATGTGCTTTGGGTGAGAGAGTCTGTCTCAAAGAAAAATTACTGATTAACAGGAGATTTTGAGGGTTAGCTAGCAGCATTTAATGCAGTCACCGTATCAGACTGATGTGTCATCCACAATATGTTTGGCACATTGATCCAATCTGGGACCTCTTCTCATTGCATCTAGCACTTAGCCTGTGCAGCCTTGGACTTAAATTGGCACCTGTAAGCTCCTCCTGCCTATGCAGCACCTGGGTTCATACTCAGTGTGGTCAAGAACAACTTTTAAACCCCTAAGTGTTGTTGGTTTTGTCTCTCAATAGGTTCTCAGCATGGTGATCAATGCAGCTTACAAGCCAGGGAGTGTTTTACGAGAACTGCAGCTAGTGGAAGACCCTCAGTGGAATTTCCAAGAGGAAACCCTTAAAGCAAAGTAAGTCTTCAGCGTGAGCTCTTTTATTTGGGAGGCTTCAAAAATGGAACTGACTGGCGAAAGAAAAAGAAGAGAACAAAAGATTTTTTTCTATTGTGAGAGTTTTACTTTTCTAATTATCGTTTTGCTTCACTGAATTATTTGAGTCATTCTATAGCAACTTAAGAAATGAAATATTCACCTGAATGGTTCATTTCTATTGTCTTTCTCCAAGCAGCCGTCCTGATTTTGATGAGAAATGCCATGTTTATTCAGTGAAGTCCTGAGTTCTATGATAAGCTGTTCCTATAAGCTTGGCTATTATTGAATTAACTCAATTCCTGGCCTTCTAAATGTAGGAGTATTACTGCTTTTAATATAGAGTCTGTCACTCTAATGCAGAAAAACCTGGTGAAATTGAATGGCACAAAAAAAAGTGCAAATAAAATAGCGGGGACACATTTTTAAGCAGGAGAGTGATTAGGACAAAATACTAACATATCGGAGATTCAGGTCAAGATTTGAGGCTTTTCAAGAATATATGCTTCAATTCTCATCTACTCAACACTTAAGAAAACTGGGTTATCTAGAAAATACTCAAATTCCCTTTCCAACTTTAAAATTTACCCATTTATGTCTTCTTTATGTAATGGTCACTACACTTAGGATGTATTTCAACAACCCCTGTCTCTCTGAAAGAAGGGAGTCTCACCTAAACTCTCTGCAGAGACCCTCCAAAGAGCAATTCTTCCTGCTTCAAGATGAATGTCAACAAATAGTTCTTTGAAGACAGTTTTCTCCATTGACTAACTTGGTCACCTTGACTTTTTGAATACTGAAGTTAAATGCAGTGAATCTCACCCTTTGTACTGAACTCTGTTACTCCTTTTCAAATAAAAGCAATTTTCACTTGGTTATTTGAAATGATTGGCTGTCAAATATGGCACTATTGATTGCTATTGTATTTGATCTTCAGCCATGCAGATATTGCAGAAAGTTCATGTGTGCTTTTATTGAGGGAGAGAATTGAGAACATTTTATTCTGCATACTTGGAAACTGCTTTTCTAAAGGAGGATTGCAAATAGAAATGAAAAGCTACTAGAAAATCCTATTTTTAATTTGCTTCTTTCACCCATGTGGAAAGTCATGTTTTTGTGTTTGTCAATTGAAATTTTGTGGATGGAAATCTAAAAGTCATCCTTGCGCATGCAGATTTTCATTAAAAACAAGTCATTGTCCGTGACCTGGGTTTCATTGATTCCAGGCTCCCACACTTTGTACTAGGAAACATCAGATAATGCACTCCTGCAGTACTTAGCAGTTGGAAATCAAGTCATAATGCGCCATCTTAATATCCTGGCTTGCAAAGAGTTGACCTTACAGGCAGTTTTCCTATTATCAGTATCCAAAATAGGACTTTGTTGAGATTTCTCATTTGACTGTGGTGATCTGCCTTGTGCAAAAGCAGCCATATCTAGTTCTTAAGGCTGCTGCAATCCTTATTTCTAATGGGAGACAGCCTGAAAAGCATTTAACTGACCATAAAGTGCAGGGATGTCTTCGTCCTTGATAGTCAGCTGTGTCTACAGCCCAATCCACTGCAACCCCAGGCAGCCTGCTGACGCCGGGTGTACTTATACCAGGAAGACCAACTCAGTGATGAGTACATGGGCTGCTAGAGATTGTCACTCATCTGTATCACATCAATCACTTATCCTCCCTCACTGTTACCCGATGTGCTAATCATACTGTGATGAGCACCTCTGTCTCCATTACTTTCCCCTATGATGCTTCTACCCATTTATTCCTGTGTCTGCTTCCTCCTCCCATCTATTTAGTAGGGCAGCCAGCCTGCTGGGATATACCTTATATCTACATAGCCTGACAGATAAAAGTATACCACTGCTTTCCAGCAAGGAGGTTTTGTATTTTATGTTGGCCAGCCAGTCACAGGCTGTGTACGTGTTCCTGTATGATGGCTGCCCCAGGAGGCAGCAACCTCCGCTCTTCAGTGAGTCAAGCAGCATCTTTCAACTTTATCAAGCCACAGAATGGATTATTACAGGCTCAGAGCTGGGACAGCAAGTTTTGGAGTGACTTCTGAGCATAGCAGTGCATTCTCATTCAGTGTGGCGTTGTCCTTTGGCTCCTGAGGAGACAGAGCTCATGGGCCTGGACAGCACCTTGTTGCTGTAGCTATCTGGCTTGGGCTGGAGCTCTGTACACAGAGTGGTGCTCAGTGGTCATTCTGCCTTGCCTGTGGGTAGTTTGAGTACTTTTAAGAGTGGGCGACAGAGGGTTGACATGCCCCAAGACTGTCTGGCTACCCTAGGACTTCCTTCTCTATTCCTTCCTGAGTTTGCTTGAGTTACTTCATCAGGAAGCATACCAGGGTTTTAATTGCATTTGGTTGTGCAGAAGCAGAAAAGAAAACATGCCTATGAAATCAGATACCCTGGGTTGCACAAACAGCACATGACACTTTACATCAGGTATGACAGTCAGTTGAGCTCCGGAATCTTAAACAGAGACCTGTAATGAGCAAATGCCTGTCTAGACCAGCTTCCAGCTACACCAGTTCCCAATGGTGTCTTGCTGCTAATGATGACAGCTCTACAGCCAGCTGGAGTATCTGTGCTGTAATGTGACATGTCGTGTCACTGCCTTCCTTCTGATGTAGACTGACAACTCCTTGGATCTTGACAATGTTGTTGTTTGTTTGCGGTGACGGCTGCAGTAGGGTAGAGCAATGGGGAGGGAGGAGGACGGTGAAGAGAAGGCTGTTTTTCCCACTGGCCCAAATGCCAGATCATGCACTGCCAGGAATGCATTATCTCAGTACTAGGGTAACCTGCATTTAGTTTATTCTGCTGTCATGAGTGACCAGCGCAGAATCAATTACACTAGCCTTGCAGAGAAGATAAACAATTTAGATTGTCCAAAGAGATGTGTTTGCAATGCATGATGGCAGTCGCTTCCAATCCGTGCTGCTGGTTCTCTGTGAAAATAGTCAAACCTGATTTATTGGTGATGATGAGTTAGAAATGTCAGGCCTAATCCTCTGAATTCCCATGAGGGCCAGCCGAAGCTGTAGGCATTCAACCCTTATAGTTTTGATGCTTTAAATTCAGTGCCTACATCTAGATTTGGCTTTCCAATTTTACGTAAAATGCTTGAGGGACTTTATGCTTTTTAAGGGTTTTCATAGGTGAGGGCTGTAAGTGGAGTGTTTGAACTAACCCAGTTTTGCAGGACTTTGGACATTAACAGTACCAGTGTGTGCAGAGAGTTACCTTCTGGGTCTTGTATGAAGCCCAGTTAATCAAAATAAGAAAGATGAGTATTCCTGGACTCCTTCATTAAATGGAATTTTGAGAGCTTCCCAAAGCCAGTAGCTGAACTCCAGGAATATTTATCCCCATCACAGACACCATTGCTTTGAACCAGATGGGACGCAGCCAGCTTTGCATAAGAGAACCGACCATTGCAAGGCCACTCGCTGTCATGTTTGAAAGTTGATGGTGATCAGGGAATCACAGAATCACAGAATGGTTTGGGTTGGAAGGGACCTTAAAGATCATCCAGTTCCAACCCCCCTGCCATGGGCAGGGACACCTTCCACTAGACCAGGTAGCTCAAAGCCCCGTCCAACCTGGCCTTGGGAGGTGATAGTCCCCCTGTACTCTGCACTGGTGAGGCCACACCTGGAGTATTGTGTCCAGTTTTGGGCACCTCAATACGAGAGAGATATCGAGGTGCTGAAGTGAGTGCAGAGGAGGGCAATGAAGCTGGTGAAGGGCCTGGAGAACAAATCCTATGTGGAGAGATTGAAGGAGCTAGGACTGTTCAGTTTGAGGAGGAGAAGGCTGAGGGGAGACCTCATCACTCTCTACACCTACCTGAAAGGAGGTTGCAGAGAAGTTGGTGCTGGTCTCTCCTCACAGGTGATTAGTGACAGAACAAGAGCGAACGGCTTTAAACTGCAACAGGGGAGGTTCAGACTGGACATTAGGAAAAAATTTTTCCCAGAAAGAGTGGTCAGAGAGTGGAATAGGCTGCCCAGGGAGGGGGTGGAGTCACCATCCCTGGATGTATTTAAGGATCGTTTGGATGAGATGTTGGGGGATGTGGTGTAGGGGAGAACTTTGTAGAGTCGGGCTGATGGTTGGACTCGATGATCCCAAGGGTCTTTTCCAACCTGAATGATTCTATGATCACATGATGGTCCGTAACTGGAGCTCCTAGAAGGCATTTTGTTCTCATGAACCTCTGATCTATTTCATCACCAAAGGAAGCTTCAACAGAAAAATCATATTGCCAGCAAAGTGCTATTAGCTTAATATTTTTGCTCATGGATTAGCAAAGATCCCAAGTATGTTTTTCATGGGAGTCGTTTCAGCCATAACTTTCTCCAGTTTTTGGGATCTAAGGGCAGAGAAAGGGGAAAAGAAAAGGAAGATTTCTTCGGCTTCAGCTGAAAAATCATTTTAAAAAGAACAGTGGTTTCTAAGAAAACTGAAAATGTTGTGCTCGACATGACTGTTTTTCAAGTCACCAGTGCTGCCATGCTGTGCATGCACGTTACTTACTGCTTGCAAGTGGTTGGGAAGATAGGAGCCCTAGTATGAAAACATCAGTAGGAGTATCAGTAGTTGGTAAATTTTTGAGCAATGCTAATGGAAAAGGATTTTCTGATTATATCCAAAGGAACTCTTTCCACATGGCTGTCCTAGAACAGCTCAGATTACATTTGGTGGTGTTTGTGTTAAAAATTTTTAGTGTGTGAGGAATATGGAAAATATTAGTAGAACCTGGTTTATAGTTGAAAGAGGTGCTGCCAAAGCCAAAATCATGTAAAAAATATTACTGCGGCCAGTACTAACACCTTGGGTTATTGAAACTGATTGCTGCAGTCATGTTGATCTCCATTTTGCCATCCATTCTGTTAATTGCTGTGTGTGTTGCATTCAAACCAGACTGTGAAATCAGTCAGTAGTTCATTTTCCTAGTTTCACCTTTTTCTTTCACCAAGCACTTTAGTACAATGGGTCCTTTCTGGGCAGCCAAACACAATCAGAAGCACACAGTTAGAAGAAGTCAGCCATCCTTGAATAATACCCATCAGGCAGCTTTCTCAGCTTATAAGGAAGAAGATCAAGAGGCAATTTGATTACAGTGCTTTTGCAGGGAAACAAAACCAGATGCTGTCGTTTCATCCTAGTGGTGAAAGTCAGAACAAGGACAAATAAATGTAAGTTAAATCCAGAAACATCCAGAGATAAAATGAGGCATAGGCTTCTGAGGTATAGGTACAGGTGCTCCTGCTGCTAGGATTCTTCCAATGTGGAGACCCTCGATGGGAAGCTGGTGGTTTTCTGGAAGTGATGCTGTAGTCCAACCAAAGTTGTTGGGGTTCAGGTGAAGGTAATGCAGTGAAATTCTGCAGCCTGTCACAGGAGTCAGACTGACTGACCTAATGGTCTAGGCCATCACTAAACTTAATGGCTCCTGGAGAAGTAATAATGGCAGGAGTCTTTTCAAACACACTGAAAAGAAATATATAACGTTTATAGGTAGATATATTTAAATGCCCGTGGAATGTGTTCTTTTGATACTAGGTATTGCCAAACCCTCTTTAGCCCACCTGCTTGTGCAGCTACTTCATAAGGAAGCTGGGATAACAGTGCTCTGTATCTGGAAGGAACACTTCTTCCATTTTATGTCATCTGTCCAGGTCTGTCAGGCTGCATGAAGAGTTGGCTAATTAAGTCATTCATTCATTCATTCATTCATTCATTCGAAGAATGAATGAATCCAGGAGTCCAGGATTGTCACCGTGACCTGGGGTTCTTGGAAGTGGGGTATCAGAGCCTGGTGCCCTGCAGAAATGCTTGTTTAGGTTCTGGAAGAGGTTTGTGTTGAGGTGATACTTTGGATCAAGTCTTTTGTGACATGAGGATGGTTGGACTGGGCTGTTCTCAGACCAAGTTTCATTTGGATACCCCTCTATAAACACTTTGTGTACTACAGTTTCAAACCCTTTTCCCATACCCCAGTGTTCACAGAAAGAGGGTTTGGGAGGGAGAGCAGCAAAAGGTGGTTTCTCAGTTGCTTTGTGCAACTCGGTAAAACATTCAGAGAGAGGGAATTGGGTCTGGGCACATGCTGTCTATTTTAACTCTCTGGCCAGGTCTTCTTTGTTTCACCTTCTCCTCCTCTTCCTCTTCCATATCTGACTTATCAGCAGCCGATTCCCTACTAGGGAACTGTGGATCTTAACGCACTCACAAATGCTTTGTCTCATTTTTCCTGACGACTGTATCTTTGTCTTTCATTGCCTCTCATCCAGTAATCCTTCTTTCACTGTCTCTGCCTCTTTTTCTTTTGCGTGTGTTACTTTTCTCTCCTCTAAGCACATTTATAATGCCTTAACACCAGGCGCTTGCATGATTGTCTCTTGTGTAGCATTCCTCAGGATGTGCAAGAGATGTTTTAAAAACCTTATCTCACTGTTTACAATAGCTTGGTGCTGCTGTTTAATAAATTATGGGGATAATTGGTTTTTCAGAGTTCACATCTACAATGTATTACGGCAGGGATGTAACTGTATCTTTCTTAGCCATTTATCGCTCAGAAACACTTCATATAAAACCCTGAAATAAATGTTTTAGTAGCACATGGATAACAAATTTAAGACCAAACTTTCATTGCAGATTTCTGCTCTAAGCATTCCCTGTAGGAATCAGTTTTTAGGGCCTTTTGCTGCAACCCCATTAAACAACTCAAGAGACTCCTGATTAGTTCCTTGGGTTTTGTATCGCCCACATCTCATACCGGTGAAGTCATCTGGCCCCCGTATGGCAGACAGTACAGTTTCACTCAGATACTTCTACACAATGTGTGCATCCCAGTAACCAGTCGGCACAATGAAACTGTGGTCTTGTTGTGAGATGGAATGTGATATGAGAGCTGCCTTGAGAAGGGTGGCAATGGAGAAGACCAAGGGTGTATTGGTGCTTATAGAGACAGTCTCCAGTGCAGCTGAAACACAGGGTGGTGACCAGAAGTCTCTGCAAGGCGTATAAGCTGCTCATCACATGTCAATATATGAAGAAAGACTACATCCCTCTCCCCAAAACTTTCCATCAGTTCATAGCATGGGCTTGCTGTCCTGTATAGTATCCTCACCAAGCCTGCTGTGATTTTTTTCCATCTCTTGCTGTATTTACAGATACATCCAGTCTGCACATGTATTCCTTCCCAAATCTTGTCCACACCTCTGATTCATTTCACCCTGCCTTTCTTTCCTCAAGTCCATTTGAAATGGAGCCACTAAAACAAGTAGACCTATTCTGCCTGCCTTCCCAAGAAAGATCCTCTTCCAAAAGTGATTAGGGAAGGTATCTCACTAACAGGAGGGTCTGGTCTGCAGCATTGAAGGACATCTCTTGATTGGTGACATGGGGTGTTGTGCTCTCTTCTAGATACAGAGGGAAGACATACAGGGCAACTGTTAAGATTGTGCGGACATCGGATCAGGTAGCGGATTTCTGCAGAAGAGTCTGTGCCAAGTTGGAGTGCTGCCCCAACTTGTTCAGTCCTGTGCTGGTGGCTGAAGTCTGCCCAGAGAACTGCTCTATTCATACTAAAACCAAGTACAGTGAGTATTGGCCAAAATGCTGCTTGTTGCTAGCTGGAAGTCAGAGCAGTGGGAGACTGCATGAGCTAGTGGTGAAGAACGGTTGTATAATACATTAATATTGAGTAGGATTCATCTCACCTGAGAGCAGTTATTTAATCCTGACTGGGCCACCATAAGCTCCCTTACTATTCTGTACAGAGAAATAGGCATCTCCAGAAAAATGTCCATCTCACTCCATCCTAAAATATGTGTTTGAAAGTCATTACATTTTGGAAGTCTTGACTTCTCTTCATACATAAAGTTAATATAAGGAGCTCATAAAAGGTACAAGCAGTGGCCAGCTAAGATTTAAACTGCTACATCTGAGACAGCTTTGTTAGGTGAGATGAATCCTGTCCTACTCCGTGAAGAGTTTCCGGCATACGCACCAGCACAGGCCAGTGTCATGATGCTGAAGTACTGGTAGGAGTTTGGGAGCACTGACTCTCTTTGCTCAGGATGTTTAATATTTAAACATGTTCCTACCTACACAAGGAGGCTGAAGTTAGGCATGTGTGCAACAGTTTTTTGTTGTCAATGTTTCTGATATTATTGGCTCTTAAATGTATCAGGAAAGTGGAAGTGAGTGCTGTCCTTCTTCCTCAAAGGTTGCAAGAAACCAGTAAGTTTGATTTAAACCAATTAACTTCTCTTTGGTGCCAGAGTAGAAGGAGAAATGGGCACAGGGAGATATTCAGATCAGTGAATATGGATTTTTATATAAGTCTACACATGAGCTAGGCTCCTGCCTCCCACTGGTAGTAAATGAGGAGTAGAGCTGGAGAAGTACAGCTGGGGGAGCTCCAGCTGAGATTGTCTTATCTCAAAGTGGTGGTTGTGTGTGGCTGGATGAATTGTTCTTCAAAACTCCATGAAAGGCTCAGTTCAGTTATGAACTTTGACATGGGTGCCAAGTGCTCTTTTAGTTGTCCCAGGATACCCGAGCTGGTGAAGGGCAGAGTATCTGTCAGCCCCAGAGGATGCTCTAGAGCATGTCAGAAGGCATCTAACATAAACACTAGTGTAAGGTCAGATGACTCTCACATCCTTAATTTCAACTTGGGCCACAAAATAGTTGAAGGTAATAAAAACCTGTTCCTTTGTGCATTGAACAAACATACATAATTTAATATAGCTGGCCCTCTCCACTCTCTGCTGAAAACATTAGCAACTGAAAGTGTATCCAAGACTTAGCTCAAGCAGAAGGGTATTGGATCTGAAGCATGCTGGCCTCTTTCCCTCCAAATCACCGCTTGGCTTAGCGGAAGCTTTTCCTAAGTACATATTGTAGGGTTAAATTCTAAACTCCTCACTCATCACCAATAAATATGTATACATAAGAGCTGTAACACTCTGTGCTAGTCCAAGATGACATCTTATATTTACACTGGACATTTTTTCCAAATCAATGTATTTTAAAGTTTCCCATAAAAGTGCACCTAGAGTGCAGTACTGAAGCAGTAGCAATAAGCAAGCCAAAGTTTTCTTCTCTGTGGTTAAAGTTTTTAATGGGTATTTTGCTTCATTTCTCCAGCTTATTATTATGGGAAGAGGAAAAAAATCATTAAGCCACCGATTGGAGAAAATAACAACATGAAAAGTGGACATGTCAAGCCAGCCAGACGCAGAAAAAGGCGGAAATCCATCTTTGTGCAGAAGAAAAGGAGATCGTCAGCTGTTGATTTGAATGCTGCAGGCTCTGCAGAGGTATGTGTTGCACTGGGATAAATCAGCAAAAGCCCCTTGGTGCTTTTTTGTCCCCCCATCTGCGTCTTCCTTTTGAGGGACTTCACAGCAAACCTTAACACTTCCATTTTCCAGTTTGAATCACTCCTTGCTACTCTGTTCTTCTAAGGTCAGACTGGTTTTACTGGGACACTTTGGGGACTTTCACCCTTGTCCATTCTAGAGTTGGAAAATGAAGGTTTTGCTCCCACCTTCGTAATGCTCACTAGCTAACATGCTGTCTAATATTTTATCTTTGTTTTCCTTTGCATCCTTGCAAGACTGTAGGCAGGCAGATGAGCCCGTTAGATGCTTTGCACAGTATCTATCAGAGTGAAGGAGGTCTGTAATCCACGTCTAGGATCTCTAAGTATTATGATAAATAATAATAACTCATGGACCATTGTGGTTTCAAGGGCTTTCATTCTTTCATTAACTGTTCATAATATTTTTGGCTCACAACATGAAACAATAGACATTCTAGAAGCTTTAGAAAACAAGCAAATTATTTGTGTCCCAAATATACGGTATTTGAGGCCTCAATTTTTGCAGTATGCCGTGTGATATGACAGGGACCCAGCTTTAGCAAAGTTTCGTGTCCAAATGCAGCCTGAAGGAGACTTAGCAGACTGTTCCCAGGTGGTTTTCCCATGATAGTAATGACAAAATTCATGTGTGGTTTCCTTTTCTCAGCTGAGTGCCAGTGATTGCTGCTTTGTGCAATGTGAAATAAAACTGATTTACTTAAATTCCCTCTACTTGAGCTGGAGAGGGATATTTTAGTCAGCTTTCAGTTGATTGCTTGCATCTTCATGACTTGGTCCTCATTTAGATGTAGTTCTGCTTCATTTCCTTAGATTATACCTGCTTCAGAGGAATTTAAACTCATGTTAAGCCTAAATCAACCATTAGCCAAGTTTTTCAGCCTTTCAGCCAATATAACTAACTTTGTCTAAAATTGCTCTTTCGCTTAAGACCTAAGCATATGGCTTGGATGCCTGCTCACACTTTGATCAGAGCTAAGCTGTCGAAGCCATTTGGGCCGCTAATGTATATATAAACTTGAAAATACACAGTTTCCATCAGTTGGTGTGTGCTTGCAAGTGCTATGTGACAGAAATAACAAGAATCTGGTATAATATCCTTTAAGTGGAAATCTGTGCTTCACCTTCAGCAGTTAGGTGTTGGGCTGAAAGCAGGGAAATCTGGGTGAAATCCTCTGTCCTGGGTTTTACAGAAATGCCAGCTAAGAAACTAAGTACAAGTATGCACTTGTACATCACAATATTTTTGAAAGGCACTGAAATGTCTTACAAGGAGCGGCTGAGGGAACTGGGGTTGTTTAGTCTGGAGAAGAGGAGGCTGAGGGGAGACCTCATCACCCTCTACAACTCCCTGAAAGGAGGGTGCAGAAAGCTGGGGATGAGTCTCTTTAACCAAGTAACAAGCGATAGGACAAGAGGTCATGGCCTCAAGTTGCGCCAGGGAAGGTTTAGACTAGATATTAGGAAGTATTTCTTTCCAGAAGGGGTTGTTGGGCGTTGGAATGGGCTGCCCGGGGAGGTGGTGGAGTCCCCATCCCTGGAGGTGTTTAAGAGTAGGGTCAACGTAGCGCTTAGGGATATGGTGTAGTTGGAAACTGTCAGTGTTAGGTTAATGGTTGGACTAGATAATCTTCAAGGTCTTTTCCAACCTAGATGATTCAGTGATTTCTGTGATTCTGTGAAATTTCCTTCCTTTCAGTACCAGTGACACCTATGACAATTTGAAGCAAGGTGAAGGTTTAAATTCAAGCCTGTTTCTGGGTTTATTTCATCTCAAGCAACCTGAGTTTCATTTTAGCCTTTTAGTATTTTCCATTTTCCTTTCTCACGCACATCTGCAGTGCCAGAAGGTTTGAGATGCAAGCCCAAAGGAGGAACATTTCATGCCAGATGAGTTATTGCCATTGACCTTTTGTTAAAAACAAAAAATAATTTGTCCACCATGTATTTTTTCCTTCTACATTTCATAACAAATCTAAACTGAGGGCTAATCTACTTAGCACTGTAATGAAAATGAGATAACTCAGTTAAAATAAATGTTACCCTGGACTGGCGTGGGCACGGGTGTGCAGTTTGACCTAGCGCCTTTCAATTTGCTGCTGTATTAATCTCAAAGCCCGGATGCTGTTTCTTTGACGGTCCTTGTGCAGGAGAGCGAAGATGACGAGCCAGACGCAATGGAGGATGAGACGGGAAGTGAGGAAACCAGCTCAGAGCTTCGGGATGACCAGACAGATACGTCTTCTGCTGAGGTCCCCTCCGCCAGGCCCCGGCGAGCGGTCACCTTGCGGAGCAGCACCGAGTCGGACAGACCTCCTCCCACGGAGAGAGCCCGACGGAGCCGGAGGCCGCAGCCCCACTCCTATGGCGAGGCGGAGAAGTGCACGCAAGTCAAGGAAGTGAGTATGTCCATAGGCTTTTACTCCCAATTAATAGCAGTATTCTTCCTAGATCAACCTTAAGTGACAAGCCTTCCTCATCTGGGGAGGGAATCCCTGCTCTGGTTCTCCACACAAGGTAGTTTTCTTTATGAGAGCTTTTGTGTTTTTCATAGGAAATTAAGCAAGAAGAGGAAGAAAAGCTCATCCTGGACAGTAACCCACTGGAGTGGACCGTGACTGATGTTGTGAGGTTTATTAAACTGACGGACTGTGCACCCCTTGCCAAAATATTTCAGGAGCAGGTAGAGGTCTTCATGTTAACTCTTCTCTTTGTGTCTGTGGCGCTTATTCACATCACAAAAAAAAAAAAGCCACCTTGCTAGATTTGACAAAGAGATTATGATCAGACTTTAGATCCCCTCAGGCCAAGCTGTAGCACAAATTTTGGCAAGGCATGGAAACCCTTGGAAACTTGAATCAAAGCCTTGCCACATCCTCAGAGAGACTAGAAACACCCCAGCTGGAGTGCTTGTGAAAAACAGGAGGTTTAGACCTTGTTCATGCCCATGTCCACAGCATCATCCTGGTGTCACACAGGCACCTCAGAGTACCAACAGATAGTGGTTATTTGGTACCTAGCAAGTTGTCTCTCCTAGACACATGGGTTCCACCCTATTTTAAAATATTAAAGCAGAAGGGAAGCAGAAAACTGCTGCTTGCACCCAAAACTGGCTGCCTGAATTTTGTCACTAACACCTAGATGCTTCAAGTATGTAGACACCTAGTTCCCATCTACATCCCTCTGAAGATCTGGCAGTCAGGCTCTTGGATGACCTAATTTTAGGAGATGCTAAGCATCTCCCTCTTAAGCAGATAGGTTTGCAGGGGCAGAAGCCAATGCTCTTCATCTCAAGTCAGTGTGAACGTGTAAAATTTAGATGGAAACAGCCATTCCTTGACTAATGAGTAACAGCTGCCGCTCAAAGTAAAGGGCAGCGCTAAGAAATCATAGTTAGTAAGAAGGAAGTGTGGTTTATTAGGCCATAGCCGATGGCAGTCAGTGGTATGGCCAACTGCACATTGAACTATCTCTGATTCTTCACCACGAATAACTCTGTACCCGAGTACAGCTGCTTTGACTGGGAGAAGTTGAAGTGAGAGTCTAGAGCACAGCTGAAACACTCCATAGCTGTAGTCACTGCGTCGCAGCATGCTCCGACCATTTGTTAATCAGCCTGGAATAACGCCAGGGCTTGTAAGCCAACCCTGTCTCTCCTTTGCCAAAGAGTTTTATGGGGACTTTAATCGAACACAGATGACTAGAGCTTTTCCTTGTGATTTGCAAGGAAGCTCTGGTGCAATGGGCCATGCCATCAAGCTTCAGTGGAGGAAGAACCTGAGCTGTGGACAGTCCTGATCAAAGCAGTGCTTAAGGTGTCCAAATCCTCCTCGTGTTTAATGCTGCCTAATCAGGGCCGGCCTGGGGAGTTATATGTTGCCTGTGAGTTACAGTTCTTTTCTGCACTTCGTCTCTGATCCTCCCTAAGGGGTAAAAAGCAGTTTTGTAGCCTGCTCGTCTGCTTCTCAGTCCATTAAAGAATAAAGAGGACTTGAGCTCTTAATTAAGAAGAGGATCATAACCAGCACAATAGCCAACAGAAATCCCTAATAAAATGGCTTTTGTCTAGGGTGCTAGTTCATGGAGTTTGGTGCATTGATGTGCCTGAGGGAAGGATGTGATCTCCAGAGGTCCCTTCCAGCTCACACCATTCTGCGATTCTGGGACTTTAGAGATTGTAAGGGCTCTGGGTGGTCCAGGCCCCTCGGTCTTGGTTGTTCAGCAGCTGAAGTGGAACAGGGCAGGTCCTGGGTGGACCAGGGGACATGGCGTGGAGCAAGACAGACATAAATCTTTGCAGAACAAGTCACGGGCCAAAAGAGGTGGGGGAAAGGTCTGACTTGGAAGTGAGACCTGCATCAGTTTCTCCATTCAGCTTCTTCCTGTGTCTCCTGGTGTGCTCCCTGCAGCCTCCCCCTTGTTTCAGTTCTTCAGTCATAAAATGGGACTAATCAGGTCTCTGTGGACCCTGCAGAGTTTCTGTAGAAGGTGATCCTGCATTTCAGCAGCTGGGAGGCTTTTCCCAAACTGGGGGCAAGGCGAGAGCCTACAAAAACACACTAGACAACTTCTGAAAAAGCATGAGGTATCGCAGAGAAAGGAGATGGGCAGCATCAAAGTGGGAGAAAGGGGCAGAGGACAAAACCACCTTTAATTTTTGGGGCAAACTTCCCTTCTTGCTTTTCCAGACCTGGTTATGCTTTCTGCCCTCCAGAGTCCACAAACAAAACCATTTTCCCTGTCTTTTTCTTCCCCAGGACATCGATGGCCAAGCCCTTCTGTTGCTGACACTGCCCACGGTGCAAGAATGCATGGAGCTGAAGCTTGGTCCAGCCATCAAACTCTGTCACCAGATCGAGCGAGTAAAAGTTGCTTTCTATGCACAGTACGCCAACTGACTGCACTTCTCCATTTCTTTCTGTTCTCCTTCTTGTTCCCTCTCTTTTGTAACTTTTCAGCTTGTTCAAGGGGTTTTTTCCCGCTACCCCTTCTCTTTTCCAAGAACACGTGGAATTGGAAGCACTGGAAATTAATCTGTAGGGAAGAAAAAAATAACCCACAACAGAAAACTAGCAACAAATTGAACTAATTTTTTTGTACTTGTAAAGCACACCGAAAGACTGCTGGCATTTCTCCTGTGAGCCTCGCCAACCTGTTACGCAGTGGTGAAGGCCAGCATGGATCAGATGGTTTGTCATTCATTAAAACAAAGCTACCGATGGCAGACACATTCCCAAGGAGAAGGGATGGACATTTCCAGATGATGATGGTTTGTCTAGGCCAATTTTTGGACATGAACATTTCTTTTAGCCAACTCTGACACACTTCTTTCATATTGAAATGTAAGTGATCAATTGTAGCATTACCTGGGGTTTACTGCAAATTTGATCTTAGTGATCAATGGGCTTTTTTTCTCCCACCTGTCTTAGAAAAGGAAAAAGTGTTATACCAGTCATACGCTGTTTGTTATTCCTGAGTGATTTATGAAAGAGGACTCAACTGATGGTCTCTGTATGGTATCAGACAAAGCTGCAGCGAACTGACAGGCGTGCAACAAGACCCAGTGCACAGTAACGTGTCCAGAGCTGTGCTGGCTGTGCACAATAAGCTGAATGTCTCTGTGATGAGAGCTGTACAGTACTGCATTCTTGTACAGGAACATGCATGAAAGTTTTCATAGTCAAGCCCATGCTCTTAAACCCAAGTCACTTTAAAGACGTGACTTTGAGCCCCACAGAGTTAAAAAAAAAAAGGCTATTCTGATTTAATGATGAGACTGTTGAGTGAATGCTGGTTTCATTTGCACCTTCATGAATCTGGTTGCTAAGCGGGAATAAAAAAGTATCAATCTTTTCAAGCTGCGTATACGACGGTGCTTTAGATCAGCTGAGGATCTGGCCCAACGCAGTCTATATACAGCCCCCAGATTGTCCCAGTGCCACCCTGGCTAGTGAAACTGGGGGCTTGCTTCATGCCAAGCAGTGTAAGCACCAGAGAGGGTGAAAAAGTGGGTCAGACACCTCGGGTTTGCCTCAGTTGTGTTTATAGGAGAACTATTTCCCATTTGAAGGGATATATGACCCCATTAGTCCCATGTGTTGAGCCTGAATTTGCTGTAACTCAGCAGAGGTTGGCGGCATCACAATGATGTAAAATTCTCCCAAAAGCAAGAACCAAACTGGGACCAAGTCTGAATTTTGCTCTAACTATAAGGTGCAAGTGAATCCCTCCTTCAAAAACTGAATTGGATGGTTCATGCTGAGTTTTAGCCCGATTTCATAGGAAACCACTGACTTCGGCAGACTTTTGTTCTCAAATCATAAACAGACCCCTGTTCCCTGGCCTCAGGGAACTGTTTGGAAATTGTACACAGCTCTGTTACAATGCTGTGATGCCAAAGCCCACTCAGTGAAGACCTCTTCAAAAAGAAATGTCATTTCTAGCCCTAAATCTGAAGCCAGTGCTTATGGCCAGATAACCCCCACCCTCAAGCACATACCATATGGTGACAGCAAACTTGGATCAGTAATTCTGCTGACCACTGTGTGCTCAGAACAACCTACAGACTAACAGCAGGCTATGGCTGCTCCTTTCTCCTTCATCAATTTCTTTCTTAAATTCTTTGGATTAAGGGGAGAAAGCCTCAGAAATAAGTATTCTGGACTACATTAGAATCTGCCACAGAGCATGTGTTATGCCAGAAGTATTGACTCTGTTTGCCATGCATCACTGGGGAATTTCTAGTCTGTCTTTCAGTGAGTTTCCTGATTTGCCACTGAGGAATGTGATGGGTGCAACCACTGCAGGCTGGGCCAGATCCTGCCAACTCCTGAGACTTCATCAGTAATTTTCTTACATGGGAGATCAGCAGGACTGGATCTGTTCTCAGCTATTGTCTTGTACTGACAACGATCTTGTTATTCAAGTTTAATCAACTCAAAGGAAAAGTAGTCACCTCTGCATCAAATGGTTTTCTTTTGTTTCTCAGAAATCCAGGAATAGGGTTCTGTAGTGGTGCAGACATTCAAAAACTGGGTTTTCGACTGGATTTCCCACTGACAGTAGCAGTGGACTGTGACCATGCAACTGGTTTGATAACTACTTTGGATCCCTCTTAGGGTCCCGTAAAATTGTTGCTCCTTGTTTTGTTTCTGAAGACAAAAGGATTGTGCCCAGCAAAATGAGAGCACAGCTGAGAAAAACAGGGAGGGTGCTTCTCCCAGCTCCTCCTTGCTTCAGCCCCATCCCTCCGGTGGCTGGTATAACATCTGTCAGCAGGAGATAGCTCCCAAAAGACTGCTGTCAGGAGAACTGGCGTATGAGGACATTTCAAGGAAGGAAAGCAGAATGGCTGTTTGCTAAACAGCATCCCAGCGCTGATCCTTTGCTTACCACATCCACCTTCATCTGAACATCCTTTGCTGCTCTGATGTTCTTGGAGTTTCTGGTCACTGGGATTTGTCAGAGACATTTAACGCTTCCTGGGACATGTTGCAAAAACGTAATTGTTTTCTCCATCAGCCTTGTAACTGTAGATTTTCCTATGGCAGCTAAGTACTCATGGAGGCACGGCTGGGGAGCAGACAGCTGCAGTCTCTGAGAGCAACCAGCTTTGATGTTGGCCAAGCAGGGGATGGGTGGAGCATTGAGCCCAGCACATGGGAGTCTTTACTGATTGTTCAGGGAAGTTAAAACGTATTTAAAACTCACCTATTAAAAAAAAAAAGAGTTTTAATTTTACCTTGCGCCGGCTCTTTTATTTTCTCAGGTTTCTCTCTCCTCACCATTTGTCTTTCAATTGTTGTCTCATTTATCACTCTGTCCTTTCGGAGAAGATAATAACCTGAAATCTTTATCCTAAAATTACCTTGGGTGGTAAATGCTTTATTATTTCTTCTAGTCTGCAGGTTGGAAAGAAATAGGGGATTGGGCTACAGTTATCTGTTGCACTGATTGCCTTCCAGAAAAGCTGGAGCTGAACTTCCTAGACAATTTCTTAAGCAAGTGGAAAATAGTGTGTAGTTCAACTGGACAGTATGCTTGGATTGTCACTTACAGGTTGAGCAGAGATCAGAAGGAACTACTTACTCTTGCTTGGACTTCGTTTCAATTCTGGAACATTAGTAAGGCTTTGGAGTAATGCACTTCAAAGGAGATGTCAGAAACCTGATCTTGCTAAGGTGAAATATCACTTGACTTCATAATGTAGAAGCATAAACCACTGGAAGATTTTTTTGGTGCAGCCCTGGTTCTGAGTTAAATTCAGAGATGGTGCAACTTCATAGACACACTGATGACGTTGGTGAAACCACATCTTTTCTCCTCCCTGTTCCAAATTTGGCATCCAGGCCTGAAGTTTATTGTGTTACCAGATACAAAAGACCACCTGTGTGAAGTGCTGAACTCATGATTATCCAAGACCATAACCAAGAGCTGAGGAGCAGTTGCTTTTGGGCTGTTGGATGCTGAACTTCAGCATATTCACACAGACCACTTTGCTCTCACAAGAAGGGTGTGCAGGCACCTGTTACTGGCCTCTCTTCAGGCATAGGACTAAGGATAGGCATTTGTGGAGAAAAAGGCAGGGGGCTGGAGGATGTGTGGTACCTGCCCATCTTCATCTGCACTGGCTTCTTTGAGCTTGCACTCAGTCAGGTTGAACAGATCCATGGGCAGGTCCCTGCTCCCTTCCCAACCCCCTCAGCACTTACCTTGACAGAATCAACCAATTCCTAGCCTACAGGCCAAAAGCACTCATCTCTGAAATTAGATTAAAGCATAGGGGAATGTCCATGATTCCCTGGCGGTTGTCCTGCCTTCCTCCCGTTGTCATGGATGTTCCTCTCTCACCTTGAAGAAAAATGCTCTCTTTGGTTTCAGAGCTCTTCTTCCCTTTCCAGCTCAAAAACACAGCTCTCATCCACACTTGTTTTTTTTTTTCTCAACGCCAGGACAACCAAAACGTGGCTTTTTCTACCTCTCAGAGGCGTTATGGCCTCTCAGAAGGATTTCAAGGTCTCCAGCTCCACAGTATAACCATATGCAATCGCCCTTGATGGTTTGGTCCTGCAGGGTGCAGAAAACCTCCTAGAGATGCTATGTGCCCTCAGTAACCACTGAAATCAGGGCAAATGGTTACACACCCTGTCCTTAGTGAAGCATCTGGCAGATGCGTGTCCTAGCTGAGATGACCTGATCCACACTGTCAGAGGTATTTGAATGTCTGCTAGGATTTACAAAGATTCTCAGTAAGTTAGACACCTAAAACCCATTAATATTTCTCTCTGGGTAAACAGCTAATTTGCCTTAAACTGGAAAGTCACCATTCCTTGGCTTTAACGTTCAACCTTTTGCAGTCCCCAGTCATGTGGTGTGGAGCAAACACTGTCTCAGCTTTTTGAAGGCCGGCCAGACACTGTTGGGCTGTCATAATGAACATTTGGTCACCTGAAAAGCCTGCCTTGGTCTTTTCAGGGCACAAAATTGAATTTGGCAGAGCTGCAGTGCCATCTCAATCTTTTAGAAACTCAGTACCATCAGGGCACTTCAAATACTTTTTGCTTTTCTGGTGCAGTGTGTCTGGAAAATTATGAACTCAGACTGTTCCTCCCATTTCCAAATTCAAGTGCCAAAAGAGAAGAATATGCTGCAACTGAACACCATTAAAACCAGCTTTATTATATGTGGATAAATATAGTCTCAAGGGCTCCAGTTTGGTGCTAAGATATGTCAAGCTGTATTTTCCATTGCTTGGGATTACAAAGCTGATTCCCTACTCCAGGAAATATTTTCTGTAATCAGCAACAACTTAAGCATTAGGATTTTTTTTTTTTTTCTTGTGGCTGTAGATTTTTTAACTCAGATACACTCAACAAATATCCCCCTCCCCATCGTGTGAGTTTTGAAGAAGTTTTATACAAAATATATATATATATGTAAAAACTCTTTTCAAAATGTGGGTGCATGTATGCTTTTCTCTCAGTAATACTCTTCATCACATCATCTGTCCCAGAACTAAGGGAATCAGTTACTCAGGATTTGATCCAGAAGTAACCAAGGTTAGTGGAAGGGCCCTCACGGATGTGTGGGCTGTGGGACCAGATCTTCACATTTCTTCACTTAGAAGACAAAAAGTGTGCAGTTAATTAGCATAAAATTTAAACCCCTTCTTCTTCTAGCAGGCAGAAATCCAGCTGAAATCTGCCAGACCTAACAAGGGAGGGCTTGTGTCTTTAGGTGCTCATGAACTCACAATAAAGGAGCAGAAACGTTTAATACTCTTATTGATTCTTTGGTACAATACTCCAGCAAGAAGTGCAAATGATCTTAATGGCTGCATTTAGAATATGAGCAAGTCATCAAAGATGAGAGTTTTACAGCCCAGTAGTCCTTTAAATGTCAGCCATCCTTGCAGAAAAAAGAGTGGTTTTGCAGTGATTTTGTGCCATGCACTGAAATCCTCTTGCAGAAGAAGACATGTGAACTGCACAAAACCAACATGGGTCATAGTTTTAAATACTCATGGCCTTTCTTTTGTTTTAGTCTTTCATGTTAATTCTTACTTTGAAAAAGGTCTCATGTTCCTGATTTAAAACTCCAGACTCTGTAATGGTCCGTGGCACATCATGCCAGCAAAATACATTTTTGTCCATTGTCACACTATAGATGAGCATGGGGACGTTCTGTTGACAGGCAGTTAGGCCAGGTGAGACGAGGAGGTCTTGCTTTGACACCTTGTTGAAGGAGCCATCTGTGCAGCCTGAAGGGCATATGTTCCCCATAGCTCAGTGTGGAGGGACAGATGTTTCCAGTGATGCTATTGCTGGATAGGTCATGTAGCCCAAGTAGCCTAATGCAGCAGGTCAATTGCCCTGTGGCTGCCTACCTACAGATATTCTTGGTCTTGATGACTGCCAAGGATGTGGGAGAGGGGAGGGAGGCTTTCAGAGAAGAAGAGAGGTTGGAGTTCTGGGCTTGAAATATCTTTGTGGAAAAGGACTTCTCACAACAGGGAAGCACAGCTACAGCCCATGGGCGTCATTCCTGAAGGCTTCTCAGTCTTTTTCACAGAAAAGATGCTTTAAGCCCTAACAGGGGCTAGGTGGGAGGAAGGAAAGAAGCTGGCAATACGCTCAGAGCTACAATGCTGAAAGGTTCGTATGTTGTTTCCCAGTGGAGATACAGAGATTTGGCCCAGGTGGCCCTAGGCTCCTTGGCTGGATAGTAGGGAAAAACCAGTCTTTCTTCCTTGTACCCAATTCCTGTGCGTCTTCTGGATTTGGGGACGGAAGAACCTCCTCTTGCACCTTTCAGACCTCCATAGGAAATGCCAGGGGCTAAAATTTGAGCTCTCCCATAGAAAAAGGTGACGTTGCCCTGAGTTCAGGTTGTGGGTCTACGAAACACTCTGCTCTGTGTTACGATGTGACAGGACAAAAATGATCACTCCCAAGTTGCCCCACCTGCCTGTTGCTGCTCCAGTCTCACCAGAGATTATGGACATTATATCTGCCTATAAATGTGTGCATTGAATTCCCCGATCCCTGTTCCACCAAACCGGGTCAGGATGTGCTGATGTGCAGTTATTCCAGCAGCCTTCACCTTGAGGGACCTGCTTGCTAGAAAACACTCACTTGGGGAACAATATCATGGCAGTTTCATGTGCACAGGCAGGGATGTTAAGTACAGCCAGGCATTTGCTGCAGTATGGTCCCACAAAGGTGAAAGTCTCAAGTGCAGGCTTTGAAGGAAATTGAGCTTTCTTATGTACCATGGTAGGACGAGGCAAACACTTAAACCCTCCTGTCTCTTACGGAACAAGACAAATTAGCTCTACAGCCAGCAGTTGTAGTCCATTCGTGGTGATGCACATTGGAAACCTTTGAATTGTTTTGCATTCCAGTTTGTACTGAAGATTTGATTCAAACTTTGTGTATATAATCCCTTTGGTGTGTTACAAATATATATGTGTGTGTGTGTGTATATATATATATATATGTATATATATGTGTGTGTGTGTGTGTGTATGTATGTGTATATATATACATATAAATCAATCAATGCTGGTGTTTTTACTTTTTAAATTTCACAGGGAAAAGGGCATGTTTAAGTTTGCTGTAAGATTCTATTCTGTATATATGTTTTCATGTAAATAAGTGAAAATCTATATTCAGAGTTATATTTTAATTTTTATTCAAAATGAAAGAAATTCCCTTTTTACTTGAAACAATTGTAAACCGCGTTGTTAATAAAGTAACAATAAATCATATCTCTCTCTGGGTTGTGTTTTGTTTGGCTGGGCAGTGAGGCTTGTGTTTTGATGTATTTGGTTCATCCCTGAGGAGGTAAGATGAGAAAGCCATCTGCTTGGCTTCACTGCTAATACCAACTTATCTCCATCTTGAGTGACCTCATGCATCTTCTAGGACAGGCCAGTCTGGATTTGTCCTTTGCAGTGTTAGATACAGAGGCACCTCTGGAGGCTCCCTTTTTGTCTGTAGAGGGAAGCACCTGCAGTAAACTTTAGGCCAAAATCAAATCGCCCTAGGGAACTGCCTCTCTTCAGTGCCTTTGGAGGACAACTAGAGAAGGTGAAATCTTCATTTAGGTTCATACTAAAAGAGGGTGAACCTGAGCCAGTAGCCAGTCTCCGTGGATGGGCACAGATAGATGTTAGTGTGGTTGCATCCCTCAGAACATAATGGACCCACAACAGCCTGACTTGCAGGCAGTGCAGGTTCCTGACCGAGCAGAGGTGTGTCTCCACATCTATGTGCTCTGCATGCTCCACACCCCAGCCCTGATGAATGTGCCCAAGCTGCCTGGAGCACAGTCTTGCCCTCATTGAGCCCCCAAACCTCCAGGGAGGTGAAACACAGCCTCCCTGGCTCTACCTTCCATAGATGCCAAGCTGCAGGGTTTGGGTTTTACCTGCCTGCAAATTCTTCCCAGAGAAGCAGTATGGTGGAACATGAAACAAGAAAGATGGTGGGTGGGTGAGGAGACACAAGAGCATCCGAGGACCTTTTAGGAGAGAGATGAGGAGCAGGGTGAAAGACAGGAATGAAGGTAATGCAATGAGCAACTGGCAGAGAAGGATGTAGTGAGAGAGGAACTGATGGTGGCAGGACAAGAATTACAAAAACAAAACGTCCCAAGTTGCACAGCAGCCACTGAACATGGGGGGAGACATCCTGCAGTGATGGAAAAAGAGCTATTTGTGGAGTCCAAAATGTAAGCTGCAGAGATAGTCACACGCTTTGCAAAAGAAAACCTTGTGTTTCTTACATGTTTCATATAACATTTTCTCTGCAGTTACAGGCTGTGTCGAGTATAAGTTCCAGCTTTGGAAGTGAGTCATCTCACCTTTCACACCTTTCAATGGCATCCTGAGTCTTGCCCAGAAAGTCCATCTGTTGGGCTAGCTTGGCTACCAGGCATTTGCTGTTGGTTTCATCACCCATACCCTCTGCCTCAGTGAAATTGGGGTAGTGCACACCCCAAGACAGCAGGATGCATCCACTGACGTGTGCATGGGAGAAAGTGAGCAAAGAGTCTACAGAATTATCTAACAAGAACTTGAATGACCCTCGTTTTGCTTTTGCTCTGTCAATCCCATTCAGATGTCTCTTGTGGATACAGCAAAAAGGGAGAAACAAAATTGCTCCTTCCTGGTCTTAGCTCAAGACTGGCTATTCTTTAGAAGGCAAAAATACAGAAATGGGCAAGCAAGTGGGTTTAGGGTGATTTACAAAAGGATCAAACTGCTGGAAAGATTTTTTTTTTTTTTACAAAGTCAACAAAGTCTTGGGATGGAAATCCTTCTGTGTTATTATGACACTGTAACCACCAGCCCATGCTTCGGGAAGGACAAAAGTGCATATAGTCAGAGAAGTGACCTGTCCAGCCTTAAAAATAAAGCACCAGACCAATGGGTAGTGATGTGTGTTGACATATGGCTTGCTAGACCATAGAAGTCCTCACTGAAAGGTGATGTAGAGAACGTAAAATAATTCTAAGCTAAATCTGATGGTGACATAAAACTAAAAGAGCAAAAGCTTGAATGTTTTATGATACTCTTCAGAATCCAGAGGTGAAAATAAATCCATGTATCTCCCTGCAGCTTATTACATAGTCATTTAAAAGTAATGCAAAGGTCAGACACTGGTTTTTAAATTTCTTCCCCAGCTCAGGGAAGACATGCTCAGAGCTCTGCAAAGAGCTAATTTTTGAATAATATAATGCAAAGTGATTTTAGTAAAGCACTGGCAAGATATTCCAACTGAGCTCCTTGAAATTGATGACCAACACATGAAATATAGTTGCCATATATTATTTCCGCAGGGAAAAAAGATCTACCAACCTTGCTTCTGACATCACAGGCCAAGATTTTGAAGACACCTCCATTTTCAGTGTTGCAGTTTTGCACGCACAATTAATTTGTGAAAGATTTCTAGATACTTCACCCGATTTGTGGACACAATCAAGCACTCGTGTAAGCAGCAGTATGAACACCAACATGTAGTCAACTGCCCCGTTAAAAAACACTTACAGAAATAAAGTTGGATTTTCAGGTTTCTGAGGAAACACCATCTTTGTTTTTTGCATACAGAACGAACAAAAATAGTAGGTAGTTATATTTCAATTCCTAGGGTTTTTAGACAGACTTTCAAGACAAATAATTATTGTTTTTACTAACCATATTGTTGCTGTTACTGGTACTTTTGTTAGCATTGTTATTGCTTTTTCTAATTTCAAGATTCAAGCCTTTCAGTGAAATTTAATGATTCTCAAAGTCCCTCTACTGCTACAATATTTGCTTAAGAATGATACACCTCTTACTATAGTGTCTGTACTCAAGTGCCATAAGTTGATTTTGTAACTGCACCTCAGCTGAAGTTGTAATTACACTGTCTTCTCTAATAAGTCATAAAATCTTAAAACCAGAGAAAAATAGTGCTGCAGGACACCTTGAGGTGTCAGCTTGACTGTTTCCCCTCTACAAGACAGGACCAATTAGACAAATCTTATTCCTATTTGGCATTTGTTTAACCTGACCTTCAGATGGGTGTCAAAATAAGACCTCCAGCAACAAGCAATTCCCCAGCACTTCTACAGCGTATAAAAAAAAGTGATGGCATTTGGATGATGAAGCATAATATTCCCAGGCACAAAACACTGAGCTGATGTTGCCATTGAATGGCCATTTCGTTTTGAAAAGCTCAATATGACTGGTGATTAATGTAGCAATTAATAAAGTAAAAGCAGAAAATTCACAGTTAAGATGGATTGGATTTCAAGTAAGCAACTGTGATAATAATTTCCATCATGAGTCCTTAGTTGGGGACGTAGAACATATGATCTGGAGGTTACAGCAGACAATGGTACTACGATGAACTTCCCCGCAATAGCTAGAGCTACCATCATTGTTCTTGTGTCTCTGGATAAGTCATGTCTGGAAATAAAGCTTTGTAACACAGAGTTCCCAGCTTGTGCCCAGGCAACTCAGTGGCCCACTGACTCACAACCATGCTGGCTGAAGAAGGTCAGATCCAAAGCTGCAAGGGCTAAACAGTAGGGATGGCCCAGCCATGCCCAACGGCGAGTTGGTGAGTTGGCCATAAAGAGGAGTAGATGGGCTTGATCAGCAGTCAGTCTCAAGTACTTCTGAATCAGTTGGACACTCTCCCACGCCATTTTAGGGAATGCAATACCTATGATGGATATGCGATTGGAATGCTTGAGCATGCAGTCTTTCCAGGCATGATAATAGTCTCTTTTAGTGGACAATTCCTGCTAGCTAGAGAGGAAGCTAGGAAGAGCCCCGAGCTCCTGAAACAGCTGTTAGCTTGTGGTAATCCTGCTCTGGGTGGGATTTCCAAGGTGATGGCTCTCTCAAACCTGCTTTTTGTTCCCAGGGAAAGAAGGCATTGACTGCTTTCCTGATTCAGTCCAGGATTAACATCAATCCCAAACAGAGCTTTTAAGACCCCCTTTTTCTTACTACGTGTAAATCTAAAAATTCTCCATAAGAATCAATGTAAGATTTCATGTAAATGTGAAGTCTGCGCATAGCAAAAGGGCAACTAGTAGAAGAAAAGAAGAAAGAAAGGAAAGCAAGCAGGTCCAAACCCAATGCCAGGGACCTTGACTCCGCTCACCACAAAACTTAAGAACAGATATAATTCTCCTAACTCTACTCATATGAGAAAGTGAAGCTTTCTCATATTTGAATGTGTAGGCATCATTTGAATTAATTTCCCCAAATCAGCTTGATATTTGCACTCTTTCTGAGCGTGCCTGTGGCCCTTAGTCACATGCAAAAGCTCTATACCTAACAGCTTTAGCATACAGGGGCTGTTGTAGGCAACAGGTTAAAGTCCTGTTCTTTTAGGTGCAGATTGCTCTCTTATGTATGACTCCCCTTCACCTCAGACAAGAGTGAAGGACATCACTTTGGTCCTCTTGCTGACATTACCCACACAGCAGTCAGCCATTTCTGTGAAATTTTCCAGCTGATGGACATACCTAAGTCAAATGTGAAGCAACTGCTGTTGGTGTGTACATAGTCTGGTGTTTGCTGCTGCTATTTCAGATGTGAAATATGCCCACATGTTGGAAAGCCCACTCTGTCCTTTTATGTGTATCAACTGTACGTATAGAAGGAACACCCTGTCTCGGTAAACCTCCCTCCCACACACGCACGCACATGTAGAGCACTCGGGAGATATTTGCTGCCAAGGCAATTTACAGTGTCTTGCTGTGAGACCTAGCAAAAGGCAGGACCTTTTCAGGAGAAGAAAGTGCTGTTATCACTTTCATGGACTTGTCACTGAGACCTGGAGACCTTGCAGTAGTAAGGAACCTTCTTCCCACTGGGTTAAGGTGAGATCACACATGTCTCTAGGGAAGAGTGTCCTGGGGCAGATCACCACATCAAAATGCAATCATTACTCTGAAGTTCACTTTTGTTCATAATTGGAATGACCCTCGAACATCCAAACTGTAAATCTTTAAGCTTGAGTTTGTACAGGAAACCTGCAAGCTCTGTTGAGCTCCTGGATGTATGGTTGACCTTAATTGCATTTTACCAAGGCAGCTTTCTGCTTTACAGCCTCCACAGCAGGAATCTGCCTAGCCAAAGAGTGCTTGAGCACAGCAGGTCTCCAGCTACAATCACTCAATGCCCTGCTTTTGAGTGCCAGGCATTTGGCACCTCATTTTCATGCTCTGTCATGAATATAATAGAGAAAAGCACAAAGGGAGAGAAGAGCTGGGAACCTGGACACTATCTGAGGACTGCTCTGCCTCAAAGGACCTATGTTAGGCTCAATTAAAGCCCTAAAGTATCATCTAATTGGGGGAAAATATCCCTTATTTTGTTCTGTGTTTGTTCAGTATCTACAACTGCTAGTGCCTTGGAACTTGACGTTTTTAGCCCATGTTATTACAAGTAATATATAATGAGAATATCTTCCACCAAGAACTTGGAATGAACTCATACACGTCTTTCCAGTGGGAAAGTCCTGTTGTCTTCTCTTAGCACATTAACCACTGAGGCAGACCAGGGTGTTTCTGCAAGCCACACAGCATGGCAGTGAAAAATTGTGAATCCTTTTCCCTATTCTCCCTGCTCAAGGGTCTCCAATGCACCTCAAAAACCAATGTAAAACCTTCCCTCTCCTTCAGGTGCCTGGGAGCACTGTGTCCCTAAGAGGCCAGTTGGGCTGGTACCTTGGTCATGGCATTTCTGGGTGAAATCTGAATTTCTGTAAGAGGACACTGTGGCTAGTCCAGGCCCAAATATTTGTTGACAATGAGGTGGATGGAGGAAAAAATTGTGCCCACAGATCTCAAAGAAGGTCCTCACCAACAGGTACAGATGCAGCAATGACCTTTGACTTGAAAGGAGCTGGGAGCCAGGATGCCTAGTGCCTGATGGGATAGGCAATAGGACAGGAAGGAGAGACGATGGAAAGTGGAGAAGAGGCCGGAAATTTAACTGCAGACTGCTGAATGATGCACCCAATGTTAGGGGATATTGTTTTCTGCCATGTTTCCTCTGAAACCCAATACAACATTTTCAGAAATGTGTTTCAAGGTTTTACTTCTCTTCTGGGAATGGAGCTGCTATATCACAGGCATTTTGGATTTGCTTTTTGGGGACTTTTTCTTTCCCTTTTTTTTTTTTCTTTTTAATTCCTTTAACAAGAAAGAGCTTTTCTGTTTCCATTTACAATTGTTAAGCTGCAGTATCTATGTGCGTGCGTGTGTCTCTCTGTGTAAGAGTCTCCAGTCCATTGTGAAACACAAACCAGAATATCAAGTCTTTGCATTTCCTTAGATCGTTTTTTATCTGATATTGAATTAAGTAAAGGGCTTAATGCTCAAAGTGGTGTTTGGGGAGTTACTCACACAAATTCTCTTATTGCTGTTAATGGGATTTGTGCAGATTGCTTTGAAGATGAGTCCCTTAATGTAGAATAGGAAAAGACATTCTGAATTGTAACTTATTTCAGACAAATCTATCTTTAATTTTTACTGATAGAGCATTAGAGACGTGAGGCAAAGAAACGTTTGTTGCATTTTTTCATATATTAACATTATTGACAAGCATGTGAAGACAGGTTTGATTCAGATAATCCAGTGGATACTTTGCTGAATTTTTACAAGTGGAAAGAAAGGGACTTAAAATTTTGAAAGAATGATGAAATTTGGTGACATTTCAGAGAATACAGAGCTGGAAAGAACTGGTCATAAAACGTTTCCTAGATACCATCTGACACTGCAGACCCCATACTGATGGAAATCTTAGTTTGCAAAGTGGACACCTCTGCCTGCAGCTCAGTAGTACCTCCCTTAGTTATTGCACTAAGTGATGACCACCCTGGTTTTAAGATGTGACTAGGAGCAGAAAAGAGCAGGCAAAGGGAAGCCTGACTGATGACACTGTAGAGAAAAAGTCTTGAGGATCCAGCATCGTGCTGGTGATCCAGGGCACCCAAGAGGTGAATGGGATGGCAAATCTAAGGAAAAGTGACACCCTCATGGAGCAGCAGCTAGAAGTGGCATTTTGGGGTCTCTCAGTGGTAGACAGCTATGTTGAGTCAACTCATTGAAGTCCCACCTGGATATCTGCTTGTGCAGGTCCACTGACTGTACCAGATGCAATCATAGATATCAACATGCTTGCAAACACCTGCATGTAGGCTTCCATTAGCCTTGGTAGGACAACCAAGGTCCATACCTCTTTTGCTGTTTCTGCCTCTGGAGAAATGCATGGGGTGATAAGCACACTGATCCAGGCAGCGCCTCTAAGATTGATGAGCACTTTAATGCTAACTTTCTCATTGCTGAGCTTGCAGTGAAGATTTGTGGGCTGCTTCGTTCTCAGATCCTTGCAACCCCTATCTTTTATCCTCTGATCTGGATGACAAAGTTGACAGAAACTATATAAATTATAGCCTTTGGAGTATTAATTGCCTGTTTCTAAAAGATTAATTGCAGAATATCTCTTACATCCACAGATCAGTATTAGTGAGACATGCAGTATTATTCAACAATATCTCTTCCTGAGTGACCCAGTCTGTTCTGGATGTAAACAGGTTGGTAGTTTCTGAGCACAGAGGTGTGAAGAAATTATATGAGAGGAAGAGTTAGTATGAACTTTTGTGGTTTATCTACTTGTCATAACTGCCTACATATAGGTTTGTGGTGCATTGTAAACATGAGGCAATTGAACTTACTTAACCTACAAGCCAAGGCTACCTCAGTGTTAGCACTCTTTCTGCTTCAGTGAGTGGTCCCATCCCCTCCCCGTGTCACTTCTACTTTCTCACTTGTGCTGGCATCAGTATTTTGGCAGTTAGGAAATTCTTCTGGCTAAAGACTAACTCACATTAAAAAGCCATGTTATCTCTCAGCTGGCTCATTTTCCCAGTCTATCTATCTGCCTGGGTGCATGAGCTCTTCCACCAGTATTTTGGGATGAGTAGGAACAAGCACTTGAGAGAGAAAGCAGGAAAGAATAATCTTTTTCAGTTGCACATGGATTTACACTGAAATCAGGTACGGGAGTTGCCATAGTCCTAGAGACAAGGGCAGACACTTCTTCATACCATGTGCAGAGCAGGAGAATTGTTGTCTCTCACACAACTCACCTTGCACTCAAGCATCCCTAAGCTGAGCTAAGCACCACCAGACCAAACCCAGAAGATCTCCATCCTAGATAAACGATTTCACTGTGTATTTGAAAGTCATGCCTCAAAGACATACAGAAGCAATGCAAAGAAACCACATGGAGGTGATGAACTGAAAAGCTGAGGTAATTAATTCATGTGCAGAGACATACGAAGATGTTTCTAAGACCTAAACAAGTACCTATAGTTGACCAGGTTGATTCAGATCCCTCCAATGGGAGGCATTCTGCTGTCATGCAGATACTTCTCTGTAAAAGCTAAACAGTCTTTCTCTACTGACCTCACTTCAGTTCAGTCACCAGTTTTCCACACTTTTCAGTTGGATGAAAGCTTGACTTACTACATATTTTCTCCACTAAAAAAAAATACCTTATAATTTTTAAATGCCATTTCCCTCTCCCCCTCCCAAAAAACCTGAGGAGGTTCACCAGCATGAATCTGTAACCATTCACTCACATAAACACATAGTTAAATTTGAGCACCCAAATAGTTCTGAACTCTGAAGTTTTGGAAGGAGTTTTGAGGTGTTTTCTGCAGGGTGGTAGGAAATGCCTTCAGATGTATCTGGTATTATCAGTTGTGTTAAAAATCTGTTTTATTAGTGGCTGCTGTTTCCGGTGAGATACGTATTTTACAAATGCTCCCAAAATTACCAGTTGAAATATAGCCATTCTTACTCTGTTCTAAATTTTCATAACCTTGAGATGTTGTTTTCTTTGCTAATTAATGCTGTACTTCCTCCCCACCCCACCCCCACCCCCTTCCCTCCCCATCCCTTGTAGGTTTCTCATTTCCTCCCACATCAACATCACTTAATTTTAGCATTTCAGGCATAGGCACCACATGTAAATTCCTTCTGTAGCCACAAAAGGAGACAAGAAGCTCCAGAGGGCAGTTTATCTCATCTATTTAAGACCGTGACCTGGGACAGGATGAATTGTCTTTTGTAGCAAAGTGAGACAGATGTCTCCAGAGGTCAATTAACTTAGTGAATGTATCTAAATTTTGGAAACCTGAAGTCAGAGAAACCTCACCACAACGTTGCTTCGGGGATAAAAATTGATTTAGTTGACTTTGGAATCCTAATATTTTTTCCCCACTTCCATTCCAAGTACTTTTTACATAACTGACATTAAGAAACCCTGGGCCCTTTTGAAATCAAGAATCTTCATTGCAGACCAGTTCTGATGTACCCTTCTGCTTAACAGAAACTAAATCAACTTAATGCAGACTTGTTTTTACCACAAGCTCTTCTAAAATTTGCTCTTCCTTCATAGGCAGCCTCACCACTTTTTGCCCAGGTGACAGTCACATCAAAGATATTTGGGTCCAACTCTTGAAAGTAGTATTTTGTCTCCCAGTCTGAACCTAGGACGTTGAAGTCTCCCATATTAATGCTATCCTCAGGGATATTTTTTCTTTTAACAAGAGCTTCTGCCCACATGCAACTCCAGACATGGTGATTCATCACAGTCTCAGCAACACCTCTAGAGAACATCCAGTCCAGCTCAAGTTGGTTCTCTACCAGTTATGCTACATTGTCTTAATGCTTCTTACACCCTAAGCATGTAACTCTCTCTTCTCCATTCAATTCATTCTTGGAGAGCTGCTAACTTCTCTGCATCACAGATATATGCCTAGCAGAAACAGATTTCCTTTATTGTGCCATCAGGGATCTCTTGCTCTTTTAGTTCCTTAGACTCCTTATGGTAAATTCTACAATTTGTTTTCTTAGATCATGTTTATATAATCAAGACTCACAGACAGATGTGTCCTAGATCTTCAGCAGGAGCTGCACAGAGAAGAGCTGTTTCAGGGGAGTGCTCAACCCACCTCGGAAGACTTGCTGCAAGGTGGGGTTTGTCTCTCAGCATAGCACATTCCTCTAACACTGATGGACAGCATGAAGAACAAAGCCACATCCCAGACACATACCTGGGAGCTCCAACTGTAAACGACTGGATGGACTTAGGCTTGACAGTAAAACCTGTTTTTTTGGATATACTTCACAAACTGAATCTATTCTTTCCCTCTGTCTTTGACACTCACCATCTTCTTTCCCTATGGCATACCTTAACCCATTACTGTGTCCTGGCTTCTCTGGTCTTTCTTATCTTCTACATAGAGACCATACACATTTATATACACAGAAAAACACCTTGTGAGTTTTCAGAAGGAATTACTCAGCTGTATCTTCAGGCATGTCTGAAAACCTGGCCCTAAGGCAATAACTGTTTACTACAAGAAAAAGCAGATACTTTGCTAAACAAAATGATTCCCTGATAGTGTAATTCCCAAGGTAGAGGTGGGATAGAGGCAGGGACAGGATAAGAGACTTTAATTGTCTCCTTTTTCCAGCAGGAAGCAAACAGAAGGAATAATTGTTAATTGCTGTTAATTGTTAATTGCTGCCTCCTCCATCTGCAAAGCTTTCATTAGGAACTAATGAAAACTTAAAAGAGCTTGAATGGGTATATTGTTCTCTGGCTTTACAATTTCTTTTCCTCTGTAGCGGAAAAGGGGTAAGTTTTCTGTTGACATTTGTTTAGAAGGATTCTCAGATCCTCTAGCCCTGCCACATGGTTTCAGCCATGCCAGAGGAGCACATCACTGTGAAGAGTTTAATGGCTTCCAAAACACGATGAGTATTTTGCTCTTATTTTGTCTCTTATCCGCATTGCTTATCCTATGAGAGGGACTCTCGTCCTCTAGGAGTGCATACTTAATGGTCTTCTAAGATGAAAAGTCTTTTAGCAGCAGCATTAGAGCGTAACTCAATAAATGTGTATCAAGGACCACTTCTGCTACGGCCTTCCTAGAAAGGCCCTGGTCCCAGAAGAGTGGCTTTGTCAGGTTACCTGGGGATCATCAGATCTGCAGAAAGGCTCTGCACCTTGCACAGTACATAATGAAAGGGATTGCTCATGTTATCTCACACTGAGGACACTTGCTCAGGTCATCTCAGGTTTGTAGAGAACTGGGGGGTGGTGGCCGGTGAGCAGAGCCCACCATAACAGGTGCTTCAGGACACCCTTTGCTGTTGTTCTGCCCCCACAGTAGCAGGTCCTTGCGTAAGTAAATCTAAGGGCACTTCATTTGGAGCAAGTATTAACACCGAGGCTTAAAAAAGGAACTGACAAATCCACTTTTAGTCGCCACCATTAATTATTGTGGAAAAATGTTCACATGTGTCTCTCTGTTGACAAGCTTTGCATCTCCTCTTATCAAGCCTTTTACCTCATCCAACCTTATTAAGTCATTCTTTATTTAATCAAATCTGGAGGCACTGGGCTGTATGTGTGCTAGGAAGATGGCAGATCAGTACCAAGAGCTGTACTTGAGGACCTGCCTTACCTCCTGCCAGCCACTGCATCTATTTCGTGAATCTTTCCATCTCCCTGTCTGTGAAATGTGCAAAGTACTGCTTACTGCACTTCAAAAATCTTGTGAGTTCCTTAGTTGTGGATAACTAAATATTATGACATATAAAAGCACAGGGTATAGATATATCATAGACTTCACACTTGTATTTCACACTCTCTATTAATGTGGCACTCCATGGTGACATGATATTTACCAAAGACTTCCTGGGAGCAGATTTGAATTTTTTTTTTTTTTTTTAGGCTAAAAACTGTTAAGCTCAGTGTTTATCTGCAATGGCAAGGGAAGGTGCTCAATGAATGGTAATGATAGGTTTCTAGTCATAAAAATAGCCTTTTCTATGCTGAGGAAAGAAAAAAAAATACCTTATGAGATTTTTCTGGCGTTAAGTTGTCTTTTTAAATAGTGTGGAAATTGACAGATCATAAAAAAATAGAGAGAACAATCATTGGAGAGTGTACGATAATCTGGCAATATGGAAATTACACATTTTAATATTTTCCCCCAAGTCAATGAAATATGCAAAGGAACAACCGCATAATACAGAAAGCTCTGTGTAATCCCTATGTAGCTAGAGTTAGCAAGATATTCTATCCCGGTTGTTTTCTTTCTTGGTTAATAACAAATCCACCAAATTACTTCAACGGCGAAGGATAGAAAAATCCTCTCTGAAGTTAAATTTTTGCACAAAGCTGCTCCATCAAATATCCAAATTTAATGATGCTCTGGTAGTTTCTGATCTTGCTGAATTCTTTTTGCAACAGAAAAAGTCAGTTGGTCTAAATATGTGCAGCTGCCATCAGCATCCATTTGCCATAACGGATTTTCTTGGTGATCCATCAAACCCAGCTTTTTCTGCAGCAGGAACCAGCAAGCCATCTGAAACAGTGGGGAGGTCTGTTCCCTGAACCACGCTCACCAGCTTGTGACTGGTTTCTTTTTTAAATCAAAACATTTTTCTTGTAAACTTGGAAAAAATCTGAATGGATATCAGATTCAGGATTCATCCCTCTTTGGTAATAAAACTACAGAGTAAAAAATCAATTCCTTCTTTAAAGAGTGCAAAACATTTTGTTAACTAATGTCAGTCACAAAATGACAACAGAGTTATGTTCCTGCAGTGTGCAAACCTTTGCTAGACAAAGAGCAAACTCACCAAGCAGATAGCTGTCTGCAAAGCGAGACTGAATGAGGTGTGCCTTTTTCTTAAGAGCTGCTTTTTCCAAGAGTTTTTGTTTAGTTTTAGCACCCAAGTGTACTTGGAATAATGGATTGCAGCAATTTCAAAATACAGCAGAAAATTCAGCCTGAACTTGCTTGGGCTCCTGATTCAGAAGAGGGCTTCAGCATGTGCTTAATTTAAGCATATACTTAAGGGTCTGAAGGGCTGAGTAACACACTTATGCCCCTCTAATTAGAGATTACTTAAATCATGCTGCAGTACAGACCAGCAATGGAAGATAACTCGACACATCTTTCCCTAATGCAGGGCCAGAAGCAACTCCAATAGGTTGAAAACCTACTTCTAACAAAAAGATAAGGGATTTGTCTGTACTTAGAGTTACACAGGCATATTCTGGGCTCAACTAGACAGGGGGGCACTGGCAAAACTGTTCAGAGAGTCCTGAATGAAGAAGTAATGCTGCATACAGACAACTTTGAAATCAGACCATTTTATTCGATCCCTCTCTAGTTAGCATGAAAGGAAGTTCTGCTGTGAAGTGATGCTTGCATTGCCTGGAGAGATGATGTTGACAGCTCAAGGCTGACCCACCTGAAATTAAGGTGGCTCTAAACAAGAGTGAAGGATTTTAGAGCATGCTGGGACTCGAGGTAGGGACAACACATCAGTTATTGCAGAGGGGAAAGCAAGCTCCAAACAGCATGGACAGATGGGATCTGACTGCAACTAGCTGAGCTCTGATAAGGTTTTCCATGAGAGGTTCTGGTCCTCTTAGATCTGATCCAGGTTTGCTAAGCTCAGGGGAGCCTGCAATGAGACAGTATGGTGCTAGTCCTGGACAGACAGTTTTCATCAGATGCAGGGTTCAAGCACGCCTGTCAGGTTTTGTCATTCAAAGTTTCCATTAAAAAAACTTCCTGCTCCAATAGTTCTGGCTGTAATTCTCCTGAATACAGGTGCCTCAGACAGAAAATATTCCTCACATGTCTTCCCTTTTAACAGTGAAACAAACCTAGCTTGCGCTGCTTGGGCTTAGAAGATTTCAATAATGGTTTTGTAGCAAGTTTATCATCTTCCTTCTCTCTCTCTCCAAACTATACTTTCTTGTTAAATGTGACAGAGTTACCCCTGGATCAACAAGCTAGAACAAATATAATCCCCCAGTAACAAGAGGAGCAGCCCTTTTTCAGGGGGAGCAATCAATCCCTTACAGCGACACGTGCCTAATGGATCTGTCTCTTTCATTAGCTCTGGGCTCCTAATAACCACTGTCTTTGCCAAATGAAGGATGTGTTATGTCAGCCTCCTCTCCTGTCTTCTCCTCCCTTCCCTGCTTTGTCAGCGGCATGCTAATTTATGTAATCAATTCATAGTGCTGCTTAATGAATAGCTTTAAAGTCGTTAGATTCATCTGCTGGTAAAGGGGCTGATTGGTCAGCCTCTGAATCGTTTCCATTTTCTGAAGCTTGACAGTGTCAGCCAACATAATTGCTTTAGAAAGACCCTTGGGAGACACTTGGGAAGTAGCTGTACAATCCCCCTTTATATTTAAGTGGAAGACAAAGTGGAACAATAATAATACTTAGCATTTTTACCACACTTTATATCATTAAAATGCTCCTCAAACATTAACTAATTTTTGCAGTATGCCCAAAAGGTGAATCATTACTTCTCTTACACAGATGAGAGTCAGTAGTAAAGACAGTAGGTCCTAAGCTCCTTGGATCTTGCAGTTGATGGGTACTTTTGTGCTCAGGAAGGCCAGTGGTAAACCCCAATTCACAATGTCCCATCAGTACTGAAATCAGATGGAAATCCCTGGGGAACGTGAGCTCTAGGATTTTAAACCACACAAAAAGCAGAAATTGCCGCTGGCTTGTAAATACTGGGAAGATGTTATGAACCTTATCTTCTTAGGAACGTGGTCCTGATGGAGGCACGCAGGCAGCCACTGACAAGTTACTATTACTACGCTTTGGGGCAACAAGATTTTTGATCTTGATTGACAGCTCTGTGGATGCCATTCTTCTTGCCATCCAAGCACTCTGCTGTCTTCACATCTGAGTCCTGACCTCCTGATGATGGACATGGTGGTGCACAGCTGAGCTCAGCTCTCCTGCATGATGTGCAGCTGGCATAAGGAAAGGAATTGCGGAAAGGGGGCAAATGCTTGTTGAATTCCCACCCCGAGGCAAAATATGGATCCTAGCAGCGTGCTCCAAGGGGACCCTGTGTGGATACAATTTGATGCTTGGGTCAGATACTCAAATGCACGTTCAGCCAACACTACCAAAACCTGCATAGATACAGGCTGGGAGAACCACCACAGCACACTGATTTAGCTAAGAGACGGTAAGCAGAAGATGAGATTTCCTTTCATCTTGACAGTCTCCTACCAACAGAACTGAGTACTACTTTAATTACTTGAAAACTTTCAAATACAAACAGTTTTGCAGTGCTTTATAATGTTTATTCAAGGGTTTCAGACTCTGCGGTGAGCTGTGATGCAGGGTGCCCTCTGGCCACACCATTTCAGTAATGACTCTGGCATTTCTGACAGAGACTAATAGCAGAAATTGTTATCAATGTTTTTAGCAAAATACTGCAAGCTAGAAATTGGATTTCCCCCCTTCCCTGCATCCTCCTTCACTCGTTAATGAGCTGCTTCTTCAAGGTGCCAATGGTAAAGCTGTAAAGTGAGATAGGCAATTTATTTTCTGGGTGTGAGAACCTTAGACACAGAAAAATACAGTTATTTATTTTAATGCATCATTCACATAAAATTACATGATGCTTTACAGGTGTAGCAGGAAGGCGAGTTTCCTTATCCCAGAGACCTGTAAGTTGAGATATTGATGAGATGTTGGAGCAAGATGAACATGAGATGAAGGAATCTCACACCCCAGGCATAGGTGAGGGGAGTAAAAACTGCTTTTTGTCATGCATTACCTCTTAGACTTCAAGATGTTGGGAGTGGACAGGACATTTTTTTCTTGATAGAGATATTTGGACTCCTTTAACATCACTGGAGAGATGCAGCCTTTCCAATAGAATGATTTATCCTGCTGTAGTTAGGATGTTTAAAATCAGTGAGATGAATAATGCTCTATTTCCAACTCCCTATTTCCCACGGTAGCCCATGACATATCTATCAACCGTGTGTGCCTTGCTCAAGTATTTCAGCGACTGTCCACTGGTGCACAGGACATGAAGCTGCACCCTGGATGACTAGCACCAGTGTAGGTGTCTCCACCTACAGTGATAGACATTTCTGGGCTGCTAAAACCTGTATAATAGAATTTATTTCCTCCATACTTTCTTCCCGTTCCAGAGCACCCTAACTTTCTGTCATTGTTTTTCAGGTTGTAGAGGTATAAGTTATCTCAAATTGGGTAGATATGCTTTGCTCTTTGCCTGTGGAAACTCAGGCATGCATTATCTGCAAGAAGCTATTGTATAAGCACATCGATATTTTTATTAATATGGGAATATATTAATATTTTATTGATACATGAAATTTTTATTAATATCTGAAGGAAAATATAGAAAACAGAATATTTAAGTGTGTAAGCATGTGCCAATCACTGTCAATGATGCTCCACTCTATCCTACCTAATCTCTGATTATTGCTCCAAAAATGAACCTGTCCCATCTGTCCTGTACCACATCAGCACCATGGGGTTCAACTCAGGTATCCTAGGGGGGGCTCATACGATACTAGATGTTTATGTGCGAGCAACAGCGTTGTGCCTAGACTGAGTTGTGGAGCACAACAAAGAGAAACAGGCACTGAAGATAGGTAAGGAATTGGGAGAGGTTAACCAAGAGGGCTGATAGAGGATGAGCTTAGCCAGAGGTTATGAAGCATCTGGGAGAGTAGACATTGGTGTTTAAAAGGAAATACTCTTTGAGCCTTTAGGGAAATGTTACTCTAACCTGCTGGATAGTTGGGTGGGAGTGTTGATCTGCTCGAGGGTAGGGAGGCTCTGCAGAGGGAATTGGACAGGCTGGAGTGATGGGCTGAGGCCAACTGTATGAGTTTCAATAAAGCCAAATGCCGGGTGCTGCACTTGGGCCACAACAACCCCCAGCAGCGCTACAGGCTTGGGGAGGAGTGGCTGGAGAGCTGCCAGTCAGAGAGGGACCTGGGGGTGTTGATTGACAGCCAGATGAACATGAACCAGCAGTGTGGCCAGGTGGCCAAGAAGGCCAATAGCATCCTGGCTTGTATCAGCAATAGCGTGGCCAGCAGGGACAGGGAAGTGATCCTGCCCCTGTACTCGGCACTGGTGAGGCCGCACCTCCATGACTGTGTTCAGTTTTGGGCCCCTCACTACAAAAAGGACATTGAATTACTCGAGCGTGTCCAGAGAAGGACAACGAAGCTGGTGAAGGGTCTGGAGCACAGGTCGTAAGAGGAGCGGCTGAGGGAACTGGGGGGGTTTAGTCTGGAGAAGAGGAGGCTGAGGGGAGACCTCATCGCCCTCTACAACTCCCTGAAAGGAGGGTGCAGAGAGCTGGGGATGAGTCTCTTTAACCAAGTAACAAGCGATAGGACAAGAGGTAATGGCCTCAAATTGTGCCAGGGAAGGTTTAGACTGGGTATTAGGAAGCATTTCTTTACAGAACGGGTGGTTAGGCGTTGGAATGGGCTGCCCAGGGAGGTGGTGGAGTCCCCATCCCTGGAGGTGTTTAAGAGTAGGGTTGACATAGTGCTTAGGGATATGGTGTAGTTGGGAACTGTCAGTGTTAGGTCAATGGTTGGACTGGATGATCTTCAAGGTCTTTTCCAACCTAGACAATTCTGTGATTCTGGATACTGCACATTGACAGGTGATATCAGGGAAGGACTGTGACAAGGTCTTGGTTCTTTATTCCATGTAGTCAGAGATAGAGGCAAATGTATTCCAGAGTGGGGACAACTCAGACATGGGCTTTCAGCCAGCAGGAACAGTGATCCTAGGTGTTGGGGTTTTTTTTTCTACTACTTTTTTCTTTTAGTGTTTTCCTTTTTTTTTCTTTTCTGAGAAAGCACTGTGCCTCTCTCCCCATTTTTGCTTTCAGGGGAACAGAGGCAAAAAAAAAGGGATGTGTGACCTTCCCGTGGTGCTTGCATACAGGGTTCTGCAAGCAGATCACACAGGGGCAGTATCTGTTTTTCCAGGGAGAGGTTGCAATACCAGCCTACAGGTGGGGGATGCACCATCTGATAGGGACCCTCAGTGTATGTATATCCCAACAGAAGCCTGTCAGCCCAAGGTCACCATAAGCAGTTGTGCAAGGAAGAGGCAGTGACACAGTGTGAACTTCCCTCTGCAAGAGAGCACAGGGTAAAAACAGAGTAAACACGTTCACTGTGGCAGGGACAGCCTGTGAGGGTTCTGGCCTCCACTTTGTTCCTTCTACCTCCAGGGAAGTCAAACCTCACTTGTTTTGATGTGGTCTCCAGCCCATGTTACCACAGGCACTCAACATGTTGTTAACATTTTTCCATTCCTTCTGTATTATTCATCCATCCCCAGTTTTAATCATCAGAGAAGTTTAAACACGAAAACCACCACCAGCAACCGAAAGGCACTGCCTTCACCGTGAGAGCATTTTAATTTCTTGACAGAATACCAAAGCAATCTCTTCACCTGCAGTATCTCATGTAATTACTGGCATCATTAAGAGAAAAAAATCTTGTGTTAACTTCTTGTCCTTGCTGCTCAAGAATGTCCAAGGGACTGTAATGCACTGTTATAATTTTGCAAGAAACTCCTTTTGTGCATGGTTTATTTGACTGGATTTATAAAGGGAGATGGCAAAGCAGTTGTCACCTCTTTCTCTTGTGCAGGCATCAGGTCTGAGCAGAGACAAGAAGTGAGCGGTGCTCAGTGACAGGTTATTGCCAGGGTTGAGATATAGGGCCTTTTTGTTTTATTCTCCATCTAAATTAGTTACTGCAAAGAGATTTCCCTGGTGGAAAATTAGTTTTAATATTTATTTCCTACCTGAAACTTTATTATTCTTTTATTGAGTGGAATGTGCACTCTCTCTTTCAGAGCTGGTTTTCATGCAGAGCTCACTATAACCTGCCTCCACTGTTTTGGTTTATAAACTCATGCCAGGTGCCTGTTACAGTTGGCTGTGCAGAATGGATAACTGTTTGGGGGCTGACCCCTTGCCCACCCTCAAATTTAAAGATAATGCAAACATCCAGTTCAACTTGCCTCAAAATGGAAATAATTCCTTATTTCTTTTGTAGCAAAAATAAAAGAGGAGGCACCTAACAACATTCCTATGAATTGTCAGAAATACTTCATTGGAAGTGTTTTATTTATAATTTGGTGATTTGTAGCAATAGGAAAGCTAGACTGAGGTGTCCTTCATACACTGGGGAATGGAGCAGCTCAGTGTAAATATGCTCAGGTTTTGGAGACTACAAAGTCTCAGGTGTTGTCCATTGCCTCTCTCTGCCTGGAAGGGTGCAAATGCTTGGTAACGTTCTGCATCTGTCTTTTTCAGTTTCTCCTTCTTGCATCTCTCTACTTTGTATAAAATGTTCAGACATGCATTGGAGAGGGGCTGGAGACATGGCCTTCAGGGCAGCGAGTCCTGAGCACCAAGGGACAGTAGCTCCTCCAGCAGCTCCCTCTCACAGATTTTTCCACCATCTGGGTTTGCCTGGTAGGGGCATACAAGTATTGCTAAAGTACAAGACTTGCTTTTCATGGTGGCCCAGGGTCCGTGGCTCCAGAAAACTACTTAGCAACCTGTGTAATTTTTACATTTGCTTCCCTTGAGCAAATTTAAAGTGAAGCAGTTCACATGCATGGTATGGCTCCAAGAGGAGAGCTCAACACTCTTCCCTGTGTCACTTGTCAGTCTTTACATTAAGAAAGGATGAATGTGATTTCAAATCCCTGCAGGTCAAGGAAATTGAATCCCAGTCTACCACCTCACTGCTAGATTACAATAAAATAGGTGCCACCGTGTTGGCTTTGCAAAGGACTCTAGGGTGAAAACACGTTTTAGCTGAAATGGTTCAGCAATTTCTTTTATCACAAGCAGTATTCAGTCTGCCCCTCATACCTTGCTTTATCCTTCAGTAGCTCTTGGAGGCTCCTGTGGGCAGTCCTTCTCTCCCAGTGAAAGGAATATTGGACTTCAGGAGACCTGTTGTCTATTTCTGCTGCTGTCCAGTTTAGAGTAAATCATTTCATATCTACATGTTCACCTTCCCAGTTTTCAATAGTTATAATGTCTTCATAGAATACTTGGAAATTAAATTAAAAAGATCAGACTAGTAATTTGATAGTGCTACAGTCTCCTTAGGATTTAAGTGGTTTAAATATCACATGGTAAACCAAAAGGTAAACCTAATGCTGTGGTTCCATCAGTTGCTTTGAATTTCAATAATTTGGCTGCCTCTGGGGTCCCGTTTATCAAAATATCTAGTGAACACTTAGAAGTCACCCCTCAAATATGATGGAGAATGAACAACTCTTACAGTACTTTCCTCAAAATGCATTGAAGTGCTAACCAAAGATAAACTGAGCTGCAAGCACATTTTAGGTATTTATAGGGTTATCATAGGAAAGATTTAGCAAGAGAATGTTTATAATAGAGCTTTCTCACAAAATAACTATATGCAGGACAATATAATATTACAGAGCGTATCAGAGAGGCCTTTACATTAAGAATGTCATCTATTTTCATAATGGAAATGTAAGAGTTTCTTCTGATGTTTTGGAGACTGAAATGCGTTTTCCTCCTCCCTGAGCTGATTATTTTTTCTCGCTCTGGCATCTTATTTGTATCGTTCCTTCTTATACAATTTTATTGTGACATCTGGCTGCAAAATAAAAATGTAGCCTACAGGAAAACTTAGAATTGTGTTCCCTACAGTGCATCAGTCAGACAATAAAATAGCCATCACTAGAAAAGTGTGTTTACAAAAGCTATTATTTGTAAATAGAAAGTTTTCTTCTGGCTTTATATCCAAATGAATGCATAAGGACAACTTTTCAGATGGTGCAAGATGACTTCAGGATGGCTCTACCAGTTTTTGAGAGATGGAGATCAGTGCAGTAGGCCTCCTTTCCCTTCTAACACTTATTCTGAGAGCATCTAAAAATGCACCTCTATTGGGTGTGTATGGGTTGGGTTTTTTTGGTTGGTTGGTTTTTGTGTGTGTTTGTGAGGGTCATCCTTCATTGTGTTCATCCCACTGTTTCTTCTCATCCTGTGACCAGCTCCACTGACCATCTCATGCTCTTCTTGGTGATGTGCCTGTCTGGATTTAGTAGCCATTTCTGAAAGTAATAGTAATTATTACTTCTTCAATAGGGTTTCAATATCCTCCTTTGAAAACTATGAATAATACTACTAAGAGGTCAGCAGGAGAGTTAATACTGGATTGAAGCCGTTCCAAGATTGCTATCACAAAGTGTTAATACATTGATCTGCTGTAGGTTTAGGAAAAGAATGAAAGCAGCATGATTACCTTCTTACAAATTGATTACATCCATACAAACCCTGCAGATGAAAATGAAGGCAGATTAAAGCACAGTTTTGACAACACACTTGCTAAACAACTTATTTTAGCAACTTGTTATGAGGCAAAAGAAGCAAAGCCTTGGCTGGATGAAGAAGACCTTGCAGAACAGAGGAACTGGTTTGAGAAGAGATTGTTTGGAGCTGGCCAGCCTGCTCTATTCACCTGATGGTGCTAGAAATGGATTGTGTTATAGTACTGCCATGCACTGAAATAAAACATGAACATACAGATGAAATGGGACCTACTTCTGAGCTTGCTATTATAGTCAATGGAAGGAAACAAACACTTCTCAGGTACGATCTATTTTGAATGGTCAGTTTAGGATGAAATGAGGTGTGCACAACACCTGTTTGCCTCCACTGACTTAGAAAAGAGGACAGGTGACTAGTCCAGATGGACATATCTCCATTATTGTTCTCTCAGTGGAAATTAATCTAGTCAAGGTTTCAGGAATGGCTGACATTGACTATTTTCAAGGAGAAGTGATTAGATAAGACAAAACCCTAAATCTGTAGTTGAATTCCCATGTCCTTCTGGTAAAAATAAAGACTGAAAGGGTCAGTCCAGGTCAGTTACTTTAGCAACAAGGTGTAAAAGTTGGATGCCTCAAAGGAAATAGAATGGTGTCAGCTTTGAATTCCTACATGCAAGGCTTGATTCATCTGTTTAAGCACTGCTGTTGAGTACTGGCTGAGGTGCCTCAGGATGTAAGCATGGGCATGTCAGACATGACCTGAGATCAGAGGAGACCTGTTCCCTTTCAGAGCAGCAACCAGAGGCTTAGCAGGACATTCTGATTGGGCTCGGGTGGCACTTGTTACCTCTGCTTAGACAACTGGGTTGAGTCCCTAACTTTAAATAACAAAGATGATGGTCTCTGCATGTGGGCTGAGTATCTGTGGTCCTGTCATAGCCAAAAGAGACCTCATGATTACAGTCCACAGAGCCCTAAAAATCACTGATCTATTTCACCAAACAAAAGTGTTAGCCTTGCTGCTGATGTTCATCTACTGACTCTGCTGAGAGTAACAAGAATTTATGTACTCAGCTCACATGGCATTAGCTGCATTATGGTGTCTGCATCCTGTCCCTGCATCTCACAGGACAAACATGAGTGCTGGGACAGTAACTCGTGTGCTCTTTACAGCTTGGGGAGAGTACTGGGAGCTGGGTAGGACTTAGGTAAATACAGTATAACTCAACATGTATTTTTGTGTCACTCAGAGATGTTCTTTTGCTTACGAAGAAACTTCATGGGCTCATGACATTTATAGTGACTTTGCTCCACAAAGAAGTTGCAGGTACTCTGCAGTGTGAGATCTGGGCAGAATATCATTCCAGCCTATTTTATCTCTAGGAATCTGTAGCCCATCCCAATTCATCTTGTCAAGGTTATGTTTTTTTTTCTTAAATTGCATCACATAGTAATGTTCATTATGACCACAGCTCTAATAAGTCCATGTAATTCAATTTTCTGCCAGTAATTATCTGCTCATCTGATTCTGATAGTGTATATCAGGGTAACTGCGTTAATGTCATCAAAATTACACAAGCCTAATCACAGCGTCTCTTGATCTGAGATAATCCACAGAACATGTATTTCTTGACCTCTTTTACTCAGTTCACCCTTACACAAAATGGAGATATTGGATCAACTCTACTGGGTTAGATGCAAACCAACTGACCTAAAAAGGACTTTCCTTCCTAACTCATGACCCTGTTGAAGGTTTTAGTCAGGGAGAATTTATGTCTTCAGAGGTAAACATGACTACAGGGCCCAAGCAACACTTTGTTCAGAAAGAGGAGCTGGAGACAAGAGGTAGGGATGACATAAGCAAAGAGGATAAATTATTCTGGACGTATTTGACATTGGGGAATGGTGCAAGTGGTTCCAGGAAGACCTGCATGGCTTCCCTTAAGGTCTCTGTTGCCTGCATATAAGTATGTTGTGTTGGTTGAGAGGCCTGAGGATACCTTGCCCAGAACTCCAGATAATGTTATAGAAGGGCAGAGATAGCTGCCAGCCCCATTTGGATGTCTCTGATAACCAGAGTCTTGGACAACTATGTCTGGGCAATTGAATCAAACCTTTGATGTCTGGAAAATCTAATGATCCTTGGAGTCATGATTTGCAGCTACTGGGAAGCTGAAGACCTTAGCAGACCCAACACAGAGCTGCATTCAGTCCAGTACTGTTTGCAGAAGATTTCAGCCAAGATATCAACTCTTTGAGGCAGGTATCTTATTTTGTTAATTTTCGTGCAACACAACTAGTTACCTCAGGTCCTTATAACATTCCAGTAATTGCCATGGGTTCAGGCTAATGATTCCTCTTTCATCAAGGGACCTACAGGTAGGGAGATAGATACTTCATCAAGGTATCAACTAGTAAACTATGCTTTAAAACTGTGAAAAAAAGAAGACTTCACAATGTGGGCTACTACAGACACTGGTGTGTTGCTTTCATTGGTTTCAGTGGGTTTTATCTTCATGGCCTGTACAGGAAACAGACTTGGAAACCCATGTTACTCAAAAAGCATAGCTAATAACCTGCAAAGCCAGGTATTTTATTAGCTATTTATATCTCTGCAGCTGGGGAATCTATCTAATCACAGAAAATCTTAACTAATGATAAATAAATAAGGTTGTAGTTACCTGCTTTCAACCATCCAGCTTCTTAAGCTTATATGAGTTCCACTTCAAAAGTCTGGTGATTCTGTCAGTACAGATGCAGATATCAGTTGCATCAGAGCCAGCGTACGCAAGAGAGACAAGCAGTAAGATAACTTACCACTTTCTCATGTTACTTTTCCTCTTCTAGACCTAAGCCTCCAAGGCAACAACCTGCAGTTGCATCAGCAGATGGTGACTTGATTGTCTGTGAAGAAGTCCATTGTTTTTCAGTGGCTACAGATGGTATAGATTTGAATTTATCTGATCAGATATACAAGCCATGTGTGTTAGATTAATTCCACCTGTACATGGTAATGTTTACCATTCGAGCTGTTAACCCTCAGCTCCCATTTAGGTCGGTAGAGACAAATAGACATTTTTGGAATAGAATTCATGACTGTTTTTAGACAATTATTTTACGATGAGATGAATCATGTTCTAAAAGTGTTTATTTCCTCCGCTGACTATAAAAGTAGTCTAGACAACTAGTTTTGTTGTAGATACTAGAAGCATCTTCCAGGCTGATTGCATATTCAGCCTAACCTGCAAACCTTTCCAGATCAATGAACAGATATTTAACTCATTTAAAAAGTGTTACAGAGGTGTAAATAAATACTAGAAGGTTTACAAAGATAGGGTTTTGAGAGTACACACTGATCAAATACTTGTGGTTTTTACTTTATAAAGTACTTGAGCTTATGTTGCCAATATTTCAACATCAAGAATTGGTATTTATCTGCAAGATGAGATGTAGTTTAGCACAGCTTATTGAGCTAGCACAGTGATAACAGTGAAAAAAAATTATATATATCTAGAAGTAAATATATATCTATATGTATATTTATAAATGATGCAATCTTGCTTTTTCTATGGTGCAGTCATAGCATCTAGTTCAAAGATTAACACCAAAGGAAAATCTTTTCCCAGTTAGTTAAACTAGCCCTGTGTAATTTAATTAACCAGCTGATATAAATACAAAGCAGTGTAGTCTCGGACTGCAGAATTTTTGATTTTTCAGTGTCGTATTCGCTGACATTTTTCTTAATAAGCTTATTGAGTGAAGCTTGTTGAAACACATGATCTCCAGAGACTTTCCCATTTAGTTTTACTGTGGATTTGGATTTTTCCATTTAAGGCTCTTTGAAATCCCAAATGGTCTCCATCAAAGCAACTTTCACTTAGAAGTAAGTTGCTGCAGCTTCCTGAACTCCCTTAGAAATCAACTTATCCAAATCATAGCATTAAATGGGGCAACAGTATTTAATTTCAGACAGTCGGGAAATTGACTGTTGCACATCTTTGGTGGTACAAAGTTTGCTGGTAATTTCTAATTTTAAAGGTCTTTTGGAGGATTCACAAAGCCCTTGAGACTACTGTGAAGGAATGTGATACTGTTTTCTGCTGCTAACTAAATAAAGTGCCTGAGAGATGAAGCATAGAGGGAAATCTTGCATTAGAATAGGTCGACAAGATAGATGATACATTAAGAATTCATCCAGCTCAGCAACAAAGATCTGACTAGATCTCAAACAGCAGAAATCTCTATTGTAAACCACACTTTGAATCTGATATACCAGTCTCACATAATTCTCTTTCCCAGCAAAGTAGTATAATAGCTTCATTGGACAGAAGAATTGAGAAACTGTATTTCCAAGAAGCATATAGTTAGATGCTAAGATGCAAAAGTCATATGCCAAACTCCTGAGTTCAAGTCACCAATAGGTCAGAAATATTTGTTTGATTTTAGAGCAAGCCAGGCTTTAAAATTAAGCTATTCCTTCTCCATTGCTTTTATTATTTCCTGTAGGAAAATACTGAGCATTATTGTGCACTGGTGAATCAATTCTATTTCACTCTAGAGAAGTTTTCTCTTTCAGCATGAGCATTACAGAAAAGGATCTGTCTTGACTGTATATTCTTTTGTCAAATGTTCCAAGGAACTCTTTGTCTGATGCAACTAGGGACTGATCACATCCCTTTGTGAAGAGTTGTGGGACATGGTCGTTGGAAGGGAACACCATAAACACAATGGAAGTTAATTCTGGAGTTCAAGACCAACTGAGTGGGGCAGCGAGATGTGATTGCAAGAGTTGTTCATTCTGCAAAATGCGCACCACTGCTTACCAATCTCAGTCAAACCCAGAAAACACTTCTCCAGCTGTTCCTACAGTTCGGGCAGTTCTTTTGACAAGAAAAGAAGTTTTCTAACTTTATGGGAAAGAAGAAATCAGAAGCTGAGTGTCATACTTGGTCATCCTCCTACCTGCCTGCTTCTGTTGTATGGAGGAGTCTAAGGGATGGTAAATCCACCTACTAACTCCTTACAAGATCAGTAAATTAGAGAAGTCATTCCTAGTCTTAAAAAAAAGAGCTATTACCAACCAGGTATCAGTATATCTGTCCCCTTGTCTTCTCTCTCCCAGCATTTCCCTCCCTCCCCCTGAAAATACTACCCATCTCACTGAGAGGAATGACAAATGCCTGTGAAAGAGAAAGGCGAAGGCATCCCTGCTGCAAACTAACCGCCCTGTAGATCACAGTAACTGAAGGCTTCATGTCTTACGAAGATAACGCAGAGCATCGCTCAGGATCGGGAGCCTGTTCTGCTGCAGGATGCAGCGGGCTCAGCTGAGTGTATTAATGATTCATGCTTACTTTGCCAGCACATAATGTATTGTAATCATATGGAACCAGTACAGTGGTACTTGAGACGCATTTGTCCAGCTAATAGTTTGACTTCATCTGAAATGTTTCATTGGGTCACTGACCTATTAATTGTAGGCAGAGCGCAGGAGATAATATATAGTCGATACACTCCTGAGTCAGACTCTTTTCTTCACAGTTACCAGGCAACCTCCTCCTGCTCTGCACATTGCTGCTAATACTTCTCCTCTCTTCCTGCTGCAAACTTAGCGAAGGAGAGCATGTGTTCATGAGAGCATCGGAGGGTAAGAGACAAGGCAGAGCATATTTAAGTTAGATGGCTTTTTACAAGCATTAAGCAATGCACTCCTGTAATAAACAACTATGCCAGAGCTAATACTCAATAAACAGTGTGCTTTATAAGCAATTAGGGACTCACATTGTAGAACAGCCATTTCAGTGGAACGTACACTACTACCCTAACAATGCTTAGCAAGATAAGTGGCTTGTTAAAAGCATCATAATTCTCCTTTAAAAATCAATTAACAGTTTGGTGCATTTTTTTGGTCTATGGAGTGCTGGGTGTCTGATTCAAATGAGGATGAATCCAGGGAACTGCTTCTTATGTTCTATTCATTGGCTGCTGTTTAACCCTGAAAGTGCAACTGAAAGCAAACCTGTAAAATAAATAAATAAAATCATATAACCATAGTCAAATTTGGTTGTTTTTCAGCCCAAGAGGCAGCTGAAAATACTCAGATGAATAAGATAAATGCATTTTCTCTGGGCGAAGGAAAAGCCAGAGCACATTATAAAACCATTTCCTTTGTGTTTCTTGGTAATTTTTTGATGAAATTCATTCATAATCTCTTCCCCAAATCACACCAGGTTAGGTAGCAGAGGTTTAGTTTAGAGAGGTCTGACTGTGATTTCTACACAAATAGGCAGTATATAGTCCTTTTCCTGAAGATACAGAATATGTCTTCCTTCTCTTCTGAAGAAACCTGCTTTATGGGATCCCCAGGAAAGAACAGTCTATCAGGGCAGAAGGTCATGGGAGAGAAACGTCCTGGCCATTCCTCCCCTCCATCACTAGCAGGCAGGGCACTGAAGAACCAGATGTCCTCCTCTTATCACCTCTCAAAGCCAGAGATGTTTTCAGCCACTCCTGCTTGCAAAGGTAAAAAGCTAGAGCCCTTTTCTAAGTGAGACTGAATACTTTCATCCTCTCTAAATATTCATGGCATTATTTTTCTCAGCCCAGTCTGATGCAGTCCTTATTTCTCCTTGAGCAGTGATGTGCCATCCCTGTCATCGATTTCCTATCAGCCCTTTATAAATGCCTTCTTTCTCCCCTCCCTGATTAATTATTAAACTATTAAATCAAATGCCGTGTCCAAGAGTTTGTAAATCAAAACACAACCTCCACCTGCCTCTCCTCAAATACTGAGCTGTGTGAGCTACAGGCTTTGTTGGAGGAAAGTCAGCTGCTGTTATCTGGGAGCTTCCCCTTCACAGCAGCAAGCCCACTCAGCAAACAAGTACAAGAAAAGGAGAGAAGATTTTGGAAGATGATAAAGAAATGTTACTGGAATTCAGTGCAGGATTTCTGTTCATAATTACAGTGCATACTAAGCATGCACTGGGATTGCCTTGGACAACGATTACCATTCATGTGTACTTTTCAAATGCAAGTAATTGCAAAAGAGTTTGTATAGATTTTATAATCCTGCTGGACTCTGCTGCTCTTACAGATGAATGTACATTTAGATTGCAGAGCCGCAGAGATGATATGAAAACTGTTGTAGATGGGACTCAAAAATGGAAAGCGAAGGATTTCAGAATCAGCCTTCAGTAGGAATTGTGGTGTAACATAGGCTGTTCAGAGAAAGTTTCCAGGTGTCATGCTTGGATTAAGCTAGCTAGAAAAGTGCTTTTCTCTCATCTACCATGGAAAGCTTCATGCTTCTGGGAAATAGATGAAAAAAAGAATACTTTGGCTGCCTGAATATCAAACAGTTTAATTTGCCCCATTGCCAGGGCTGCAGAGCCAGCTGGCTTTTCCCTGCCTTCCTTTCCATCCCCCAGCCTGCCCCAGAGCAAGACAATTGTGTTGGGTTGCAGTGCTTTTGCTTTACAAAGCCACTTCTCCCTAACTCCTATTTTAATCTCTACTCTGTAAACTCCAAGAGCAATTGAACAGACTGAAAACTGGGAGGTGGTGCAACCCAAATGGGGTGCCACAGCTGCTCCAGCTAGAGGCATGTGTGTCTTGAGAGTGTGAGTACATGTCAAAGTATATACTTTTCCAATCTAGAAAATTTCTCTTGTCTATCTAAAGAATTTTTTCTTCTGAATAAAGAGCACTTTCCACTTAAAACCAA